>NC_135492.1:6226552-6542079 GCF_052094955.1 Ictidomys tridecemlineatus
TCCCTCTTTCCTCCCTGTCCCTCCCTCCCTCTTCCCCTCCCCCTCCCTTCCCCTCCCCGTCCCCTCCCTCCCCCTCCCCATCCCCTTCCTCCCCCTCCCCCTCCCCTTCCTCCCCCTTCCCCTCCCCTCCCTCCCCCTCCCCCTCCCCCTGCCCCCTCCTTCCCTCCTCCCCTTCCCTCCCCTCCCCTCCCCTCCCCTCCCTCCCACCTCCTTCCCCCCTCCTTCCCTCCCTCCTCTCCGCCTCCAGGAGGAACAGGCCGAGCTATCTGACCAATGCACTTGAGAACAAGGCACCAGGCTAATTCGGGGCCTGCTCTTCAAGCCAGAGCTGAGCTGAGATACTGGGTCTGCAATAGCCCAGCAGGATGATGCTTTCTCAGCCTGAGGCCAGGAGAGTGCAGGCTCAGGCCGTTGCTTGTCCAGGGTAGTGAGGGCCAGGCTTTAGTGAGGGCCAGGCGTCCAGGGTAGTGAGGGCCAGGCTTTAGTGAGGGCCAGGCTGCAGCATCCACTTCAGTCCTCTTGTGGCCTTCTCTGGAGCCTCTCACCTTTGGGGAGCCATTCAGTCCTCAGTGAGGACAATCTGAGGGTCAGCCAGGATCACACACTCCACTCCAGGAACCCACAGGTTAAGGGAAAAACTGAGGCCAGAATCCCAGAAGTCAGGCTCCCTGGCTTCCCTTCTCCTGGCTTGGCCATGCTGGGTCCAGTCCGAGTGGGTGGGAGGAATGGCTTGTGGATATACAGAACAGGGCCTGGGATCCCTAGAGCGTAAGGCAGAGCCCTCCAGGGTGACCAGGGAAGGGGCAGCTGGGACTGTTCTGGCATGTTGAGCAACACAGCACATGGGCACGATGCCCATCAGAGGAATGGGTCAGATGTCCCTTGGATAGCCTCTGCCTTGGCTTCCTGGAGCTTATCCAGAGCTCAACACCAGACTTAGGGGGAAGGGGAACAGGCAGGAAGAGGGGCCTAAGATGGGCAGAAATCCCCTCCACAGGCCAGTCCTCTCAGCCTGCCTCGCTGCCCCCACCGACAAGCCCTTGCCCTGATGCCAATCATGGCCTGGGGCCTGGCTATGAGGATATCCCTGAACCTTTACTCCTTGACCCACTTGTCAAGTTGACTGTCCTTCCGAGACCCAGGTGTGAGCATGTGTCCACTTGGCTTCTCTCGTCTTCCCTATCCGTGGCCTGCGCCTCTAGAGCTAGGCTCAGAGGATCTTTGGTGGGGGTGTCCAAGAAACTGAGAGAAACTATGTCTGTGTGGTGACCCTTGGAGTCCAAGAAGTAATGGGAGCAGATAAGATGTCAGGGCTTGGCCTCAGGGAAGGCCTCACAGAGGAGGTGATATTTGAACTAGTCTTGAATGATCAGTTGGGTGTAGATGACAGAGGATAGAAAGGGTTCCCTTCAAGCCCTGGGAAAGCTGGAATGCGTTTTGCTGTTCTAGTGATTCTTTACAACTTTGGGATCCTGGGGCCAGAAGGAGGCACTTGCCAGGCCAGGCAAATGGGATGGGCTGAACTTGAACACAGATCTGGGTTCTCTACCACCTCGGGCAGTGATGGGACCTAGGACAGGGCCATTAGCTGTTTTTCACCTGACTTCCCTATCCCTTTATCCATCCTGGGCCCTGACCACCCGATGTAACCTCAAGTTCTACAATGCACAGAATCCCAAGTCTTCCTTGGTTTTCTTTTTTGTTTTTGTTTGTACTAGAGACTGAACCCAGAGTCACTCAAACCCTGATCCACACCCCAGTACACTTTTTGTATTTTATTGAGAGACAGAGTTTCACTGAGTTGCTTAGGACCTTGCTAAATGTTGAGGTTGGTTTTGAACTCACAATCCTCCTGCCTCAGCCTCCGAAGATGCTAGTACCATAGGCATGTGTCACCGTGCTTGGCCCCAGGTCTTCCTTTGGTCTTCATTGTGAACCTTATCTCTGCCCATTGCTCCAATCTGTTCCCAACCCTGGACCCCACTCTCTAACTCTAGGAATTCCAGAGATGGAAGGCCCTTTCCATCTTCACATTTGCTTCAAATGCAGCTTGAAGATCACCTTCCTTTTGTGACTTTTCACCTCCTGAGCTGTTCCAGGACTTACTATACCCTTCTTGGATTTTTTTTTTTGTCGTAGGAACTCCAAGTGAAATCCAGTCCCGGTTTTCTGAGCATGCATCCCTAGACTCAGCCAGGGCCACTGTGGAGAGTGGTCCACGTTGCAAACTGCACAAGGTTCGTGGCCAAGGGTGAGTGGGGGCCGATATCCAACCTGCCTTCTGCTTACCAACCCTGTGCACGCTGCTCCAGAGGGCCTCTGCCTACAGAGGGTGCCCTTTTCTAATGAGCATAAAGGTGCTGAACGGGTGGGTGGGGCCCTGGCTCCTCTTCCCACTCCCATCCCCACCAAGAGGCCCCGGAGGAGGAAGGGGACTGGAGATGATGCACTCTGCGAGCCTGTCCCAGCTGAGAGCCTGGGTTTGGGAGCTGCATGTGACACAGATCTGGTGAGCGGAGCCAGCTCAGGACAGAGGCTGTTCCGGGTGTGCAGAGGGACTGTGTGTGAGGATTAGTGAGAGGAAATAAAAATTGGGGATGGCCCTTGGGGGAATTGACTACAGATGATGTCAGAGAGGAGGTGGCCTTCTGGAGAGCAAGGGACTCAGATGGCTTCAGAATGGCATCTTTGGAGGGGGGCAGGAGGTGTGGGAGGAGGGGCTCTGTCCACTGTCCCCCACAGACCACCTTTAGGCCCCACTCAGACCACCTGGCTCTGTGCCCCTAGCCACCTCCTAGCTCTGCTGGCACCTGGGGACCTGGGGAGGTGCATTCCTGTGGAGGCCCTCAGGCTGGGAAGGCTGGGAGGAGGGGAATGTCAGGATGGCTCTCACCTCTGGCAGCACACTTCACAGATTGCACAGGGCTGGCTCCTCCCCACAGGGTCTCTGAGTTGCTTTGTACAGTGGGTCCTATCATTCCTGCTTTTTGGATGAGGAAACTGAGACTCAGGGAGCTAGGAAGCCACCTCTTTCAGATCGCTCAGCTAGTCAGCTACAGGACCCCTATTTGAACTCTGAACCTCAAGTTTTTTCTGTTCCACCTGCCTTTGGCCATGAAAATGAGCTGAGGGCCAAGGGTTACCTATGAATGATTTAAAAACCTCCCAACAGCGGTCAGCTGGTGTTGCTTGCCAGTAGCTTGGGAGGCTGAGGCAGGAGGATCACGAGTTCAAAGCCAGCCTCAGCAACTTAGCAGGATACTAAGCCACTCAGTGAGATCCTGTCTCTTAATAAAATACAAAATAGACTGGGGATGTGGCTCAGGGGTCTAGTGCCCCTGAGTTCAATTCCTATTACTGTTCCCTCCAAAAAAAACCCAAACTCCACACTTTCTTGTTTGGAATGGTTGGCTCCATCTTCCAGATGAGGAAAAGAGAGGCTCCACACAATAAGTAAGTGGCAGAGCTACAAGAGTTGCCGGGGATAGCTTTGGAGGTGTGTAGTGGAGGGGAGATACTGAGAAAAAGAAAATGTGTGTGTGTGTGTGTGTGTGTGTGTGTGTGTGTGTTTATGCACACGTGCATACAAGTGCTCATGGACAAGGACCTGGGCTGCATCACGGAGTGCCCCTGCAGCTGGGGAGAGAGATAGAGAGAGGGAGGCCCAGCTGGAGGTGGCTTCTGGATGGCTAGGAGGGGTGGCTAGTGCGTGGCTCTGTGGTGTGGCTAGAAGGGGGTGCTGTGGAGAAGGGCCAGCTCTGTTTAATGAGATGATTTTTGCCCTGAGTTAGAAAATAGCTCCTTTTTCTTTTTCAGGGAGGCTGGGCTTTCTCTCCCAGGCACTGTCACAGCCTGCCCCCACTCTGGGGGCTCTGCCTGTCCCCAGGTCCCCAGCTGGAGCCCCCAGCCCTGCTCCCTAATTTCAGTGGTGCAGGCAGCATGCCCAATGCCCAGTTGCCTCTCCAGCACACACAGGTGATGCATCTCAGCCCCCTCCCCGGCCCCTGCTCCCAGCAGCCAGAGGCCAGCTCAGCCCACCTATATCACCAGGCTGCAGCCCCTCACTTCCCGGGGAAGAGAGAACTGAGAAAGGACAGTTTCTGAGCTGCGGCATCCCCCCCAATTTTTTCTTGCCACAGCCCCCCATCAAACTGAGGAGAGAGATATAAAGGGAACAAGAAGGAGTGGAGAGAGAGTTTCCATCTGAGGATGAGTGGGCTGAGGCTGGGGCCCAGGCAGAGGTGGCAGACCCCTGGGCACAGCTGCTTGGGCCTGTGCTTCCTCTTCAGGAAGGAAAAGCAGTGATATGGGGAAGAAAAGGATGGTAAGCCCAGTGGTTAACAAACGCCAGGTGGGATTGACTTGGGCACCAGAGTTGGGGGATCCTGAAGGTATCCTTTGTGGCTCCCTTTCCTGATTCCCAGCTTGATCCCAGCAGGAGAGCAGGAGCCCTGGCCTCCAAGCTGAGCTTCCCCCTGACCTGCTGAATGACCTTGCTCTTTTGATTTTTTTTCTGGGCCTGTCTCCTCAGCTGTAAAATGGGCCCCAAGCACTCTGCCCTTCCAAATCACCTGCACGTGTATGACTCAGGGCCAGGATGTGCTATTGGCTGTGCTCCATGGAGGATATGGGAGGCCCCCATGTTCCTCATCTGTTGGGCCTGGCAGGGCCCTGGGGGAGATGTCAGGGCATTCCAGGGCTGTGCCAGGTGCTCTGCATTGGGCATCTAGTGTGAATTCTCTCTTTCTGCTAAGGAAAAGCAGGTGGGGAGATCTTAGGCTACAAAGCTTTCTTCTTCCTCCTTATGGAGCTTCTCATATAATGTTGTCATTTATTGAACACAATAATTATTTATCGAGTATCCTCTATGTGTCAGGCATTTTTGATGAAACTAAAGACTGAGCCGTGCGCAAAATGCAAGTATCCTTGCAGAAGACAGAGAAATAGGAAGCAGGTCACGCTCCTTAATAAGCCAGTTCATCTGGGCATGGGGTGCATACTTGTAACCCCAGTGACTCAGGAGGCAGAAGCCAAAGGATCACAAACTGGAGGCTAGCCTCAGCAAGTTACTAAGGTCCTAAACGATTTAGTGAGACCTTGTCTCAATCAATCAATCAATAAATAAAAGGGCTGGTGATGTGGCTCAGTGGTGAAGCATCCCTGGGTTCAGAGTAAGGCTGATGGCAGGAAGCAAGGCCAGGCGTCTCTGGGTCATGCCAGGTTCTCTCCTCCTGGGTATTGCTCTCAGAGGGGAGCCCCTCTGCCCTTCCCCCACAAAAGCCCCTGTGCCCACACGAGGCCAGCCCACCCCTGTGTCTGGGTCCTGGAAGGAAAGATGGCCACTTTCAGAACTGGGAACATGCTCCTCCCCTGCCCACGGTGCTCTACCTGTTTGGAAGAGAGGTGCTGCCCTGGCAGGTGGCTCTGAGTGGGCCCTCATGTCAGTCCCATGCTCTTTATCCACTTTCCTGGTCACAGAGGGACTGAGTTACTAGGGCCCCTGCTGCCTGAGAGACATGTGGGAAGACTGTGAATGAGGGCTCAGATGAGCCAACTCTAACTCCTCCTTCCATTCACTCCCCAGCACACAGTGGGCAAGAGATGGATCACTGTTTACACTGGTTGTCATGAAAATGGCGAATGCAATGATGTAGGAGAGACGATTTTGCAAATGGCAACTCTTCCATTTTTAGCGTCTATTAGCATCTGTCCTTGCATTTTCCCAGGTTCTTGCTTGAAGTGGGACTTGAGTAATTCTCTATGGACTGAGTCTTTACTTTATGCAGCAGCCTCCGGGCTCCTTGGCCCAGAGCACCAAGACATGTGATAGTGCAGTGCCCAGCACGGAGGTGGGAACACTGAGTCTCAGGGCCCGGGGTGATTTGTGCACAGTCACACAGCCAGGGAGAGCTGCAGCCAGGACAGATCCTCTGCTTGTGTCACTCCAAATCTACCAAGTTTCTTGGTGGGTTGCTTTCTTTAGTTTCTTCATTTTTTTTTTGAGGGACAGAGGAAATGATAAAAGTAATGCACTCTTTCTATAGAGATTAGAAAACCACACACCAGGAAATAGAACCTAGAGTCCTACTAACCAGGGAAAGCCATTGGTGACTGTTTTTTTTTTTCTTTTTATTGGTCTGGGTACTCAAGAGTGCACTACCATTGAGCTAAATCCCCAGACCTTTTCATGTTGAGACAGGACTGTGCCAAGTTGCCCATATTGGCCTTGGATTGGTGCTCCTCCTGCCTCTGGAGTAGCTGTCATAACAGGCATGTGGCAATGCACCCAGCTTAACTTTTTTTTTTTTTGTACTACGGATGGAACCCAGGGGCACTCGACCACTGAGCCCCATCCCCAGCCCTATTTTGTATTTTATTTAGAGACAGGGTGTCACTGAGTTGCTTAGGGCCTGGCTGTTGCTGAGGCTGGCTTTGAACTTGTGATCCTCCTGCCTCAGCCTCTAGAGCTGCTGGGATGACAGGCATCTGTCACTGCGCCTGGCTAAAATCTTCCATCTTGCAGGACTGAAACTCTCTACCCATTGCACAGCAGCTCTGCATTCTCCCTCTCTGCCAGTCCCAGCAGCCATCCTGTTCTCTGATTCTATGAATCTGGCTATTTCACATTCCACATGTGAGTGGGATCCTGCAGGATGTGTACTGTGTGTGTGGCTTGTGACACTATGTCCTCAAGGTTCACCCATGTTGGAGCATGTGACAGGATTTCCATCTATTTTAAAGTTGAATGAAATAATGTTGCATTGTGAATGTGTGTATGAGAGAGAGAGAGAGAGAGAGAGAGAGAGAGAGAGAGAGAGAGAGAGAGAGAGAGAGAGAGAGAGATATTCTGTTTCTACATCTAGGGTGTCAATATGTTTGGAGAAATCTCCAGAAGCAGGCTTGCTGGATCACCTGGTCATTTTATTTTTGTTTATGGAACCTCCATGCTGTTTCTGGGTGACTGCATCCTTGGATGTTCCCAGCCACAGCTCACCAGCCCTCCCTTTTCTCCCTGTCCTCCCCAACGCTGGCCATCCTTTGCTCATTTTGAAGGTGGCCCTTGGAACAGGGGCAGGGTGGAATCTGATGGTGGTTTTCAATTATATTTCTCTTCCCATAGACCTGCAGGCCATTCGTTTCTTTTCTTTTGGACACCCCCTTTTGTAACCTGGTGTTCCCATATGCCATCCACCACAAACATTTCTCCACATATTCTTTGCTCTGTGGCCAGGCGCAGTGGTGCATGCTGGTGATCCCTGCAGCAGCTTGGGAGGCTGAGGCAGGAGGACTGCAAGTTTGAGACCAGCCTCAGCACCTTAGAGAGACTCTTTGTCTAAACAAAATATTTTAAAAAGGTGGAGCTGTGTATGGCTTAGTGCTTAAGCACCCCTGGGTACCAAAACACAAAACAAAACAAAAAACTAATACTGGTTCTATACAACCCTTTCCAGGAAATATAAGAGGAAAGAACATTTCCCAATTCATTTTTTGAAACTAAAATCCTGATTCTAAGATCAGACATACACAGAACAAAAAAATTGAAAAATAAAGAACAAAAATGCTGCCGGACACAGTGGTGCACACCTGTAATCCCAGTGGCTCAGGAGCCTGAGGCAGGAGGATTGCAGGTTTGAAGCCAGCCTCAGCAACTCAGTGAGGCTATAAGCAACCTAGTGAGACCCTGTCTCTAAATAACATTTAAAAAGGGCTTGGGATGAGGCTCAGTGGCTGAGTGCTCCTGGGTTTGATTCCCAGTACAAAAAAAAAAAAAAAAACACATATTTTTTCTTTGCCCCTTCCTTCACCCTGAAGGCAGGGATGTGAACTTCGCGGCTTATAAGCCCTGCAATGTCTCTGTCAGTTTTGGCACAGGGGCAGTGGTGTCAGGCTGCCAGGGTAGAGGTGGGAATCAATCCAAGGCAGTCTCTGGAGCACTCAAGCTGGGAGGATCAACCTTGGTGGCAGACAATCCGAGGTTCAAGTCCAGATTTTGCCACTTGCAGGCTGCCCTGCTTTGGGCCACTGAGTTTGCCTGCGACCCCTGGTTTCCCCATCTATAAGACAGAGACAGTGGTGCCCTCCGGTTCCTGGCCCCTGTGTGTGGCCTTGCTTTAGCTGATGCATGCCACAACCTCGCCCACAGGGAGGCCCCATGGAAGTCAGCTGTTCTCACTGTGGGAATGGCACGGCCTGGCCAGTGCCCACAGCTCTCTCGCCTCCTTTTCTTCACTCCTGCTGTTGTCATGGATGCGGTCTTTGAGGCCTGGTGTTCTCGAGATCTCCATGAACAGAGGCAGGAGGAGGACAGTTGCTGTGGACAGGGTGTTTCTGCCTGTCTCCCCAATCTGGGTGTTGAAACCTTCACTTCCAGTGTCATGAGGACAGTGTAACCCTCCTAAGAAGGGACCCCACACTAAGGAGCTGGCTTCCTCTCTGACATTGTCCATGCAAGGACACAATAAGAAGGCCATCTCCAGACCAGGAGGCAGGTTCTCAGCACACTGGGGCTGTCAGCTCCATGATCCTGGAGTCCCTAGCTTCCAGAACTGGAAGACATCAGTCCATTGATGGGAGAGAGCCATGGGCAGAAATGGAGGTGTGAGGCACACAGGGACCACCAGCTCCTCCTTCTCCTTGTGGGTCAGCCTTGCCTCCAGCAGCCCTTGACCCTGGGGTAGAGGCTCATCTAGGCTGTCATCCAGCTGGGACGTGGTGGGGCCTCTGGCCAGAGAAGGGCTAGGCTGAGCTACACTGCTCTAGAGAGCCATGCTGTGGGTCTGGGTCCCATCCATCAACACCCCGGGAAATGCAAGCATTGGAGTGTGGCACCTGTAGGGAGAGTTACAGGAAAGGAAGAGGCCGGGGCCCCTGAGGCTGGGATCAAGCAGAACTGAGTTGGCCTCGCCCCATTTTAGAACCAGTTGCTGAACTTAGCTTTATAATGATAGAGGCAACATCTCGTAAGGGATTACTGCCAGCTCTGCTCCCACATTATAGATGACAAAACTGAGCTCAGAGATGGCAAAACACTTCCCTAAGGTCACACAGCTAGTCAGTATCCACAAAGCTGCAGACAACCATCACAGTACTTCTAGGCAACAGGGTCATCCTCTTTGAGCTCACCTCTCTGAAGATCTTTCTGTTGTAACTGTGCCAAGATCAGTCTTTGAAACTGGCCCTCCTCTGGCTTGCAAGAAGAACTTAAACATGGGAGAGTGTTTGGAATATGTTGAATCTAATTCTTCCCATTGTACAGTTAGAGACACTGAGGCCAGGAGAGGAGAAAGGATACGTGTACATTGACTTCCTTGTCACCAGGTAGGGCGCAAAGCTGAGTACTGGTCTAGCTTCTATGGAGATCACAGGTAGAACTAAAAGGTACATGGGATATAGGTCAGGTAAGAGGATGAACTTCCCTGCAAGTCTCTACAATCATACAACCTTAGCATGTCCCTGCAGAAAGGAACCAGAGGAATATTCTAAGCCATAGGTTTGAAAACAAGTTGCAGTCACTGCATAACTTGAACCCTATGCAGGGAACCCCACTCCAGCATCATTATCAAATAGCCTGTCATGCACAGAAACTTAGAGCTATGGCTCTGAGTCCATGTCCCACAGGAAGCACTGATTAGCCCCTTTGGGTATCCTTCCTAAGTGCACTATGCCCTTTAGTTGATCCCCTTGGGTCTCCCCACTGCTGACCTGCCAGCTCTCTGAGAAAAACTCTCCCACTGTCTTTAGCGTCTCCCTCTAGTCCCTGAATCTCTGCATCCATTGCCAGAGTCTGCATGGACCATAGGTGGCCGGCCAGCGGGCAGGGGACAGGAAGGGCGCAGGCAGAGCCATGGCCAGGGCTTTGGCAGCTGTGGCCATCTGGAGACACAGATGGCTCCCCCTGCAGTCTGGTAATGTGCCCGGGGAATTGCCATTTGTCTTTAGGCAATAAGGTACACTAAGGCGGGGCATGTCAGTCCACACAGCCGCCACCTCTGGGGCTAGCGGACTCCTGCAGTCCCTGCACATGGTGCTGGGAATTGTGACATGAACAGTGCAAGCAGGAGGCTGTTCATTCCTCATCAAGTTCATTCAATGGCTTTCCCTCCACCCCCCCCCCAGGGCATCGAACCTAGGACCCCACCTAGGGGACCATTTTGCATCACTCCTTCTTGAGGCCCAAGAGTTCCTGGGCCCCTTTCTCTGGGTCACATTCCAAGCAGAGAAGGAGACTAAATTGGACAAACTGAGCACCTAGTATGTGCCGGGTTTTAGATCAGGTGCTTCTCTTCTATGTTTCTCTTTCATCCTCAAACCCATGAGGCAGGTGTGATGTGATTTTCCCCTTTTACAGATGAATGACCCAAAGCCTATAGGGGTTGGACAGTATTGTCTAAGGGCACTTGGAGCACACAGCTGTCCCCAAGCCTTTCCCGACCTCCACCGCCCCCACCAAGCGGGAAGACCCAGCCAGCTGCCAGGGGGAAAGGGGAGTAGGAGGAACAGGCTGGGAAGATGCAGAGAGCTGCCCCCAGCCCCGAAAGGGCCAGCTCGGCCTCCTGCCCGGAGGGGGGTGGCTCTGGAGGGACCTTGTGGGAACAGAGAGAAATTCATTAGCATATGTGCATGTCCCCAAGTGATTAACGATCGATACTCTGGGCTCCATCAGCAGGGGTTTGTGTTTATTATCCGACTTGGCCCAAGGCCCCCAAGTCCCACCTCTCCACACTTCTTTCCTCTCCTTCTGAGATGCTCAGGCCCACTCCATCTGCCTCCTCCCAGGCCTCTCTTCAATCCACACAGCCTAGGCCAGTTCCCAGGACAGACACACTGGGGATGGAAGTGGTGGGGAAGGACAAGTGGCAGGGTGCCAGGATTACCTCCTGAACAGTAGGCTCATTTGCTAACCTGAGCTTTGTTCACTTCAGGGACAAAAGAGGACTTCATTTCCACTTTGGGAGAGGCCAGAAGGAAAGAGAGTGTGGTACTACAGCAGGAAAGATAAAGGATGGATAATAAGAGGAACTTACAGTTGCCATCGAACTTTGATTCCTGGCCTGGGGTACATGTCCTTCTTGGCTGTGGGAAAAGGGCTGAAATGGAAATGACACAGGCTGGGCCTGTAGCCAATGGGACCTTCCCCATAGAAGATGCCACTTAAAAGTGTCATTAAACCCTCAGGACTCTTAAAGTGGAGAATAAGGGAACTAGGAACACCCTGTAAAGTGATATGGAGAGTTCCCAAGAGACGGCCGTGTCTTTCTCGCTTCCCCTGCCTTGGAATGGAGACGGGTGGCTCCTGCGACGTCCCCCTCCCACCAATTTCTTCTCTGTCTTCCAGCCCAGCCCTACCCACCCTGGGGCCTTGAGCCAACAAGTCCACATTGATTCAGGGGCTTCTCTGGCTCCATCTGCCTTGGTTGGATTCTGCCCGTTGAGTGGTTTTGGGGGAAGAAAATAAAGCAGTAGGGACCATGGTCTTCCACCTTCAATCAGCAACTTCAACCTTGGGCTGGGAACATTCCTGGGTTCCATTCTCTCCAGACGAGTAGATTGGAAATTAGGTGCATTGCTACTCCCACCATCTTGGGAGCCAACAGAGAAATGTCACCCCAGCCTCTCCTCACCTAGCTCTGATGTTACTTCCCCATCCATGGGGATGCAGGCTCTTCAGTCCAGGAGACTGCAGTGTGCACTTAGCTAGCTGCCTCGGTGGTGAGTCCCACATTCTGGAAGTCTTTCTTGATGTCTGACCTGAAGCCTTTTTGCTGCAACCAGCTCATTTTTTTTCTCCTCATTCTATCCACAGAAGTGTCAGAGGGAGACTTCTTGTTGAAGGTCACCTGTGAATGGAACTGAGAAGACTGGGAAGAATAGGCTGGACTAGGAAGCCTAAAGAACTCAAGAGTCAGACTGGGGCTGTCGCTCAGTGGTAAAGCACTTGCCTAGCACGTGTGACGCAGTGAGTTCTGTCTTCAGGACCACATAACAATAAATAAAATAAAAGGATCGTGTCCATCTACAACTAAAAATAAAAGTTTAAAAAAATGAAGAGCAGAGTCTGCTAGAGTGGGAGCCTCTCCTTAGGTTAGTGACTTTGAACAATGCTACGCCTATGGTCTTCGGCATTGGCTCCCGGTTCAGCATGCTGTCCCTCAACAGTCTCTCCTGCTACCATTAGTCCTGCCTGTTAGTCAATTATTCAGCCAAGGGCTGTGTGCTCCTCCCAACCCGTGGCACTACTGGGGGTAGGGTTGGCACTGTCAAGGAGGGGACCCATGCGGCCAGGCTGTACCCTTCAGGGGCTCCTAGCCTTGCGGTCCTTGCTGGCCTCACCTCTTCCTCCACCCAGGCTGGGGGGTGGGGGCGAGAGGTGCTTCCAGTGCATCAGAATTGGGTCATTAAAATCACTCCTCTACCCCTGACAGATGACCTCCAAGGTCCATTCCAGTCCTGTGATCCCAGGATCCCAGCTGGGGGGATCCAGTTAACCCTTGTGATGCTTGGCTGGCGACATGGGCTATAGAGTGGGAAGGGGTGGGGTGGACGAGGCCTGAGGAAGGCCACTCTCAGCACACACCAGCACACACTGTCCCCTTTCTCCCGTTCCTCCCTTCTGCACCAGGCCCTGCCAGGGTGCTGTCCTGGGAATTCAAGTGCCAGTGGAAGGAAGGACAGCACTATCAGTGGTTGTGGGTCAAGGCCAGCTCTGGCCATGTGTGGGCTGGACCAGGCCTTTGGATAAGATTCAGGCAGAGGGTGTCCCCAAAGCTTTGAAGAAAAGAGATAGGAGGAGGTGGGGGCTTTGGAAGGAAAAGAGAGAGCAAGACCCCTGGCCAGTAAATGAGCCATCCAGGGGCCTGGCATCTTGGACCATGTGTCGCCACCCAAGAAGTGCGGGTGCCAGGTGGCTTTCTCCTGGTGGAACATTTGGCCAGTTTTCCAAGGGCATGACATTGGGCAAGTTTTGGACTCTGCTCAGGATGCTGATGGAGCTATCCATGTGCCAATTGTCAGAAGTGAGGTGGGCCCCATAAACAGGCACCTGGGCCACTCAGAACCTTCTGAGTGTCTCCTTTGGCTCCCATCATGCCTACATCAAGAACAAATGATGTGCCATCATTGAAAGGAGTTTTCTACATAAAAATCTAGATTTATAACTTTGAAAATAAACTCTAACAATCCAGTAATCCTGGGCTCACACTCACAATGCCATAGACAGCTGGGGCTGAGTGGCAGCTGTCCCCTGGGCCAGGGCACATACTCTCAGCTTCTCCATGGCCTTCACCTGCCTGAGTTTGCTCTTCCTGGGGATAATGGGGAGATCAAGGCCCACAGAGAAAGGAGGGCCCTCCCTGGAGATTACCCAGAGTTAGGGACAACATTCCCCCTTCACCTTCCTCCCCAGAGCTTGGCCAGAGGCTCCAAGGCCCCTCTGCCACCACCATCCCCCTCTGTTCTGGAGGACCGGCAGCCTCTGTGGCCAGGCTTTGCTGGCTGCCTTCCTGCATAGCCCCCTCAGCTGTCCGGGCCCCAGCCCAGGTCCAGGCCACCTGTGGGTGGAAGCAGAGGCGCTGCAGGGCCTCCACAGCCCAACCTCCTCTCTCACAGCTTGGAACAAGAATGTCATGAAGTGCAGGGGGTGCTGCTGCCAGGCCTGGGGAGCCTGACCACAGAGCTGGGGCTTCCTTCTGCAAACAGCCCTGACTGGCCAAGCTGGGCGGCCCTGTGTCTGTGAGCCCAAGGGGCACTGCGACCACCCATCCTGGCCCCTCAGGCCTCTCTTGCTGCCTCTGATTTCCTTGGCCCCTTCTTTCCTCTGGCCACCCCAGTCCTGTTTCTCTGTCTCTCTTCTCTCTGCTGCTCCTCCTTCTCTCTCTCAGCCAGGCTTGCTTTCTGCCTCTTTCTGTCTTGGTTTGGCCGTCCTCTCTGGCATGGCCCTTGCTCTTCTCAGGGTCCTGCCTGCTGACTGGGTCTATCTGCTGCAGCGCCATCTTGCTGACCCACAGGGGTGCCTGCCCGGCATCTGTCTCTTGGTCTCCATCTCTGAGCTGCACCGTTTCTCTCCAGCTCTGCTGTCCCTCGGTCTCCTGCACTGTGGGCCTCTGAGTCACCCATCTCTCCCTCACTCCAGCTCTCTGGCCTCCCTCAGTCTGTGCTCCTGAGGCCCCCACAAGGAGGGCTTCTGGGAGGTTGGCTGGATTAACATGGCCCCAGCAGCAGGATAGGAGGGATTCTGTTGACGGAGCTTTCCTCTGGGGCTGAGGAGGGGCTGTGTGAGCCAGGACCCAGGGGCCCAAGGAGAGGGCAGTGTCCTTTCCACGCCTGTGTCCCTTGCCCTAGCCAGCTCAGGGCATGTCCCCAGCTGAAGAAAAGGGACTGCCTCCAAGGGGCTGCTCCCTACCATTTCTTCCTCACCACTAATGCCCCCCAGAATAGATACAGTGCATACACTCCGACAGCACCTTCAGTCCAGCACCAACAGGATGGAGTTCAGGGGTGTGTGGGTCCTGGCCTGGCCTGCCTTGGCCTCGATGGCAGGGGCTCTGGGGAAAGGAAACCACCCAGGGGCCCCTGAAGCAGACCATGGGCTACAAAGAACTCATGGCAGCTGACCCTCCTCTCCCACATGACACTTGATCTTCACCACTCTTCTAGATTGAAAGGCTCTGCTCCTGAGCAGGAAAAGTGTGTGACTTCCCCTCTCACCTATCTCTGAGGCCTGATCCTACGGTGGGGCAGCAGGTGCCTGAGCCACACTGAAATCCTTCCTGCTGAGGTTCAGGTAAACAGTGTTTGTGTGTGTGTGTGTGTGTGTGTGTGTGTGTGTGTGTGTGTGTGTGTGATGGGGGTGAGTCCATGTGCCTAGACAGTGTGGAAAAGCAATGGTCAGTGTGTGGGTGTGCAGCAAGGATACAGGGAACTCCGAGGAGAGACGATGGGTCCTGTGCACAGGGACTGAAGGGACAAGGCCTAGAATGGCAGGAACACCTGTGGACACAAATGCAGAGAGAGGAAGAGGATGGAGAAGAAGATGCCCAGTGACATAAGGCCAGGAAGTTTCCTGAAGAATCAGGGAGATTTGTGGGGGGAGTCTTCTACACAGCAAAACACTGTAGGAGTCATGTGGGTGGGAGGGAGTCTTCAGAGACACACAGTGGAGCCTACTGTTTGCATGACCAGTGTGTCCCAGTTTGCCAGAGACTGTCCAGATTGGAGAACTGAAACCCCTCAGGCCCCAGTGACCTAGGATGACTGAGTCGCCCAAATCCCTGCCCACCCTGCCCACCAGGCAGTGCACCCTAATGACAGCTCCTTTCCACCTCCACACAGCCCTGGGCCATGGCTCACAGTAGGCAGGCCCCGTTTGACAGAAAAGACCATGTGAGGACCTGGCTCTAATGTCATGTGGAGAGTGGCCGGTGTGAAGTCAAGGTCTGTTGTCTGTCTGCCTTGGACTTTTTATCCTAGTCTCGGAGACTTTCAGGGACAGACTTAGGAACCTCCCTCCTCCCCCACACATCCCAACCTCAGCAGTTTCCCAGTCCTGACATGAGGCCCTGTCATCTGGACCCACTGCCCACGTTCCCCTGGGCTGCGGCTGGGAATGGGGGTGGGCTAGGAGAAGGGGGGCCTGGGGTCCCCTTCAGCTTAAGGCCCACCAGGGCTTCACTGGGGACAACCTGTTGATTTTTTGGCTTCTCTCCCAGCTGGGGCCAGGACCAGCTGCTGGGGATGGGGTGAGGGTGGTAGGTGGAAACTGAGGGGTGTCTCCAGGGTCTTGCTGGGTTCCTGGGCTCCAGGTGGTGGGTCTGGGGAGGGCTGGCCAACCTCTGAGAGCAGGCTGGGGGCTGGCCCCTGGAGTCCCATGCTGTTGGTCAGTGCCTCTGGTGTGCTGGGATGTGAGGAAGCGGCCACAGAGCAGACAAACAGAGCCTGTGAGGACAAGAAGCCATCACAGAGCACCCAGCCTAGGCTGCTGAGGAGCCTGGAGTGGGGGCAGGCTGAGGCCAGCCCAGGCTGCCATCTAGGGGTGGCCAGGGCATAGCCTGTAGAGCATGTGGAGTAGGTTCTGAGCTGAGATTCTGAGGAGACCATAGCAGGTGTCCCCTGTCTGGGGACAAATCCTTTCCTTTTAGAAGCAACTCCAAGTAAGGGACGACCTTGGTGAACTTGGGATACTGATTTCCTGTAAGGAGGCCGTGGTCCTAGATCTACCCACAGCCTTCATGAGCTTTGGGGATCATCTGTTCTCCCCTCTGAGTCTTAGTGTGGCCAACTGTACAATGAGGTGATTGGAATTAAAGATTTCTCTATTAGACACAGAGGTCATAATAATAAAAGTAGGATCAGATGACATTAAATTATTAAATTATATCTTAAGGAAAAGGACATCTGTAACCCTAAAAATTAAATGTTGTGTTTACATCCCTGACAATTCTGGCAACATGACAAATATCTTTAAAGTTTACATGCTCAGATAGAAGCCATGACCTCAGCTACTTTGTCATGGAAACAATATCTTAGCTCCTGGTTCTTGGTACTTCCTGGTGGAAAACATTATTTGTCTTTGTCTTTGCCATCATATTCATTGGCACGTTCCTGTGCTATGGCATTTATTGCTGCATCAATATGGTTTCAGTACTAACGAATTCTTGTTTCTCTTATAGATCACCCATCACTCAAATGGCCCTCCAGCCTATTACTTCTCAATGGGACTTCTGTCATGGACCACTCTATAGACTCGATTTTTAAAGGGGGACTCCAAACTGCTTGCCCCACACCATCCCTTTTCAGCCTAAAGAAGCCAGAAAGATCTTCTTTGCCCCCCCTTCCTTACAGCAGTAAGGAGTTCCCAAATTAGAGGGGGGGGGGATGAAGCCAGATTTAAAATTAGGTAGTCAGTGTAGTTAGGTAAATCAGGTCTAATACTGAGTTAAATCTAAAGTGGAGGCGATGCTGAGAATGATTCCAGGGAACACAAAACAACTCATGAAATGTGAAACCCTTCAATAATTATGATTCATTACTTTTAAGATTAAAAGTAGTCAGAAAAAGGAGTGGGGAATAAAAGGACCAAGCAGTATAAAGCTTTTAAGCTGCAAAGCCTGAGTTAAAATGTAACGGACCAGGTATTGTTAAGTTTCTAAGCTACACTCAAAGCCTGAAATTCCTGAGGCAGTTAAGACAATACCCGGTACTGCCCATTAGATATGTGATTAAATCCCCCCCCCCACTGAGTTGTTTAACAACCTGGATCCAGTGCACCTCAGCACGTAGGCACCTCAGGGCCTAAACCAATCAGTTTGAATGTGTACCCCGCTTTAGGACTGACCTATCACCCCTGTCCGACCTGTTCCCGCTAATGAATGTACTAATCATGTTTGAGTGTTCTTGTTTGATTTTCCCGTGGTGTATGCTGATTTGCTGAAGGGGACTGTGATGTATGCAAAGCCCCTGCCATCCCCAAAAAGTGTACTTAAGCATTGCCTAACCTCTGCTCGGGGCTCTGGGCCACACTCCCTTCTTGAGTGAGCACAGAGCCCCAGCACGCTGGAATAAACCCCCTTTTGCTGTTGCATGAGGCAGTCTCTTGGTGGTCTCTTCCTCCATCATTCACCGGGCCCTTACACTTGGAGCAAGGAAGTCAGTTTGCTCATCTGTACAATGGGGACAAGAATGATCCCTTCCCCCAAGGGTTGTTGGAAAGATGAGATGAAGAAGCACAGAGGAGTGCTTTGTAAGCAGTCAGGGGTTGTCATAGGAGGGGTGTTATATTATCTACATAGCTTGGTTGGAGAAGAAACAGGTGGCTTTTTCTCTGTCATCTGATGGCCCATTCCTCATTTCTTTCCACTTGATACAGGGGGATTCCTTGAATCCTTGGCCCATGGAGGGTCAGGACTCAGAACACTGGGTTCATGTGTGGCTGGAGGATCTTCTGCAAGCAGCTGGACTCTTTGGAGCCCCAGAGAGGTGTACAAGGAGGGGCAGAGAAAGGGCAATCTTGCTCCTCCACTTCCCCTCCCAACTGCTCTCCCCCCTTGTGGCTGACATGATCAAAGCAGAGGTTCACACAGAGGTGAGACCCAGTGGCCTAGCAAGGCCCTTTCCAGACGTGGCATGGGGAGGGGGTTGCAGAAGAAATGTGGCCACGTGTAGGGCTTGTGCGTGTGTGATGGAGAACAGGGCTGGTTGGGCAGGGGCTCTGATGAGGTCCTTTGTTGCTGAGGGTTTGCTCTTTTCTCTTGGGGGCTGGGAGGCATTGGTACTCACCCCCTCCCCTATGCTCCCTGCAGAGCTGTGCCTGTGGCCCCCACTCAGGCCCAGTAGAAAAGAAGAGTAGGCCACATACCTGGCTGGCTACAGAGTGCATTTGCAGCCCACCCACCTGAGCAGCTGGTAACACTCCACCTCCGGAGTGCCACCTTGCCTCTCGGTGGCATCTGCACTCACAGGGCCCCTTGATTCTTGGGCTGACAATTGGAGAAGTCTTCTGCTCGCCCCTGATGGCCCAAGTGTCTGACGTGTCCCACAGCCTGGGTTTTGCCCGCCCCTTGTGTGCATAAAAAGTGGCCTGTGGTAGGGGGCAAGGGTGTCTTCCTCCTGGCCCAGGACAGGGACTCCTCTATGGAAGGAGGGCTGTGCACTGGCCTGGGCTGGCTGGAGAGGCAGGGCTCAGCTCTGCAGCTCTAAGGCCTCTTGCAAGGGAAAATGGAAACAGAAACAGTCGCTTTGTTTTAGAGAAGAGGAAAAAAAATGGTGTCCCTTCTGGGTCCAATCCAGTATCCCAGGAGCTTTTCTGCCAACTTGACCAGAAAATGTGCCTTCCAAACAATGCCCAGGCCAGCCTGCCCTATTCCCCACTTCCCATCTGTCGTGACCCCTCGCTGGCAAAGGAAACACGACACAGGATTCTTTTTTCAGCAGTTTACTCAGGACCTTTGAATCATGATGAGAAAACAGGAACAAGAAAGGAAAGAGCGCGAGCGGCCGGTCTGCCCTAGCTTAAGTACCCAGCCTCGCCAATGAACTAGCACCACGTGGAAAAGTCTAATAGGTACAGCGCAGCAGAAGCAGGCCAGAGCCCAGCCCCACAGCCTTGCAAGAAGTTGTTTACTTCTAACAACTCTAACCGCTAAGTCATCAGAAGCAGGAGGCCAGTGCCATTTTCAGGGTGCGGTCGCCGGCTCCCAACAGTTCCCCCTTTCTGTTTTACAAGCAACAGGTAAAAGTAGAGGTCCTATCTTCATTGTGCAAAAGTGGCCGTAAATAATGGCACACTCCTGAGGGGCGCCTCCCCAGGCGAGTCACCATTCAGACCGATGCCTTTTTCATGGAGGTGGGGCGTCGACATCAAACCCACATGCAATAGGACATGCTTTTCTTGGGACTCAAACCTAGAGCTCCCAAGTGCAGTGCCTTGCCTCGCACCCTGTGCTGTGTCGATCACTTGAACATGGTGAGCCATGCTTGAGGGGACTGTCCTACCTCCAAAGCGGCAAAGGCTTGTACAAGCATAAGATTCTGCACCTGCTGCCGCTTGCGCATACGAACCAAACACCACAGGCACAATCCAATGGCAAGTACCAGGACCACAGCCAATGCACCCATGCCTGCCCATTGCTTCAAGAAACTAAAAGACTTAAACAACCATGATATTACATCTTTCATGGGAGCAATATGGACTTGTGTCTTGTAATCCATCCATGGGCAATAAACACCCATGAGGGAGTACTTGACTCAAAATGTCCACTTGGTCTTGTAGTAGATCTACTCGCTGGTTGAGAAGCACAATGCCACGATGTATATGTTAATTCATCATAGTCTGAGTCTCCATGGCTGTTGCAGCAGTACCCGCAAGCTTGTTCACAGCATCAGCAGTAAGCACAGCAGTGGCGAGAGCCGCGGTGGCAGTGGCCGCCGCAACAGCAGAAGGTGCAACGGCTGCCACAATGGCTGCAGTTATACCAAGGTCTTTTTTGTTTCTTTGCAATAATACAGGCAAATTATCATCATCAATAGACACAGGTAAAGGCAAGTAGGAGGGCACACGTACTACCACAATAGAGTCCTCCAAAGAGGCATTCCAGCATTGTACAAGTCTACACGTCTGGTTAGAACAATTGAGTAAAGGAGATGAATAAAGGTTTTGTTAGAATTAATAAACTGAGGGGTCAATGAGCCCTGACATCCAGTTCAAGCTGGTGAACTAGTTTTTATGGCTTTACAATGGGGCAACAATGTCGGTTGTTGAGGAATAAAAGTATTGGCTCTTAATACCTTAGCAGGAAAAACACCATTGATTACAGTAGCATTACCATTTGAGCTCCGAGAACCATCACTATCAAACCAGCCCAAAGATTGATTGGTTAACATAATATAAGGTACGGAATCAGAGTAATTAACATGTACAGAGAAACACAATGTGTCAAATAATGAAACAGTAGAAAAGTTATTAATAGCTGCTACAGTATCCATAGGCAAGGTAGGTCAATCCATGGTGGCAGAGCCATTAGTAGTGAAGAAAGATGGAAGTACACCAGCCTGAGAAGTAACGGGCAATGGATATGGCCACATCTTTACCACCACCCAGAGGAGTCGTTCTGCAGTCCAGACGATCTCATGTCCGATCACCATCAGGAGAAGCATCAAGCACCTCATCTTGTTCATCTTCATTCTTCCTTCCTGACGGAGCTTGAGGAACTTTCTGTACGAGACGCTCTGGCACCCACAACGGTTCCATTTGGTCCTGCGGGAAAACACAGACAGAACCTCGTGCCCATGCCAGCATGGGATCAGGCCCATACCATTGTCCAGAAAGTACATCATTCCACTTAACGTGCCCAAAGTTCGGGGAAGAGGGCGAACAGTGCCTAGTCGCAGCAGAGCACCCTTGGATGTCCAGATTCAAAAAATTAATAGTGAATAGAGCCAGGGAGAGGCGCTCTTTTGGGGTGTGGCCTAAGCCAATTCCCCCTTTTTGTTTTATTAACATTTCTTTTAGAGTCTTATGAGTGCGCTCTACAATACCCTGACCTTGTGGATTGTAGGGTAAACCATGGACAAGCTGGATACCCATCTGGTTGCAAAAGGAAGAAAATTGTCGTCCAGTATACGCTGGACCATTGTCCGTCTTAATGGTCTGTGGTAATCCCCAGGCTGCCCAGGCTTCCAAGCAATGTGTGATAACATTTCCAGCCTTTTCACCAGACAAAGCAGAAGCATGGATAATGCCAGAACAAGTATCTACAGACACATGGACATATTTAAGTTTGCCAAAGTCAGGAACATGAGTGACATCCATTTGCCATATAGTTAAAGGCCGCAAACCACAAGGATTTATGCCCACAGAAGAGGGATGATGTAAAATGATACAATTAGGACAATCCAATACAATCTGCTGAGCATCAGCACGGGAGATAGTAAAGCGCTTCTGAAGTGCTCGTGCATTAATATAAAATTTACTATGAAAGTTTCTAGCTTGATCTAAGGAGGAAATAGGGAACACCCAAGAAGGACGAGTAGCAAGATCAGCTTGGGCATTGCCAGCAGAAAGAGCACCCGGTAAACCTGTGTGGGCTCGAATATTCAAGGGGTAAAAACAGGCGGAACGATTCCAAATCAATGTTTGAAGATGGAGAAAAAGGGAAGACATTACTCCTGATGTGTGTATGGGACCCTCTGATTCCAACACCTTTAAAGCTTGAACTACATAAACAGAATCTGAGATTAAATTAAAAGGAAACGGACATTGTTCAAATACTTTTATGACAATTTGCAGCTCCACCCATTGTGGATTGCCAGGAGCAAACTGATGTTTGATAGGAGGTTGATCATTTACCACATAGGCTCCAATACCAGTTTTAGATCCATCTGTAAAGATATTTGCAGCTCCTGGGATGAGCATAGAAGAAGTGATTTTAGGGAAAATGATAGGATGTTCCTTAACAAATGTAATAAGAGGATGTGAAGGATAGTGATTATCTATCTCTCCTGGAAAAGAGCATCGTAATATAGCCCAATTATCCAGATTAGCACACAAAACTTGAATTTGTTGACACGTATAAGGGACAATCACAGACGTTGGAGGAAAACCAAAAAATTGTATACTTTGTTGTATCCCTAACATAGCTAAAGAAGCAACTGCATCAGGATAATACTCAAGGGATTTTCCAGGGGATATTCGTGGATGTATCCACAACAAAGGACCATCTTGCCACAAAACTCCAGTAGGTTGCCGTATAGTGGCGAGCACACATAATTGAAGAGGCTTATCTTCTTGAAGCCTGCAAAGGCTAGCATGTTGTATAGCCTCTTCCACTTTAAGCAACACTGACCTGGCTTCCTCAGTAAGATGTCGAGGAGAAGTAAGATCTGAATCACCTTTAAGAATTTCATACAAGGGTTTTAATTCAACATTGGGAATATGTAAGTAACCCCTAATCCAATTTATGTCACCCAGTAATTTCTGAAAATCATTTAACGTATATAAATTATCAGTCCTAAGAGTTACCTTTTGGGGTGTAATAGTTTCACAAGAGATATTAGCACCAAGATAATCAATAGAGTCTCCTGTCTGTACTTTATCAGGTGAAATAAGAAAGCCCTTTGATTGTAGTAAATGTACTAAATTAGTGTAAGCCGCCTCCAACATAGGGAGTAACAGCTGCCTTACATTCTTTAGTACATTGCTCAAAAACAAGTTGCTTAATCAAAGGCATGGCTCTATTGGGATCACCAAAGATTTTTCCCGCAGCATCCACCATACTAGCAACAAAGTCTGAGAAAGGTTCTGTAGGGCCCTGTATAATTTTAGTCAGATTGCCAGACACTTCTCCTCTATTTGGGAGTGACTTCCATGCATGGATACAAATGTTATTAATCTGTTCATATACTTCAGGAGGATATCCAGTCTGTTGATTGGCAAACCTTCCCTGCCCTAAAAGCATATTCTTATCCCAGGTGGGGCGTCCCACTGCATGATTTTGGGCGGCCTGCTCTACCGCGCCCTCTAGCACAAATGCTCTCCAGTCCAAGTATTTGCCTGGGGAAACACAAGCGTGCACCAGACTATCCCAATCTGAGGGGGTCATGCAAAAGCTGGTAAGCCCCTCTACCTGAGTAAGAGTGAAAGCAGCATCTATACCATAAGTGCGAATGGATTCTGCCAAAGTTTTAATTATTTTAAAATCTAAAGGCTCATGGTATCTTCCCCTATTAGCGTCCTGAAAAACCGGGTATGCTAGTCCCATGTCTGTATTAACTGTTCTCCAAACTTGTGTATGAAAAGTTCTCCCGGAGCTTTGGACTCCCCCCACATATGAGGGCGATGCAACAGGCACTGCATCTTCTTCCAAATACTCAACCTCCTCCTCAGAATTAGATTTATCAAACTTAGATTTATCCCCCTTCTCATGGTAGGCTTTCATGCTTTGTGTCTCCCTTTTTTTCCTTTTCATTTTTATCTTTCGTAATTGCTGCAACAATATATCAAGGTCCTCAGAACTCTCTGAGCCACTTGTGTCCTCAGGTGTTTTTAGTTCGGTCAAGTCTGGATAGAGCCTTCTCCTATTTTTATTTTCAGGTGTTTTTGCCTTTTCACTACTCTTACTCTTAATACTCTCTGCCACTTCACTATATGACCCCTCAGATTTTTCCTCATGTAGTAGTTCAAGAACGGCCTGACCCTCACCCACAGCTTCCTGGCATTTACCGTCTGCTATACATTCTCTAACCAATTTCCAAAGTGGTATAATGTCACCCTCTAAAGTACCTTGCTCATTAGCGAAATCCAGATCTCTCCCTAATTTGTCCCAGCTGGGAATCATAAGACCCCCTGAAAAAGCAAACCAAGGAGCCGCTATATCAGCTTCTCTTAAAAACATCCGCAAAGTACTCTGCTCCACTCCAAGTCCTTTTGAACGTAGCAGCCCATCCAGGGCCAAAAAAATTGGGCTTGAAGAAGTAACAGCCAAAATGTTTTCAAAACTATGAAGAAAGTGAAAGTACAAAAGCCCCGCTCTCTCTTTATCTACAGAGGAGCGTCCTATTCTATTATTTTTTCCCCGCTCTCTCTTTATCTACAGAGGAGCGTCCCGCTATTTGCTTGCGGATTCCCACTTTACCTGGGAACTTACCGGTGCACCACCCTGACTGCTGAAAGTTCTGGATCCTGGGTTCGAGGAATATTCTTCCCCGTTCTGGCCACCAATTGTCGTGACCCCTCGCCGGCAAAGGAAACATGACACAGGATTCTTCTTTCAGCAGTTTACTCAGGACCTTTGAATCATGATGAGAAAACAGGAACAAGAAAAGAAAGAGAGCAAGCGGTCGGTCTGCCCTAGCTTAAGTACCCAGCCTCGCCAATGAACTAGCACCACGTGGAAAAGTCTAATAGGTACAGCGCAGCAGAAGCAGGCCAGAGCCCAGCCCCACAGCCTTACAAGGAGTTGTTTACTTCTAACAACTCTAACCGCTAAGTCATCAGAAGCAGGAGGCCAGTGCCATTTTCAGGGTGCGGTCGCTGGCTCCCAACACCCACCCTTGGTGGAGATCTTGGCGGAGACACCTTTGACCATTGTTTCTAGAGACAGCTCACTAGGGCCAGGCCTAGGACAGGCTGTGGTCCTCAGCCCCCAAACCTATAGGGAGGCACATGATGTCCCAGAGAAACAGTCCTTCCAGCCTTTGTTCTTGGCTGGGCAGGAAGCCACAAGGACACCAGGGCTGGGTGAAAGGCAGGCATTGGGTAGACAGTTTCCCTTTGGATTTCCCTTGGGAAGGGTTTTGAATGAGAGGAGACTGAGGTAAGGAGCAGATACTTGGCTCAGGATAATGGCAGAATTAGAATGGCACCATAACATGGAAGGAACTCTAGAGTTGATTTAGTTACCCTCTTGAATTTTGGGGAATGAGTTTGTCTTGATCAGGGTGTGTCCTCATAGAAAAGATCCATGCCTGTTCAATAAATATTTGTTGGGTGCATGACTCTCTGCATTCCAATCTGATTTTTCCACTCACAACACCAAAAGTTGACAATTCTCCTGGTGCTCTGAACTGGGAGTTTTGTTATATCTCTCCCTCCTTTCCTCTCTCCCTCCCTCCCTCCACCCTTTCTTCCTTCTTCCCCTCCTTCCCTCCCTCTCTTCTTTTTCATTTTTCTTTTCTTGCTCTTTTTTTCCTTTAGCACTGGGGATTGAACGCAGGGGTGCTTGTCCACTGAGCCACATTCCCAGCACTCTTTATTTTTTATTTTGAGACAGGGCCTCAAAAAAGTGTCTGAGGCTGTTCTCCAACTTGCAATCCTGCTGCCTCAGCCTCCCCAGTCACAGGCCTATGTCACTATGTCCAACTAGCCACATTACTCTCTAGCCACATTGCTTTTTATCTAGAGGATGGCAGGACTTGTTTTTTTTCTTTCTTTACAAAATGGAGATAGTTGTTTCCATCTGTAAGTTTTTGAGAGTCATTTTCCTGAGGTACCTTTGGGAGGTGTCCTGGTGCATAGTTTAAATGTTGTTTTTTCCCCTTTCTACTCTCTGAGTCTTCTGTTCCAGCAGCCTTAGAAATTCCTTATTATTTCTTTTGATCCTCACAACAAGCACTATCAGACGTGGTGTTGCCAAGATCCCCATTTTACAGACGTTGAAACTGAGGCCAGATGAGAGTCATTATGGTCACACAGAATGGGGGAGTCAGGGTTTGAACAGCATTCTGACTGGTTTCTTATGTTTTTCTCTGATGTAATACTTGTCCCTTCCCACAGATGATAGCTTCTGTCTGACTCTAGCCTTGGGATATCAGGCTCTTCTTTATATTTCTAGGGCCTTGCTTTCTTCAGCTATCTCATGGGAACAATTATCCCACATGCCCCACCCTTGATAACAACCAAATTGGATTGACCACTGGTTGCCATCCCTCTGAGTGACCTGTAGACCATGTGCCTTGGACTGCCATCCTCCAGGCATTCTAACCCCCACCCTTTTGTGCTCTTTCAGGAAATATATCTGAAAGCAAGGGAGTGAGAGGGACATTATTAGAGGAACAATGTTGGGTCAACTATTGTTTATTAAAACAGCAGCAAATCACTTTAAAAACTATTAGCAACAAATGACTTGTGACACAGTACAACCGATAAGGACACGCCAGTGCACTGAAGCTCCTGAGGGAGAACTGCTGGTTTTTCTGATTGCTCTTTTGGGAATGCATAAAGTCCCATGAGTGGATGAAGCTGCCCCAAAACTTGCTATCTTCCTTCCTCAGCCTTTCCAAAATGGTGGGATTCCAAGTGTGTGCCACTGCGTCCAGCAGCATCTGGTGACTCACTGACCATCTTCCCCCTGAGCAGCAGAAGGAATGGGGTGAAGTGGGAAAGGACTGTTGAGCTGGAGACTCAAGAAGCAGCCTCTAGCAGGGCAGCCTGAGTTTCCCCCAAGGACCTCCGTGGCTCTCCCCTGACCACGTCAAACCTTGGCTTATCCTGCAGAGGGAAGGAGAGCCAGAGAGGGCGGGCAGGCAGGCTGCAGCATAGCCTGGCGAAGGTGGAGAGTTTGCAGGGCTGCAAGAGGCTGAAGAGCAACAAGGAGCAGCAGGGAGCAGGGGGTGGGGAGAAGACAGAGGAAAGAGGAAGGCCTGTCCCCCTCCCCCTTCACCTGCTGCTGTCCCCTATCCATATAGGCTTCCCTTATAGTCCCTCAGAGCCCTGGGGCCAGTCTTAAGGGCCACCTCCAATGCCTGGGCTGCAGCTGAGAACATGGAAGGGAACCAGAACTGCAGGGTGACTGAGGGGTGCCAGAATCTGTGGGAGACATTATCCTTAATCCAGAACAGAATCTGGGAGCCAGACACTCTAGATCTAGCCCCAGTTCTCCTTCAGGACATTGTCCCACTGTCGGGCCCTCTCCGGAGGCTTCCATGTCTCAGGGCACCATCATCCAGCCTGTCTATGGGCCCTTGTCACTTCTGAGGCTCTGCTGAGGGTCATCTGGATGGGAGGCCACTGCCTTTACTGTTTGCATTCCTGGCCCACTTCCATGCACTCTCCAGGATAGACCTGCACTCCAGCAAGAGATGCCTTCTTTTGCCATAGTTGATGTGGGCATCAGAGGCCTTCATATTCCCCCACTCTGGGTCTTGACCCTCACTGTCTTTATTTTCTATCTTAGAACCTATCAATTTTCTCTAGGCCTTTGAATTCAGGGACCAAAATGATCTATCTCATTAATGATAAAAAATAGTGATGATTTTTGTCATTCTCAGGAATGACGGTGATTATCACCAGTAAACATGGTGAAAATGTCAATTGTGATGATGACAGTGTCAGTAACAATGGCATTGTTGGTGGCGGTGGTGATGAAGGTCATGGTGAAGATAACAACAAAATCAGTGATGGAGATGATGAGAGTGGTGGTGAGTGTGATGGTGGTAATGGTGTTAATGGACTTGGTAATGTTGACAGAGGTAGTGGTGATGGTGGAGGTGATGGTGGACATGATGGTGGAAGTGATGTTGGTGGAGATGATGAAGTAAAAGGGATGGTGATGGAGGTGATGAAGGTAGAAGGGATGATGGTGGTTGAGGTGATGACGGTGATGTTAGAGGTAGAAATGGAAGCAAGGGGAAGAAGGAGGGTGAAAACTATGATTGAGATAGTGACAACTGTGGTGATGACAGACATAGGGATAAGAGTGCAGATGTGGTGATGGTGTCAATGAAGGTGGTTATGATGGTGGCTGTGGTGCTTGTTGTAGTAGCAGTGCTGATGGTGCTGACTGACACAGATGTCTGGGACATTGAGAGTAGTGAATGAGACAGTGTTAGGATAGTGGAATTGGAGGTGAGAATGGCAACGCTAATGGTTGTGATAGCAATACAAATGGCATTGAGGAGAGAGATGGTAGTGACAGTGGTGATGACAAGCAGAGTAATTACAGAGGGCAATGATGGTAATGATCTGATAACCGAGGATCTAAGAAGTCCACTTCCTACGCCACTCATTATCCCTCTTCCTCTTCCTCCAGTGATTCTTGTCATACCCTCCATCTTACTTTGACTTTACTTTCCATGTTTCACAATCACTGTGGAATTAGAAAATGGGGCCAATAAATAAAGATACTGTGCAGCTGTTGGTTTTCAAAAGAGAAGCTGGGTTCCCCTAATATCATTTGTTATTGGGGGTGTCTGAATTTAGGAAGTGGTGTCCCCCATTTTCACTAAAGTGAGATGGAGAAGAATTGGCCTCAGAGACTCAAGTTGGGGGTTATGAAGAGCGTCATGATGGTGGGGCAGGCCACACTGGAAGGTGATGTCAGGAAGGCTATGGAATGTCTTGCCTTTGAGATCGCTCAGAGCAAGAGAAAGCCCACACTGGTGTCAAGGAAGGATGATGAATGGCTTTGGGAGTCTGAAATTTACCTTGCCAGGCAGGGACAGGAAGTATATTTGTTTGGGATGTGGGCTGGGGTGGTGGCTCAGTGGCAGAGTACTTGCCTTGCACACATGAAGCCCTGGGTTCGATTCTCAGCACCACATACATCTACAACTAAAAAAATATTTTAAAAACATGGGATCCATCTTCAAGGCCAACAGGAATCAGATGAGAAGAGGAGGTCAGGGAAGCCAACAGGGAACACAGCCTCGTGGTTTGGAGAAATGCTGGAGTTCTTGTACAGATTTCTTGTGGTTGTGAGTGGGAGGCGACTGGGGATGTGGGCCTCTGTGGCGCTGCCTTTGGCCCTACATCTGCCAAGAGGCCGCCCTCCAGGGACATTGTTTCCCTTCCCCTGGCAGGCTGCCCTCAGAAGGAAGGGAAGAGGAAGGAAAGAGGGAGGGGACCCTGCTGACAATTCGCAGGAGTAATCTGATTTCTCCCACAAACTCTCGGAGCACTTGAGTCCCCTGCAGTTCCCATTTCTAGGCCCTCATCTCAGTTCTGAATTTTCTTTTTTTTTTTAAATATTTATTTTTTAGTTTTCGGTAGACACAACATCTTTGTTTGTATGTGGTGCTCAGGATCGAACCCGGGCCGCACGCATGCCAGGCGAGCGCGCTACCGCTTGAGCCACATCCCTAGCCTATCAGTTCTGAATTTTCCTCTCAGCACTTTCCATAACAGTCTTAGCTGCTGGCAGAGCCAGGGACTGGGCCTGGCCCCTGGGTGGCCAGCCATGCTTTGCCTCCCAGGGGCAGTGTCTGGGCTCTGGCCTGCCCTGCAGTGGGTACACCTTCTGATCATATTGCTTGGCTCCCCAGGCTGCTCCTCTGGTAGCCCAGATAATGAGACCTGGTGCTGTGATGGAGGGGTCAGCATGGTGCAGGCAAGGCCTGAGGCAGTCTGTGCAAAGCTCGGTGGTGTGGCCATGGCCCCCGTGGATTTTGGTCCTGGAAGCTACACAGACCCATTAGAGCCCTGTGGGCCCTCAGCTGCTGCTGTCCTGTTCACACCCGACACGGTGTTCTCAGGTGTGGCCTGGGTCGGTCGTGGTGCCTTTGCATTTGGACCATGAGTGCTTTTCCCAGGGGTCATGGGGCCATGAGCTGGTGGATGCACTGACCTCACTCTCCTGCCTGTTGGCTACCAGTAGAGATGATGGTATCTGCTCTCCAAATATGAGCCATCTTTACTTCCACTGGCTGAAATGGACAATTTCCCTTCTTGGCCACCCACACAAGAGCCTGTCCAGTGACACCTCAGCAGGGTTATCAAATGGAAAACAGGAGCAGAAAGCATGCCTTCCACCCAGTGGGATGAGGGTGCCATGGATCTATGAGAGGCTTCAGGCTCAGTGGCCTGAAGCAGGAGGCCAGAGGCATCTTGGTGTTGGTTACTAAGTCCTTTTCCTACTGTTAAATGGGTCCTGGGAAAGTGTGGCCATGTTTTGGCCTGTGGCCCATGCCATCTGAGACTGACAGTACATCCTGAGCTGTGTGCCTCCTTATTTCTTTGGGCTTTGTGCACAGCACTTGATCCCAAGCCTTCTTAAGTGTCAGGGGACATTGGAAACACCGAGTTAGAGAAGGTGCTTGGCAGCCTTGAGGATCTCTGAGTCCTGGTCACAGGCTTCCTTAGCGGTCCCTACCCATGGCACACAGGGACCACTGTACTCACCCACTGGGAAGTTTGGAGTTCTTGCCACTTGTGCACATTATAAGAAAAGCCAACAGGATCCAGAAAGAAGGACATAAAAGTCAGGAAGAGACTTGTGAGGGTCTCCAGTGGATGCCACCTCTCCTGGCTGAGGTTTCTCACGAAATGCCAGGAACAAGAGATGGCAGCCAAGCAGCTGGGAGTCTCAGGAGAGATTGTCAGAGAGAGAGGGTGATGCAGAAAGAACATCACTGATGGTTTAGTTAGTTCTTAATTTTATCCATGGTTATAATTTTTTATTTTTTGTGGATCTACTTCAAGACTGTCAGATTAGACAAATTTAGATATGTGTAAAAAGTGGCTTTTTTCCCTAAATATATATTGCAATACTGGGAAATCATCAAATATAAGATATGGTTACATTTCAAATATTAGGTTGCCAATGGCTTGGTTTTAGAGGGAAGAGAAAATTTTTAAAAAGTATAAGAAGTTTAGATTATTCATATCATGCTGAACATATTAGAACATGCTAGTAATTATAACTACTTGGAGGTTAATGCAAAAAAGTCACAAATTCAAACTTAGTGGAGCAACTTAATGAGACCTGCCTCAAAAAGAAAATAAATTAAAAGGGCTATGAATGTACCTCACTTGTAGAATGTCCAGGTATCAAAAAAATAAATCAAAATTCCAAATAAAAATCAATTACCCTTAATACAGCCAATACTTAGGAGTTTTTTTTTAATGTTTTGTATGTTTGGGCTAACATGAGATGGCTCAATGTTCTATGGGTTGTACACAAAGGACAGCCTTAAGTTACATTTTGTCACAATATTTTGTTCTGACTACTGATGTAAAAGTGTTCAAATAATTTTTTAATGATAAAAAGGAATATGCAGAATGAGTATCTGAATCACCATATTTCAAATACGGAAGATCTTCTAAATCATAATAGAAAGAAGACTTTTCACTGTTATAGCAGAACACCAAATTTGGATTTAATATCTTCAACCAGCTGTCCCAATTCAGTCTCCATGTTTTTTTTTTCTCACAACCAAATTATTTAGAATTGAAATCTCACTGTGAGGTATATAAATTGATAATGGGTGTCTCACTCTGAGCTGTTTTCAGTAGACACATATGATGTCATCAATTGGTTTGGTATAATTTGTACACACATAAAAACTTGGGGTCACTTAACTTGAAAAATGAGAAGTGCAATCAAATTTTTATCCAGATGGTGCTTGTGTATAAGAGAGAATAAAAAAAAATGTTTTCTCTTTTTCCATTGGGGACTCCCTCTCTGACTACAGTAAGACAGGTACTCTCAAACTTCAGCAGTAACACCAAGATTAACAGTCTACTGAGATGAGCTAAAGCTATTGGTCCTATATAACCCCATCCTGGAAGCCTCAGCTCCAAATCCAGGTAGAGAGGAAGCAGAGAAGATTTCTAGATAGGTGCTGGAGGAAGGCATTTTCAAATCTATTACTACATCATATCCAGGACACGGGTATTTATTTCTAACATGCTACAAAATTTATTTGAATTAAAACTGAGTCACAACACTAGCTCGCCTTGTACTTATTAAAGGCCCCTCTATTCAGTCCCCAGGTGTAGGCTTGCTTTAGGTAAGTTAACATTTGTTAAGCACTTAGAATAAGTGTCAGGAACATGTATTATCTCATTAACTTTATAAGGCCCACTTAAGACAGGTCCTTTCACTATGATGTAAAAGTTAATTTAACTTGACTGCTATATGGAAAGAAATATTTTGCATAAAGTTCTTGGCAGTGTCTGTAACCAGAAAGTACTAAATGAATGGCAGTTGTCAGCAGGAGCCAGGCTTGATGATACAACTCAGGAGGCAGAGGATCACAGTTCAAGGCCAGCCTCAGCAACTGAGACCCCTCTGAACATATAAGGGTTGAGGATGTAGCTTATTAATGGAGTTTTACTGGGTTCAATCCCCAGTATCAGAGGCCTGGGACTGGGGCTTGCTTTTGACATAGCATTCAATTTTTAGTGAGTAAAGAACTGGGTATTCCAGCCTTATCCTGCACCTTTCCCATTTAACCACCAGGAGGCAGCGACAGGTATTTTCTAAAGCCTGCTGTGGTTCCCCCTGGTGCCCACCAGAGGGCGACATATCAGGGCAGCTGATCTTGGGGTCATAGTGGCAGCACTTCTTCTCTCAGTGGGTCTTTGCATAGTTAGCCCCAACCTCCCAGGCCTTAATTAACTTGGAGGAGACAGGCTGGAACCAAATTAATAAATACAATTTAGAATTTATTAAAAATCAGGCCTCCCCGGTTGTGCCTTCCTCGAGCTAAGGAAATAAATTACCAGAAGGGACATTGATGGGGAAAGAAAAATCAATCTCAAGACAAATTTTTTTAAACTACCCTTCCCTTTCCCAACCCCTCCCCCTATGGCTCTTGGGACATAGCACCTGAGCAGGTACCTCAGTCCAGGTACAATGTGGCTGGCACCAAGGCATACCTGCCTTGCCCAGGAGGGGAGACAGGCCCTGGGAATATTTGTTTCTAGCCCTTGATAACCCAGAGACCTGCTCCCCGCAGGGGCCAGGGCTGAAGCACCAGTTGAGGCACCTAAGGGTGGTGGCGGTAGGGGGAGAACAGGGTAACAACCCAGGCAGCATAAGCAGCTAAAAGGTGGTCCAGCACCCTCTTCAGGTTCAACCAGTGCCTGATAAATCATGTCCCATCCACCCCCTCTTCTCCCCTTGAGCCTGCCACCTCTGCACTCAGCTGAGGCAGTTCAACAGAGGCACAGATGAAGAATGCATCATATTGCACATATTTTTGCTTTCGGATATCCTGGTGATGTGGTATCCAGAGCCGAGCGAACTCTCATCCAAGGAGCCTCACCATGTGCCTGGCTTTTGGAAATTTTTCCAGTTTGGGTCAGAATGGAAAGTCTCAATGGCATGCTGTGGCTTAGCAAGCCCTGGGTCGCATTGGTCTAGCAGGGATAAAGTGAGATGACGGGCAAAGAGCCACTCAAGGAGATTGTCAAAGGCACCCAGTAGCACACAAATGTACGGAGAAAGATTTGTGTCATCACTACTGTCGTTGTCATTGAGGAATGTAGACACCTGTAATTTGTAACCATACTTACGTGTATAGAAGGCTGGGCTGATGCAATCGAGGATGGGCTTGGCCTTGGCCTTTTGTAGCCTCCGCCCATAGCTGCCAATCTTTTAGATGAGCATGCCCTCACTGCCTACTAATTGTTCCTCCAGTTCACAACGCAGCTTCTGCAGCTCCTGTGGCTGCAGGCTCACGAGGACACACATCATAGCCAGATGTGGCTTCACACTCTTCTCCACGTGCCATGCCATTGCCAGCTTAGGGCACTGTTGGCAAAGCCCCAGGCAATGAGTGAAGGGAGGACTATTACCAAAACTGGAAGGCTCAGGGATAGCAGGCTCCCAACTCTGCAAGAGAAAGACAGGGTATTAGGAAGAACCTGCACCTAAACAGCAGGAGGAAGGACCTCAAAGAACTAAACTGCCAGAAAACCTAGACTACTGAATGTAAAAGAGAACTTCCAGTGAAATTGAGATAGTAGGCAGGATTCCAGTGTAGGGTAAAGAAGAAGAGTGAGTTTAGGATTTGGACAAAAGGCCCTTTTTGCAATGGAATGAATTTCTATTAGAGTGTAAATGGGAATGTCAGCTCACATGAAGAGTCAGTCACAACAAGGCACTTGGGGAAATAGATATCAATGGTGATGTTAGGAGATCTGGAATGTACAAAATGAGTGACAATATCAGGGATATTTTGAACAGGGGGGTGGTTAAATTACCCTATCCTAAAAAGAAACAAGTGTTTACTCACCGTAGGATTGAAATTTGAAAACAATAGGCAACACAGATATAGATGATTTTAGTAATCCATACTCTCATTAAAATTAGGCTTTGGTAGAAGAATAAGATAACTGTGAATTTTGCATCTTGTGTCCAGAAGATGATGTGATGAAAGCAATACATGGAGCAGGTGACATGCGTATTTTTTCCACCATTTCTGGGAGCATGTTCTGAAACTCTATCATTTAGGGTTTGGGGATACAAATAGGTGTACCCTGGGTCTATGTATATAGAGATGATGCATGAATAGACCATACGGTGAATAAAAAATATAACAGCTTACTATTTTAAATAATGGATTGAATTGATATTTCAAAAAATGCATGAAATCTTTTATTCACATACGAACATTCATTCCAAGTAGTCATACATCCAGTGGTAATATTAGGGTTACTAATTATACCAAACTGTGTTTGAGTTTTGCTTCGAAAATGATGATGGAATTCAAAAGTAATGTGTTATAAAAGAAATCTCATGACAAAGCAAGTAAAGCTACATGGAGAAATCCATGGGTTCTGATACCTGGAGTGAATGAAAGTGAATCATATGCATATCAATTTGTGAATATTGGATGAAATGATACATCCTATGATGTATCCTTTCTGAAGAAATAGGAATTTAACAATTTTGAATGAAAATTTACTTCAAAATACACATCGTGTCCCATATGAATATATTTTCATTGATGTTCAACTGGGTCACTTACTGTAGAAATATTAGGGTTAGTACACAATCTTCACTGAAGTTCATTTTGAGTATTCACAAATGAATATGTATGTGGAGAAAATAAATATGTATGAGAAATATCTTGTGAAAAGTTGATTATAAATCCACACAGATGGACATGAAAGAATCAGGGTAGTATGAGTACATGACACATATATTTCATGTTTGCAAATCCATACTATATATTTAACATATTAAAATGTAAGAGTACATATCCCAATCAAAATTCCTAAGGGGATATATGTCCTTCACATATGTACCCAAAATATTCATTTTCCTCTACATTGTTTCATGTATAAACTTGTTGAAGTATAAGCTCACCACAGCTTGAATTTTCAGTTACCTCAGTATATTGGGGGGCAGTGATCTCTTCATGAAATTTGTATTTTCCAAAGTCAGAGTACTCTCAAGAATATACCTGTGATGGCATTAGAATTATATATGTCTATATAAAAATATACATTGTGACCCAGGCGACAGAGACAGGGAGTCAGGAAGTTACATATTTGTTAATTTTGAAACTTCATGGAGAAATAAAAGAAGAAAAATGTGTGAGAGGTTTTATAATATGTATCTCTGATGAAGCAAAAGGCAAGTCCAAGTATACACTGTGCCTCCTATCAAATGCCTCTACTTCTATTCCTTTAGGAGTATTTTTATCGATGCTACGATAAGGAGTCAGAGTCTAGTAGGTTATGGGTTAGTGTCAGAGATTCGATATTTCAAATGGCAAAATGGAAAATGTGTCTAATATATATGTGAACACGTGCCACATAACAATCTTCCACTGTCATCCACCACAATGCCTTGACATTACTATCACCCCAAATAAGACACAATGAGAAGAGAAGAGGAAAAAAAATCTGTGAATACATATCTGGAATTAGAAATTCTGAGGAGCTCACAAACTTGGGTGTGGCAGAGGAGATCCCAAAAGTAGGGGGCAGGGTAAACAAACCACAAACATGGAACTTTGCTGGCCTAATGACTTTTTGACTCTCTGCCTCTGACATTTGTGCACTAGAAATATAACTTTGTGCTTTAGCTTCCTTTGCAGTGAGACCTAAATAGCAACCCAAGAAGCAAGAGCAGGAGCTGTCAGTGCCATAGTGTTCATCTTGTGGAAAAGTCTGTCCCCAGGCTTTTTTCTGACCTATCATTCTGTACCCCTGAATGTCAGGAAGGTCTTTGCCTCAGGCCAAACCTTTGTGAAGCCTCAAGAAAACAGTTTTAAATTGAAAAGAAAGGGGCCTCACCTGTGGCTCTTTGGTAAAGTGATTTATAAGGGATGTGTATGAAGCAGTCTCTTGGCCCTGTGTGAGGCTCTGGCTTAGATTCTCAGCACCCCATGTAACTGAATAAAGATCCCATGTGTCCATCCAAAACAATACTGACACAAAAAAACAGTAACTTTGTATGAAATCTCTAACATTCCTATGGTAATTCTCCTGACCTTCATAAAGTGAGAACAGGAATCCTTTGTGTTAAATAAGTAGTTCCAATCTCAGCAGCAGCTAGTACATGGGTGGTGGGGTTTTTTCATGACTCCAGTACACATAAAGAATCTACTCCCAGCAGTCAGACAGCCTCTAATTTCAGAAATGGAGCAGTATTAACTGCAGGCTTATTTTATCTATCTTGATTCTCTGGAAGGGTGTCTATGCCCCATGATTTTAGGCAAATGAGGGGCATGGGAGCTTACTTGGGACACCATCTTGGACTGCTTCTTGTATGGAAAATTCAGCAAGAATGTTATGATGAGTGCCTATATGGAAGAAGATGAGGGCCAAGTGGGAGTGTTTTTGTTTGAATTGTGGTCATTTGTTTAGTGGTTGGAAGAGATGACTGGGTCAATCTTAGCTTGAACTCTGATGCGATTCCCATTAGAGACTGAGTTCTGGAACTGACATCTGAGAAGTATTGCTGTGAATTATGTTGGGATTTTAGGAAGCCAAGCATGAGAGGCACCTTTGGAAAACTTGACATCTAGGCCCAGGGTGGCTTTCTCCACAGCACTGGGAATCTCTGCCAGGATATCACATGATATTTTTGGTAAACCCTTGTCTGCAATAGCTAAGAGTCAAAACACACGTAGACCTCACATTTAGACCCCAATTGGCCTGGTTACATGTGACCGTTTGGGCACTCTTTGGGAAGCGTTGCCTGCGTTAGCTCATTTAAAGGGAATTCCTTACTATGAATGTTTCCTGAATGAATTAAAACCCACAGTGCCACCTACTTTATCCTTGACATATGGCCAGACCAATACCATAAAATTTTTGAGCTTCCCATGACCAGGAAGCAATGATGGAGAACCTTTGGATATCCTGCTGCTCATCATGACTGAACCAGACAGTGCCTTGATTGACTGGAATTCATGAAAATAGTGTAGAACAGAGATATCAGTGAGTTGGAGCCAGCTGGGAACTGGGCCTAGAGCAGTGGAGTGAAGGTGTATGATAAAACGTCTGTGGTGGGGTTGTGTGGATCTGCCATTGGCTTCTAAATGACATGTGACTGACATGGTGCTGCCAGCAGACCCTTACATATAAAGGCATGTTGTTGTTGGGAGATGTTTCAGGTTGATGGTCAGAACCAGGTTGCTATGCTCTAGTAGGAATAATGTATGGGTTTGCAGTTCATTTGGTGTTTTCTCCCACAGATCCTGACTCACCAAATGTGACAGAACTTCCTCCACCACTATGTCCCATTTGAACATTTTGTAATTCTTATAGCAAATACCAAATTTCCAGTGAAGCTGCAAGAAACACCATGAAAACTGGAGGATTACCCAATGGCTTCACAGTCTACATGGAGAGATATTCATCTCCAAGTGGCCACAGTTTACATTCAAAAAGAGGATTCAGCTTTGCTGCCTCATGTTCATTGGAAAATAGGAAAACATGTCCCCCAGTTCACATCGACACAGACCCAGCTTTAATGGTCTTACTACCAAGAAACTTAACACTCCTGAAACTAACATATATTTGAAGTGCCCAATGCTCAGAGGCAGGCTGTCAAGAAGTCATTAGTCCAGCACAACTCTATATTTGTGGAATGTTTACCCTGTTCCCTATTTTTGTAATCTCCTCTGCCACCTTTAAGATTATGAGATTTTTAGCATTTTCTATTCCAGATATGTATTCACAGATTTTCTTCCACTTCTCCTATAATTGTATCTGACGTGTGGCCATGGTAATGTCAAGGCATTCTTCTGAATGACAGTTGGAAGATTTTGGTGTAGCACATGTTTGCATACACATTGGAAACATTTTCATATTTTCGGTTTGAAATATTGAAACTCTGACCTGAATGAATAACCTACTAAACTCTGACTATTAATCCTAATGTTATGGGTAAAAATTAACCTAAAGGAAAAAAAGAACAGATCATTCATAGGAGGCATGGTGTTATACTTGGACTTGCCTTTTGCTTTATCAAGGGTATGGGTTATAAAACTACTTTTATTTACATTCTAATACTTCTCCATGAATTTTCAAAGTTAACCAATATGTAACTTCTGACTCTCTTTCTCTGTAGCCTGGATCAGAATTATATATATATATATATATATATATATATATATATATATATATATATATTTCTACCTGCTATCACAAGTGCATTCTTGTGAGTATTCTGACTTTGGCAAATAAATATTCTGTGAACCGATCACTCCCACCAAACCTTGGGGAAACTGAAAATTCAACCTATGGTGAGCTCCATAGTTGAACAAGTTTATAAATAGAATCATGTATAGTAAAATGAATATTTTTTTGTGATCTGTGAATGATATATGTTCCATTATTAATTTCGATTGTAATATCCATTGTTAATTTTTAATATATATATAGTTATAGTTATATATATATATATATATATATATATATATATATATATACTCTCTTTGGATTTGATAATATGAAATATGTGAGTCATATTATACATTTTCTTGTTTCCTGTACATTTATGTGAATTTATAATCAACTTTTCACAAGATCATAATCTGAAATATTTATTTTTCCCAACATATTTATTCATTTCCTAATACTCAAAACTAACTTCAGTGAACATTGAGTACTAATACTAATATTTCTTCAATAACTGACTGCATTTCACACCAATGCATGCAGAGTCATATGGGACATGATGTGTATTTTGACATTAATTTTCTCCCAACTTTGGTACATTAGTATTTCTTTACTACATATACATCATAGGATATATCCTTTCATCTGTAAGTTCACAAATTTAAATGCATATGATTCACTTTCAGTCACTGCATAAGACAGAACACATGTGCTTCTCCAAGTTTTTTACTTGCTTTTTCATGAAGCCTCTTTCATAACACATTATTTTTGATTTCCATAATCATTTTTGAAGCAAAACACACACACCTCATTATAAACTGTAGCCTAATATTACCACTAGATGTACAACTAGTTGGAATGAATGTATGTATATGAATACCAGATTTCATGTATATTTTAAAAAATTAATTCAATCCATTATTTAAAATTGGAACCAGTTATATTATTTATTCACACTATGGTCTATTCATGCATCATCTCTATTCATAGACACAGGGTACACCTATTGGTATCCCCAAACATGAGATTATAGTGTTTCAAAAATGCTCCCACAAATGGTGGAAAAAAATACTCATGTCACCTGATCTACATATTCATCACAGTAATATTCTGGACACAAAATGCAAAGCTCACACTTATATTATGATTCTATCAAAGCCTAAATTTAGTGAGAGCATGGATTACTAGAAAATATCCAATTCAACTTTGGCAAATGCTTTCCAATTACAATCTTATTGGCGGCTATATATTTGTTTCTTCCTAAGATTATATGTTCAACCACCCCCCTGTTGAAAATATTTCTAACCATATTAATCACATTATATTTTGCCCGATCTCCTAACTTCTATTTGATATCTATTTTCCTACTTATTTTCACAAGTCCATTTTTGTGACTGACTCTTCATGTGTGCAGACATTCACATTTACTGTCTAACAGAAACCCTATTGGAAAGAGCTTTTTGTTCAATACTTAAGCTCAATCTTTTTCCTAAATGTACACTGCAATCCTACCTACTATACCTATTTCACTGGATGTTCTCTTCTATATTTAATAATTCAACATACAAGATTCTATACCATTTTATATTGATTTATATCATACATCTGTGCAAAGCATAATTCAAAACTATGTATGCAAATCCAGGGCCCAAGGCCCTTCTGTGCTTCAGATCTTACCTGGTTTTCTGTTTTCAAACTTACATTTCATCTATACATACTGATAAATATCCCAGTTTCCCAATACTAGTATTCATCCAGCAGAATGACTCCTAACCCAAATAAAACATGATATTAACCCTAACCATAATCTGTTCCCTCAATCTAATTTTACATAAGAGAAGTTGATCTTTCAATACAGATATGTAGGGATCCAACACCTTCAGAGAACCTCAAAGGTAGGTGCAGAAATGATCCCTGGAGAAGATATCGACAGCTAGGTAGGGCCTGAAGGGCCTAAAGTCATCTCCCATGGCAAACAAACAGGACAGGAAGAATAAATGTGTCTGAGTAATGCCTCTCTCTTCTGAATGCATGAAAGATGGACCAATCCAGGCCTGTATGGATAGCTGGTCCTGGGCACCTATGGTATGTATACCTTTCTAAATTGTGAAAATGTCACAGGAAGATGGAGCAGCTTCCATCTCATGGGACCCTTGGAAGCAACTGTTAGGGAAAAGTGGTTTCCAAGGCAGTGATCTCATTCACTTCCTTTAAGGAACTGACCTCATCTCACTTCCTTGGTGATGGACCTCTCTGAACTTGGGATCCAGGTAGCCAGACACTGAGAGCCAGTCCCAGACCCGACCCGGTGGTCTCACTTGTTTGGATCTACCAAGGACAGAGTCATTCTTTCTTGGTACCTACTCATATGGGGATGGCCAAATGCCAGGAAAGCTCCGAAGAGGGGCCTTTCCTGAGAAAGAAGGTACTGGCTCATCGCTGGCTCCTGAAATTCACTGAGTTGGCAAAGAAGACCAGAGCTGAGACAGGACAGGCCACTGCTGGGGAACACAGTTTGACCCAACAGTCTGAGAATACTTTGGATAGAGGCAGACCAACTCAGGGGGGTAGTGCCTTTGTGGGTCTGTGTTTGAATTTGTGGTTTTGTTTCATGTTCTGAGAATATGGAGGAAAGCGGGTCTGTTCCCTTTGGAGTGGACTGTTTACTAGTGAGTCCTTTTGCTCAAAGCAAGTGTTTCTATGTCGATGGACCCCACTGTGTCTGTGGTGGTAAACAGAGAAAAAAGAATGCATCAGTGGATGTGTCCTGTCTAGTGGAAAGCTTCCCAGTGCTCATCCTGGCTATTTTATGAATGGACTGCTGCTTGCCTTGCAGATGGGCCACACCTACTATGTTCCTAAGTTCCTGTATTCTTTTTGAATTCTGGCCTCTCTACAGAAGGGGCTCGTGGATTTGTGTCCAAGATATATACCATCTGCAAGTCTAGGTCATGGCCATGAACTGGATTGCTGAAGGGAATGTCGAACATCTCAGAAAACTCAGAAATCAATGTGACCAGTAAGGCTCTAAGTGTAGAAACTTTGCTTGACTACATAGCAACCCAAAGAGCATGATCAAGAGCTGTCAGTGCCATAGTGTTAATCTTGTGGAAAGGTTTGTCCCTGGGCCTTTTTCTTACCTATTGCTCTGTTCCCCTGAATGTCAGGAAGTACTTTGCCTCAGGCCACACCTTTGGGAAGCCTCAGGAACACAGTTTCTAAATAAAAATGAAGGAGTCTCACCTGTGACTCTTTGATTAATTGCTTTGTAAAGGGTTGTGTCTGAATTAGCTTCTTGGCCCTGTGTGAGCTTTGGCTTAGATTCTTAGTAGCACATGAATCTAAATAAAAATCCCATGTGTCCACCCAAAACAAAAATGACAAAAATTTACAGTCATTTTGAATGAAATCTCTTGCCTTCCTCTGGTAAGGCTCCTGACATCCATGAAACTAGAACAGGGATCCTTTTGGTCAAATGGGTTTTGCAAAGCCCTGCAGTAGCTACCCCATAGGTGCTTGAGTTTTTCCATGAGTTCAGTACACATAAAGAATCTACGTCTGACAGTCAATAGGCCTCAAATTTGAGAAGTGGAGCAGTATGAACTGTAGGCCCATTTTATATATCCTGATTCTCAGAAAGGGTGTCCAGGCCACGATTTCATTAGGCAATAGAGGGGAATGGGAGCTTATTTTGGACATCATATTGGGCTGCTCCTCTTAGGGAAACCTCCAGCCAGAATGTTATGATGAGTGCCTATATGAAAGAAGATGAGGACCATGTGGGAGTGTTTTTGTTTTAATTGTGGTCATTTGTGTGGTGGTTTGAAGAAATGACTGGGTCAACCTCAGCTTGAACTCTGGTGTGATTCCCATTAGAGACTGAGTTCTGGAACTGACCTCAGAGAAATATTGCCATGAATTGTGTGGGGATTTTAGGACGCCAAAAGTGAGAGATGGCCATGGAAACTGAGATCTAGGCCCAGGGTGGCTTTCTCCACAGCACTAAAAATCTCTGCCAGGATATCACATGATTTTCTTATTAAAGCCTTGGCACCCATCATTGAGACTCAAAACACACATGGACCTCACATTTTAGTCCCCAATGGGCCAGGCTTCTTGTGACCCTTTGGCCACTCTTTGGGAAACCTTGCCAGCAGAGTTCTCTAGAGCTTTCATTGAAAGAAGATTACTCACCACTTCAGGTTTCCTGAATGAATCCAAACCCACAGTGCCACCTACTTCATCCTTGAAATATGCCTAGACCAATATCATGAAATTTTTGTAATTCACATTACCAAGAAGCACTGGAGAACCTTTGTGTCTCTGTTGTTCATCATGACTGAACCAGAAAGTGCCTTGATTGACTCTAATTCATGAAAATGGTGTAGAACAGAGATGCCAGTGAGTTGGAGCCTGATGGGAAGTGGGCCTGGAGCTTTGGAGTGCAGGTGTGTGATAAAACCTCTGTGTTTGGGCCATGTTGATTTTTCTTTGGCCTCCAAATGAGATGTGACTTCCATGGTGCAGCCAGCAGACCCTTATGTATAAAGGTTTCTTGTTATGAGGAGAGGTTTGGGGACAATGCCCAGAATCAGGTTGCTCCAATCAAGGGGTATAAATGTATGGGATAGCAGCCTGGATAATATTTTCTCCTGAATACCCTGAACCACCTCATGTGACAGAACTCCCTGCAGCACTGTGTCCCAGTTGACCTTCTTGTATTTCGTGAAGCAAATACCAAATTCTCAGTGCAGCTGCAAGAAACACCACAAAAATTGGAGGAGGACCCAATGCCTTAACAATCCACACGGGGAGACATTCATCCTCCAGTGGCCACAATTTACTTACAAAGAGAGGGTTCAACTCTGCTGCCTCATGTTTCTTGAAAAATAAAAACCAGTTCACATAGATGCAGACCCAGCTTTGATGGCCTCACTACAAAGAAGCTAAGGCTCCTTACACCAGCATATATTTCAAGTGCACAAACTCAGAGGCAGGTTGTCAAGAAATCATTGGGCCAGCTCAGCTTCAAGTTTGTGGAATGTTTACCCTGACCTCTACTTTTGTAATCTCCTTTGCCACCTCCAAGGTTGTGAGTTCCTGAGTATTTTCCATTCCCGATATGTATTCACAGATTTTATTCCTCTTCTTTTCTATTTGTGTCTTATTTGGGGTGAAGGTAATGTCACGTCATTGTTCTGGATAACATTGGGAAAATTTTTGGGTAGCACTTGTTTGCATACACATTGGATTCATTTTCCTATTTTCCATTTTAAATACTGGATCTCTGACTCTTACCCATACCCTACTAGACTCTGAATACTAATCCTAACATGATGGATAAAAATAAACCTAACTGAAAAGATGTACAGGAAGTTCATAGGAGGCATGGTGCATCTTTGAACTTGCCTTTGGCTTTATCAAGGATATGTGTTATAAAACTAGTCAGATTTTCATTCTAATACTTCTCCATGAATTTTGAAAGTCAACAAATGTGTAACTTCCTGACTCCCTTTATCTGAAGTGTAAGTAAGAACATGTATTTTTATATGCGTATATGTAGTTCTCCATTCTGTCATAGGTGTATTCTTGTGAGTTCTCTGACTTTGGCAAATACAAACTCCATGAACATATCATTCCCCTAAAACCCTGAGGGAAATGAAAATTCAACCTATGGTGAGGTCCATAATTGTACAATTTTATTTATCAAACCGTATTCTGAAAAATAAATATATATTTTTTTAAATCTGTGAATTGTATCTATTCCATTATGAATTTTGATTGGCATATCTATTGCTACTTTTTTGGTGTGTAATATGAATATACACTACTTTGATTCTTTCATGTTTATTTTTGTGGATTTATAATCAACTTTTCCAATATTATTTTCAGAAATATTAATTTTAATGGCATACATATTTGTTTCCTAGATCAGTGAATAGTACATAATATTCCAAATATTTCTACAAAACTGACCCTAGGTTATCATTAATGAAAGTAGATTCTTATGGGACATGATGTATATTTTGACATTAATTTTCATTTAACATTCTGTCATTATTAATTATTCAGCATGTATACATCATAGGATATATCCTTTCATCCACAAGTTTACAAATTTATAGGCATATGATTCACATTCAGTCACTTCCTACATCAGAACACATATATTCATCCATGTTTCTTGACTGCCTTTTTCATGAGACTTCTTTACAAACACATTATTTTTGATTTCCCTAATAGTTTTAAAAGCAAAACTCACATACTTTTCATGATAATTAGTAACCCTAATATTACCACTAGTTGGAATGAATGTATGTATATGAATACCAGATTTCATGTATATTTTAAGATGTCAATTCAATCCATTATTTAAAGTTGGAACCAGTTATTTATTCACAGTATGGTCTATTTATGCATCACCTCTATATTCATAGGCACAAGGTGCTCCTATTGGTATCCCAAAAACTAATGAGTAGGGTTTCAAAACATGCTAACACAAATGGTGGAAAAAACACGCATGTCACCAGATATACACATACATTTCATCACAATAATATTCTGGACCCAAAATGAAAAGCTCATACTTATCTTATAATTCTGCCAAAGACTAAATTTAGTGAGAGCATTGATTACTAAAAAAAAATCCATGTCAACATTTTCTAATGCTATCAAATTTCAATACTATTGGGGACTATATATTTGTTTCTTCCTAAGATTATATGTTCAACCACCCTCAGTGTTGAAAATATTCCTAATCCTATCACTCACTTTATACTTTGCCTGATCTCCTAACTTCTATATTGATATCTTTTTTCCTTTATATTTTTCCGAGTCCATTCTTGTGACTGCCTCTTCATGTGTGCTGACATTCACATTCACTCTCTAACAGAAACCCTATCACAAAAGGGCTTTCCGCCCAACCTAAGCTCAATCTTCTTCCTAAACCTACGCTGCAATCCTACCCACTATACCTATTTCACTGGATATTCTCTTCTACATTCAATAATCTGAGGTACAAGATCCTATCCATTTTATATTGATTTATATGACACATCCGTGCAGAATGTAATTTCAAATTATGTATCCAAATTAAGGGCCCAATGCCATTCTGTGCTTCAGATCGTACCTAGTTTTCTGTTTTCATACTTACATTTCACCTATACATTCTTATAAATATCTCAGGTTTCAATACCAGTATTCATCCAGCAGAATGACTCCTAACCCAAATAAAACATGATATTAACCCTAACCATACTCTGTTCCCTCAATCTAATTTCAGGTAATAGTAGGTACAGAGTTGGTCTTTCAATGCAGGTATGTAGGGATCCTACAACTGCTGAGAACCTCAAAGGTAGATGCAGAAATGATCCCTGGAGAAGATATAGGCAGCTGGGTATGACCTGAGAAGCCTAAAGTCATCTTCCATGGCAAACACCCAGTCAGAATGAAGGGATATGTCTGAATCAGCCTCTCTCTTCTCAATGCAGGAAAGATTGACCAATCCAGGCCTGTGTTAATAGCTGATCCTTTGCACTTATGGTATGTTACATTTATGATTTGTGAAAATGTCACAGGAAGATTTGTCAGCCTCCATCTCATGGAACCCTTGGAAACAACGGTTTGGACAAAGTGGTTGCCAAGGCTGTGACCTCATTCACTTCCTTGAAAAAAGTGACCTCATCTCACTTACTTTTTGATGGAACCCTCTTAACTTTGAATCCAGGAGGGGAGGCACCCAGAGCCAGTCCCAGTCCCAGTGGGCTCACTTATTTGGATTTACCAAGGACAGAATCATTCTTTTTTGGAAGCTACTGATGTGTGGATGGCCAACTTCCCAGAAAGCTCTGCAAAGGGCCTTTCCTGAGAAAGAAAGTACTGGCTAATCACTGGCTCCTGACAACTTCACAGAGTTGGCCAAGGAGACCAGAGCTGACACAGGACAGGCCACTCCTAGTGAACATAGTTTCGCTCACCAGTCAGATTACACTTTGGATAGATGCAGACCAACTCCTAGGGGGATGTGTGTGTCTTTGTGTTTGTGTGTTTGAATATGTAGTTTTGTTTCATGTTCTGAAAATATGGAGGAAAATGGTTTGTTCGTTGTGGAGTGGACTATATACAGTTAGTTCTTTTGCTCAAGGTGAGTGTTTCTATGTAGATGTATCGCACTGTATCTGTGATAATAGACAATAGAAAAAAAAAGAATGCATCAGTGAATGTGTCCTGTCTAGTGGAAAGCTTCCCAGCACTCATCCTGGCCAATTAATGAATGGACTGCTACTTGCCTTGCAGATGGTCAACACCTTCTATGTTCCTAAGTTCCTGTATTTTTCCTGAATTTCAGCCACTCTCCAGAAGGGACTCGTGGTTTTGTGTCCAAGATATGTGCCACCTCCACACTCTGGGACATGGCCATGTACTGTATTGAAACAGGAAATGCCAAGCATCTCAGAAAACTCAGAAATCATTGTGACTGGTAAGGCTCTCAGTAGAGAAATTCTGCTTGGCTAAATAGCAACCCAAGTAGCAAGAGCAGAAGCTGTCAGTGCCATAGTGTTCATCTTGTGGAAAAGTCTGTCCCCAGGTTTTTTTCTGACCTATCATTCTGTTCCCCTGAATGTAAAGAAGGTCTTTGACTCAGGCCAACACTTTGTGAAGCCTCAAGAAAACAGTTTTAAAATGGAAACTAAGGGACCTCACCTGTGGCTCTTTGGTAATGTGATTTGTAAAGGGATGTGTATGAAGCAGCCTCTTGGCCCTGTGTGAGGCTGTGGCTTAGATTCTCAACACCCCATATAACTAAATAAAGATCCCATGTGTCCATCCAAAACAAAACTGACACAAAAGAACAGTAACTTTAGATAAATCTCTCCCCTTCCTCTGGTAATTCTCCTGACTTCCATGAAGTGAGAACAAGGATTCTTTGTGTTAAAAAAGTTGTTCCAATCCCAGCAGGAGCTAGTACATAGGTGGTGGGGTTTTTTCATGACTCCAGTACACATAAAGAATCTACTCCCAGCAGTCAGACAGCCTCTAATTTGAGAAATGGAGCAGTTTTAACTGAAGGCCCATTTTATCTATCCTAGTTCTCAGAAAGGATGTCCAGGCCCCATGATTTTAGGCAAATGAGGGGCATGGGAGCTTACTTTGGACACCATCTTGGACTTCTCCCCATATGGAAACTTCAGCCACAACATTATGATGAGTGTCTATATGGAATAGGATGAGGGCCATGTGGGATTGTTTTTTTTTTTTTTTTTGAATTGTGGTCATTTGTGTGGTGGTTGTAGGAGATGACTGGGTCAATCTTAGCTTGAACTCTGATGCGATTCCCATTAGAGACTGAGTTCTGGAACTGACCTCAGAGCAGTATTGCCATGAATTATTTTGGGATTTTAGGAGATCAAGCAGAAGAGGCGTCCTTGGAAACTGAGATCTAGGCCCAGTATGGCTTTCTCCAGAGCACTGGGATCTCAGCCAGGATATCACATGATTTTTTTAGTAAAGCCTTGTCTGCCATTATTGAGAACCAAAACACAAAGAGCCTCACATTTTAGAACCCAATGGGCCTGCCCTCATGTGACCTTTGACAACTCTTTGGGAAGCCTTGCCCATGTGATTTCTCCAGAGCATTCATTTAAAAGAAATTCCTCACCACTTAATGGCACCTGAATGTATCTTAACCCTACAGTGCCACCTATTTTATTTTTAAAATAGGGATAGACCAATACCATTTGGAAATTCCCATTACCAGGAAGCACTGGAGAACATTAAGATCTTTTGTGGCTCCCTCATGAATGACCCAGATAGTGGATTTTTTTACTAGACTTCATGAAAATAGTGTATAACAGAGATGCCAGTGACTTTGAACCCATTGGCAATTGGCCCTGGAGCAGTGGAGTGCAGGTGTGTGATAACTTCTGTGTTGGTGCCATTGCTTGGAAGCCAGTGCCAGAGATACATATTTTTTGGCCAACACCTACTCTCTCCTGCCCCAGCTTCATCATCAGTAGTCTCAAACATACTGGATCTGTTATCTTCAGTATTTTAATGACTTGTGGTCAATGAAGTTCCACTCTTATTTTGTCATGATGAGCAGAGGGAGTTCCTAAGGTGCTTCAGAGCTTCTACCTCATGGGAATTAGATAAATTTCAGGATGTAGGAATAGGCATATGTCAACAATGCAGTAGGCAGCTAGGTAGGTTTTGGATTCAGACAGGGCCCAAGAAGTAGTGAGCAATCTTGTCTAGCTGTTAACATATATAGAACTCATGCCTGAGGGCTTTCCACATCATATCCAAAAGTCCTCATGCATCAGGTTCAATGGGTTGAACGTGGGTGGAATATGTATGTTTCAGGCTCTCACTTTGGCACCTAAGGCTTTATAGAGAATAATGCGTGAAATCATCACTGAGATTATTAATGTGGTGAAGAACTCCACATTGGGTCTTGCTTTTATTTCCTAAAGACACCTTTGATGCTGGGGTACCAAAAATTCCAACACAATTCACTGTAACACTTCTTGGGTAAGCTCCAGAAAACAGGTTTGTCTCATGTTGTAATTTGATTCAAACAATTTTTACTTCTGAGGTTTACCCAGCTATCTATTACAACCACCACACAAATCACCACAATTTATTCAGGAACCTTCCCTCATGGTCCAAGTCCTTTTATCTTTTTCCTACTAAGAAATTATTCTAAAAACATGGCTGAATGTGTCCATACTTACAAAAGTCCAGGATTGTTTCAAACGGAAGTACCAATGCCTCTCATTTGCCTAAATTCATAATGGGCTAGATATCATTCTGAGATCCAGGGAAGTTGAAATGAACCCAGAGCTAATAGTACCCTTCAACTAAAAATAGAGGCCTCGAGTTTTCCAATGGTAGGTATTTTCTTTTTTATGTAAATTGAGCTAGAAGAAATTCAATAATCTAAGTCCTAGCAACTTAAGGGCAAGGACTAATACATTGGTCTTAAAGGGTCACTGTTGTAGTTTCATGAGTGTCTGGAATCTCACATGATGGAAAGGAGAGTCTCCACTCAATTAGGTTTTTGTATAATATTAGTTTTGGATGGAGAAGCAATATAATTAATAATTTGAAGCTGTGTGGAGCATCTCAATGAGTGCCTCACTCAGGTGAGGCAATTGCTTTAGCTCTGAGTAACAGATGCAACCCATTCAAGTAAATTTCTAAAGTTCTTCTCCTGAGGCTTCACAAAAGAGAGCCCTAAGGCAAAAAAACTGCTTCACATGAGTAGAGCAGAGCAATAGCAAATAATAAAAGCTCTGGACAGAGTTTTTTTACAGGACCAAAGCTAGGACAATAAATTTCTTCTATTCTCATCCTGCTTGGATATCTTTGTATCCAGTCAGGGTTCTGCTCTGAAAACCTTACCTTCCACAGTGATTTCTCAGTCTCACAGTGATGCTCATGAGTCTCTGCATGAAGCCCATCGATAGACATGTCAGAGGGCTTGGAGCTGGTAAACATCTTTGACATAAATCATCTTCTCTGTAGTGGCCAAATTTCATGAAAAATATTGAACAAATGAACATAATAAGTCTTTTCCATCCACAAGGCAAGCAGATGTCCATTCATTAATTCACAGGGATGAGCAATGGGAATATTTTCATTTGACAGACACCTCCACTGTTGCATACTTTTTTCTTCTTCCTAGGATGACACATGAAGAGGAACATATCAATGGTGAAATAGTAGCCTTCAGCAAAGCACCTCACTACAATACAGGCAAGTAACAGTGGAAAAAATGCTTTTCCCTCCATATTCTCAGGCAATGAGAGACAAAACAATAAATCAAAATACACATCCCCAAATACAAACACACACACATAGACACACATCCTTTAAAAGGGCCTGTGTCCATCCACAGTGTCAACTTACTGGTGTGTTAAACTACATTCACCTGTAATAGCCTCTATATACTCAGCTCTAGTGTCCTTGGGAAAACTCACTAGAGTTTTCAGGACCATGTCATGGTCCTGTACCTTCATTGTCAGGAAAGCTCCCTCCTTAGTGCTTTCATTACATTTGGCCAACCATAGATCAGTAAATACCAAGAAAGTAGGACTCTGTACTGGGTGAGGCCAAACAACTGAGCAGACTGAGACTGTATCTGCCTCTGGGTGCCTAGATACCTTTATTCTTTTTTAAGAGAGTTCTATCACCAAGGAAGTGAGGTGAGGTCACTCAAATGAAGAAAGTGAGATGAGGTCACTTCCTTGGAAACCACTTTCTCCTACCAGGTGTTTCCAAGAACACCATGAGGAGGAGACTGCACCTATCTTCCTGTGACTTTTTCAAAAGTTGACAGAGTCAACCAAGCATACCCAAGGTCAGGTGTCTAGTGAAAGGTTAATAAAATAGGTACTTGTCAGTCCATTTTTCTATATGCTTAACAAAACACTGTTGAAACCTTAATAACTGTTTGCTAATCTTGTTCCCAGAATGTGCTGTCCCCAACTGTGAACTGTTTGCTAATCTTGTTCCCAGAATGAGCTATCCCCAACTTCCAAACTACAAAATGTAACTTCTCTCCCTGCCTTCTCCAATGAAAGTATATAAGCTCTGCTTAAGCTGTTCTCAGGGCTCTATCTCTCTTTGCTATAGAGAGCTCAGGTCCCAGCATGCTGGTCTCCAAATAAATTCACCTTTCTGCTGTTGCATAAGACAGTCTCTTGTGGTCTCTTACTCCAACGTTTCGCCGGACCCTTACATTTGGTGCATCGCCCGGGAACTGTGCATTGCCGGACAGGGAGACCTCAACAAGACTCCTTTAGGGGGGTAAGTAAGGCGCCTTATCTTCTTCTTCTTCTCCTCATCCTTCTTCTCCTTCTTGTTTTTCCTTTGCGATCACTCAGAATCTGGTTTTTGGCTGGAGAGCATGAACTCTCAGAGCCTTCTGGTTTTTGGCTGGAGAGCGTGAACTCTCAGAGCCTTCTGGTTTTTTGGCTGGAGAGCGTGAATTCTCAGAGCCTTCTGGTTTTTTGGCTCAGCAGAGAGCGTGAACTCTCAGAGCCTTCTGGATTTTTGGTTTGGGTTTGCAGAGTGTGGTTGTCAGTGGAGGGCATGACTCCCCCTGGCAGTGGTAGACAGACGTGTCCCTGAAGCTACAGGCCACATCTCTCAAGGGACATTTTGAGAGACTCTGGGGGGAGACGGAAGTACCCCCATCTGGGAGGGATGAAGGTGCCCTCATCTGTATTCTGCTGCCAACCCGTCTGGTCTTGCTGGCAACAATTCTTTCTCTCAGGTTGAATTCACTGTCTGTTTTTAATCTTTGCCTCTGAACTTGTGTTACACGTTTACTGTTTACTGTGTGTCCATGTTTATGTCACGTTTGTATTGTCCCTGTCTTTGTTCAAGTAACTTTCATTATGGGACAGAGTCATTCCACGCCTCTGACCTTGACCCTTGATCACTGGACTGTAGTCCACATAAGGGCTCAAAATCTTTCTTTTTCAGTAAAATGCCAGACCTAGCAGACTCTCCATGCCTCAGAATGGCCCACCTTTGGAGTCAGATGGCCCCCAGAAGGATCTTTCTACTTCCCACTAATTTGAAAAGTCAAAAATATTGTCTTTGTCTTTCAGCCGGGACCACATAGCCATCAAGATCAACAGCCGTATATCTTAACTTGGCAGGACCTCTGCAAATATCCTCCTCCATGGGTGAAGTCTTTCCTTGTCCCTGTCCCCCCTCCTACTCCTCCCCCCACGATTCTATCTCTCAAACCCTCTGCTCCTTCTCCACCCTTTGTTCTCCCTGAGTCTCAAGATTTGACTATGCTGAACTCTCCTCCCTTTCCTTATCCCCTGCCTTCGTTACCCAACCCCCAACACTCTCTAAGTAATTCCCCTGCTGCTGACTCAGCTTCTCCACCATTGTAGGAGGTTAAGCCGGCCCAGCACCCTCCAGATTACTTCCCCAAGGCACACACAGCCCCTCCTCCCCTGGAGGAAACTGGCCCAGCTAAAAAAAAAAAAACTCAAAGAACTCGCTGGCATTTTCACACCAGCCTACTTGGGATGACTGTCAACCACTCCTAGGGACTCTCTTCATGACAGAGGAACAATAGAGAATCCTCCTGGAAGCTAAAAAAAAAATCCTCGGACCAGATGGGCAACCGACACAACTTCCCCTTGAACCGACCCAACTGTGACCCCAACACCTTTGATGATAGGGAACATCTGTCCACTTATTGTCAGGCTCTAATAGCGGGTCTCCAAGCAGCCACTAGATGGCCAACTAATTTGGCCAAGGTAAGAGAGATTATTTAAGGGCCTAATGAATCACCCTCTATGTTTCTGGAGAGAATTATGGAGGAATATAGGAGATATACTCCTTTTGATCCTCAGGCAGAGGATCAAAAGGCATCTGTCACGATGGCCTTTATTGGGCAAGCTGCCCTGGATATTAAAAGAAAGTTATAACGCTTAGATGGATTACAAGATATGACTTTGAGAGATTTAGTCAGAGAAGCCGAGAAGGTATACTATAAGAGAGAAACTGAGGAAGAGAAGGAACAAAGGAGAGAGAAAGAAAGGGAGCAAAGGGAGGAGGAAAGAAGCAAAAGACAGACTGAGGCATTGACTAAGGTCCTGGCCACAACAACAAATAGGCCAGAAGTTAGGAGACAGGGAGACAGAAAGGGATACCTGGGCCCACGCCAGAAGCCACATCTGGCCTCAGATCAATGTGCCTACTGTAGAGAAAAAGGACCCTGGGTCAAAGAGTGCCCTAAAAATAAACAGCCACACCAACCAGCCATTCGAACTTTGGAGGATGACTAGGAAAGTAGGGGCTCAGATCCCCTCCTTGAGCTCAAAGTAACTTTTGAAATGGAGGGGACCCCAATAAACTTTGAAGTGGATACAGGGGCAGTATACTCAGCCCTTAAGACCCCACTGGGCCCTCTATCAACTAAAAGGTCTCTTGTTCAAGGGGCTAATGGCAGTAAATATCGGGCTTGGACAACTAAGAGGACCATGGACCTGGGAAAAGGAAAAGTCCATCACTCCGTCCTAGTGATCCCAGAATGCCCAGCCCCATTGATGGGTAAAGATCTGCTCACCAAACTCCGGGCCAGAATAACTTTTAACCCTGAAGGCCCCCAAGTGGAATTTCTAAATCCTTCAGTAAAAACTCCTATAGTCATGGCTTTAACTATGTCAGTAGAAGATGAACATCAACTCTTCACACCCCCCAAGACTGATCAAACAAGCAAGCTATCCCAGAAATGGATAACAGATTACCCAGATGCCTGGGCAGAAACTGCTAAGTTAGGCCTAGCTGTAAAACAACCTCCAATATCAGTGGAGTTAAAAACTTCAGCCTCCCCAATTAATATTAAACAATATCCTCTGAGCAAAGAAGCTAAAGATGGGATAAGGCCCCATATTCAGAAATATCTGGCCTTATGGGTCCTAAGGCCCTGTCAATCGGCCTGGAACACTCCCCTGCTACCAGTAAAAAAGCCAGGAACCAGGGACTATTGCCCCATTCAAGACCTAAGAGGGATCAACAACAGAGTGCAGGACATTCACCCCACAATACCTAATTTGTACAATCTGCTTAGCACCCTTAACCCCGAGCGAAAATGGTATACTGTCCTGGACTTAAAAGATGCCCTTTTTTGCTTGCCTCTGCATAAAGATAGTCAATTGCTGATTGCTTTTGAGTGGGTAAACCCAGAAACTGTAACATCTGGTCAACTAACTTGTACCAGACTTTCTTTGATATAAGGAAGCTGATTCATAGTGGGATAGGAAGGGGGAGCATTGGAGGAATAGACAAATTCTAGATAGGGCAAAGAGGTGGGATGGAAAAGGAGGAGACATGGGGTAATTAATGATGGTTTAATGTGAGGAATATTATTATCCAAAGTGCATATATGCAGACATAAATTGGTGTGAATATACTATGTATACAACCAGAGATATGAAAAAAGAGCTCTATACATGTAGTAAGAATTGTAATGCATTCTGCTGTTATATATAAATAAAAAACAAAATAAATTTAAAAAGCAAACAATGTCACATTTATTCAACTTTTTAAAATAAGTTTGGAAGTTGGGGACAGCTCATTCTGGGAACAAGGAAGTGACCTCATCTCACTTTCTTCATTTGAGTGAACTCACCTCACTTCCTTGGTGATAGAACTCTCTTAAAAAAGAATAAAGGTATCTAGGCACCCAGAGGCAGATACAGTCTCAGTCTGCTCAGTTGTTTGGCCTCACCCAGTACAGAGTCCTACCTTCTTGGTATTTACTGATCTATGGTTGGCCAAATGTAATGAAAGCACTAAGGAGGGAGCTTTCCTGACAATGAAGGTACAAGACCATGACATGGTCCTGAAAACTCTGGTGAGTTTTCCCAAGGACACTAGAGCTGAGTATATAGAGGCTATTACAGGTGAATGTAGTTTAACACACCAGTAAGTTGACACTGTGGATGGACACAGGCCCTTTTAAAGGATGTGTGTCTATGTGTGTGTGTTTGTATTTGGGGATGTGTATTTTGATTTATTGTTTTGTCTCTCATTGCCTGAGAATATGGAGGGAAAAGCATTTTTCCCACTGTTAATTGCCTAATAAGTTGCTTGTTGCATTAGAAGTACATGGCTGACAAAGTAATATGAGACAAAAATTTTCTAAAGTGTCCATCATTAATGCTTTTCTGATGGGCAGGACTTATACTGATGTATCAAAAATACATTTTGAATAAAATTGAAAAAAATACCCTTGTTTATTTCTTCAATTTCTTACCCCTTAAATGTTCAATTAATAAAACATACAGTTCATGTGAAACACCTTAATACATGAGTTATGCAATGTTCACCATGGCAAATGGAAGACCAAGAGCCAAAAGCCTGTCAAGCTGAGAAAATCTACACAGTCCTCTTTCTCTGCTTTACTGACCTGGACCCAAGTACATATGCCTGGAAACAAAAGACAGAACCTTGAAGTATTTCCACAGTGGTAACAATTAGCTTCCTCCTCAAGTAAAAATAGACATGCCATCTCAGTCCAGCCACACAGGAAAGGGCAAGCAGCTCCTGGAATGTCAGCAGTTGTCCCCAGCTCTATCTTGGGTCATGGCTCAGGTGGTCATCTCCACTGTCATGCAGCCGAGGGGTCAATAGTGGACACTCTCACACAGTAGGCAGTCTTGTGGATTTTATCTCTACAGCATGCTTTGTTCCAGTATTTACAATGCATTTCAGTGAGCCACTTGCTCTACTGCACATCCTCATCAGATGACATTCAGGGCATCGGTAGATCATCACCCTGAGTGTCTGTGAGCAAAAGGCTTGTCCTTGCACAAACTTTGGACATTTCATCAGCCGACAGAAGTTTGTCTGTGGCACACTGTTGGGAGAATGGCCCAGGATTGGCCATTTCTGGTTCTTTCTCCTCATTTTCTCACCTGCAACTTCTATTTCTGTGCTGTCCTTCAGGGCCTCTAAAATGAGGTTAAAGTTTGTTCTTAGAGCCAATCAGGGAAATAGGCAAGAAACCTTTCTCATCCATCTTTCTCTGACAAAAAAGTCATGTTCCAAGTTTATTCTACTGAAGTAATATTCAATTCAATGCTTAATATACTCCTTAAGAAATGCTTCTTCCACAGGATACACCTGTACACCCATACTGTCATAATAGTAATACAGCATACTGGCATTAATTTCTGTTTGAAATGGCTGATCTGTCCTTTCACCATGTTGTCATTAACCATATGTATAATCAAACTTCACTCAAGAGTTTCTTCTGCCTCATCTTGTTCCCATTTTGGTCTTCTTCCTCAACTTCTGAAGGAACCTCAGATATTACCCCACTCACTCCACACACTGTGTACTTTATCCTGATCATTATCTTTTTTTTTTCCTCTGTCTCGCCTCCAACTTCCTGTGTCATTTCTCCTGTTATTAGGGAAGACTTGTTTGCTTCAGGTTGACACTGAGAGCTGTTCTGGAATCCAGATCTCTCCTGACTCTCTGGTCTTACGTCATCTAAGTGCAGCAATACCCACTTATGTTTATTGGCTTTCTTTCCTTGAGTGCTTGACTGGGCCTCATCGTCACTGACATTTTCAATGGGACCATCTAATTTTGTTTCCCAATTTTCTTAATCTCACTGTTACTCCTCTTTTCAATCTTCTTTTCTTTTTCTTTTGTAATTTTTGGCTTCTTATTTTTTTAGCTGATGACACTTTGAAATTGCAAAAAGGTTTTTTCAATGCTAACTCTCCTGGTGTTGGCCAGTTTGCAATATGCTGAACTCACTGGCCTCATTTGAATTCGTTGAATTTTCCTACTTTTATAACTTTGCCTGCTGGGTCTCCAGCGCAGGCTTCGGCTGCCAGGTGGAGGCAGGGGACTAGTGCTGGGGAGGCTTTTTGGTCCAGCCCTTCTCCTTGGGCAGCAGCGGCTTTGCCCCAGGGCCAGCCAAGGCCAGCGACTCCCTGTCAACAGGACCCCTGGCCCATGCTAGGGGCAGCAACAGCGGCTACATGGGCATGGCCACCAGTGGCACACTGTGGCCCAGCACCTGCACAGGCTCTCCACACGTTCCCGCGCTTGTGGCGGCCCTCGCTGCCTCCTTTCCCTCTCTTTCTGGCCAGGGCAATTGCTCCACCAGCAGGCTCACCAAGGCCATCAAAAACTCCCTCTCCACGCGGCCTCTCGTGAGGGAGGACACTAGGGGACGAGCAGACATCCTTCACCCACCCAGGTCTTCCCTGATAGAGGGCGCCCAGAGCCAGGGGACTGGGCTGTGCATATCTGTGGTGCCCAGGATGCTGAGAGTACGCCCGTGGCTGCAACTGAGGCCAAGGGCATGCCAGATGCCCAGGCCGGGAGTCGACAAGCTAGACTCTTGGTCCTGTCACCAGAGTGTACTTTTCCAATGATGAATTTCCTTCTTTTAATGTTCTTCACAATTTGGACAGGCTTAGATCTTCCCCAATTACCAAGTGTTGTTTTTTTTTTCTTTTTTTAGCTTAACAGTTCCTTTCTCAAATTGTTTTTTTGTTTTCTTATATAAATTTGTTTATACCCAGCAAAGAAAAATCAGGTTGTTCCCTTCACACTTTCCTTGGAAATCCCTTCAGCTAAAGTTCATCACAAATTCTGCTTTGCATAAAAAAGAACAAAACTCAGACAAGTTTTGATCACTATATAATAAGAGTTATCTTTCATCACATTCCCAATTATATATTTCTCACTTTGCCCTTAGGTCCACTCCTGCTGTGTTTTAATACTCATAGTTATACTAATATTCTGTTTATGGCATATGTGTATCTTCTAAGGCACTAGAGATTTCTATCTAAGCTCTCAACAGATCAGTTTTGAAATTCATGTCTACCAACAGTCTCTTTAAAAAATCTAGACTTTTAATCGTGATTCTCCAATTTCTCCCAGCCTTCGCCTTTATCCAATTTCTAAAGTCACATTAATAATTTCTGGCCCTTCAGGATCTCTGTATTATTTCTTTTATAGCCGATAACATTGGAAGACATCAGTTCTTCTCCATATATTTTCTTCTGTCTGTCCCCAATTTTTCTCTTCTTATCTCTTATTCTGGGTCATCTCTTTATCTCAAGACCTTTTACCTTGTTAAACATACAAAGATGGTGTTTTCCTTAACAGTGAAATGTATATGCATTCCAGAATTTGGACATGGAGACAATACATTGAAAGCCACCATTCCATCCACTCAAGGTAGAAGACACCTGTGTGAGAGGACATGGAGTTTGCCTAGAGGTTGTTGAGAGAGTAATCTGACTACAATGTAAACCTGACCAGTGTTGTAAACTCTTAGAAAGATTGCCCAAAGCAATCTCTGCCATATTCATTGTATCTTGGCAGAATTGTTCATTTAGCATGAACAATTGAAGTGAAGAGCACATTTTCCTATCAGCATCTCATGTCTTCCAGACTGCAGCAACTGCTGTCTAACTCCTCCTTCTATTTCCCCATAATACAGGCCTCACACTCTAGTCACTGTTATACTTTTAGTACATTCCAAATTTCTTTCTTTATATAGCAAAGACCTAAATGAGACAAACCAAAGATATGTCTTACCCTCATTGTTGTATTTGTAAAAGAAATAATTAAATAAAACAATTTATAACATTTAAATTGTGTTTACTATGTACTAAATGAGGTTAAGAACTTCTACATATTAATAATACTAACTTGAACTTCAAAAATTATCATTTCACGCATGAGTAAATTAAGATAGAATGGGTTTAGTGTCTGGTGCAAGTTTGCAAACTCAGTAATGGTATGAAAGTAGTGAGGGGCAAGTTCAAAGATCAAAAACAAATGGAGGTCAAATATCAACTTTTACGATTTAGTTGTAAAAGGTCAGAGAATGTATTTGTGGTTTCCTAGCATTCACATTAGAGTAAAATTAACCAGTAAGATTATGGGCTTCTTAACAATCCAGAAAGCACTTTCTGTTCAATAAAGCTGCATAGAAAATTAGTTAGAGACTAAGCCATTTTTGTCTGGGATCTCCTCAAATCCCTCTTCAGTGAGCCTCTCTTGCTCTTCTGGACCAAACTGAATAAAGTTGGACAAGAGGCCTGAAATATGATCTGATCTCTCCTTATGGAAGCATGTGAAGTGAAGAGCACATTTTCCTACCCACACCCTCGCTGAGCTTCACTAGTCCTTTACTTCCATTGCAACTTTTCATCGCTGCCCTGAACTGAATTCCCACGTTCTCAGATTAGATTCCTTAGCGTTTTAGTGGCATGGTATTATTTTTATTTTTAAAGGAAAAGCTTGTTGATAAAAGGTGGTTCTGTTTTCAATTTTAAAATTTATGTAACATGAAAATACCTGCTTTCTCATATTGTCTGATATTGTTAGTCTTATTCATTGGTTTTATTGATCATGATAATTATGCAAAAAAAACGAGTCTTTTATCATTTCTTATTCACAGCTCTGAACTTCAGAAGGAATGTTCAGGAATCAATTATTGTTTGATTTAGATTATTTCTCTTACAATTTATCATGAATAAACATGTTTTTTAGGTGGAAAAACAAGTCCATTTGTAATGTATTTTATATATTTAATGATTTTGCATATGATTATAAAATATATTAATCTATGGCCTAAGGAGGGGGGGAAGGGAAATTCTCACATTGAGGAAAAGAGGAAAGAATATGATATAGATGAGAGAACTTTGTTGCACATAAACTTCAGAACAATTCAAACAATGAACTCTTGAACTCAGATTTTGAAGAGTTTTTTTTAAGACATCTATGCTAAAATGGCTCTTATTCAATACATACTTGTTAAAGAAATGGCTAGCAAATAATAATAAAGTACTTTTTAAACAATCATGTCTCCCTACTTGGGATGCGTTTTCCTCAACTTTTATACTTATCCCTTAGGTCTCATCTTGAATATCACTGTATCTGGAAAACCTTCCTGGCTTCCTGTGAAGTGAAGAGCACATTTTTCTACTCTCTCCCTGAGCTTACACTAGTTCCTTTACTTCTGTTTCAGCTGTTCATCACTGCCCTGAATTGAATTCCCAGGTTCTCAGAATAGATTCTTTAAAGTTTTAGTGGCATGGTATTATTTTTATTTTTTAATTTTTATTTTACACTCCTGTATTTAACTGGAACAGAGAAAAAGGAAGTGCTGTTTTTCTAGATCTTCCATAAGAGGGATGACCTTTGTTCCTAGCTCTACTATATAGCCACAACTATCTGTAATTAGCTCTACACAAAACAGCATCATTTTACCTAAGTAAGGTCTCATGAAATTCTAACTCTTCAGTAGATACTTTTGAACTCACATGAACATTTGATTTATATTATTAAGGTCAACATACTAATGCTATTTTTAATTTTCCACAGGTTTAGAAAATACTTTTATTTAAGATTGTAGATTTAAAAGCTCTGTGCTGAAGTGATTTTTTTTTATTTTCAGCTTTATGGGATGTTTTTTATACAAGTAATTTGTCCTTATGTTCTTGGCCACACTCCTCTTTTCCACTGTTAATATTAGCAACCACCACCAGCTGCTTCCCCTAACCTGGAGGATGTCACAAAAGTTTTTTTCAAAGCTAAAATATCTGGAAATTGAAAATTAATATTATATGGGGAAAAGTAAAAGTTCTTATATGGGCAAAATTTTTCTTTAGATGTATAGTTTGTATAAAAAACCCATGTTAATAACTGTGCAGTTTTGCAAGTAGACAAATAATTTCATTTTTCCATTTCTATAAAACTGGCTGAGTTGGAATGAGGTGGACATCACTACCCTAAGTACGTGTATGAAAAAGGCATGAGTGGTGTGAATATGCTTTACATGCAAGCAGAGAGATGACAAATTTTGCTCTACAAATGTAATATGAATTGCAATGCATTCTGCTGTCATATATAACAAATTAGAATAACAAATATTTAGAAAAGAAGCTGAAGGGATTTGGATATACTTTCACCATTAAGATTATTTAAAGCAAATTTCATTAGCTTTATATTTACTTGTTATTAAAACAAAAATGTTAATCAGAATAATTTTTAATTCATTAACACTGTTATTGGAACTCATAACTGATACAGGTCTAGGGGCTTGAAAAATTAATCCTGAATTTAGAGCCACGATGCTTGCTTTCTTAGAGGAAGTTTTCCAGAGCACTTCAGTGGCTTCTAGGCTTACAATTTTTTTTTTGGTATATCCAGATAAGTCCTAGAGAATTATTTACCCAAGAACACTAGCCTATTTATGAATTTATGTTAGTATATATATCAATGTATATCTATGTATATATTCAGAAATTATTAATACAATTTTATAAAGCATTATTTAATGTAGTTTTAAAAGGTAGCCTTTTAGAGCTGGGGTTGTAGTTCAGTGGTAGAGCACTTGCCTAGCACATGTGAGGAACCTGGTTTCCTGGTTTCAGCACCACATATAAATAAATAAATAAATAAAAGGTATAAAAGATAGTATTTTATAAAGAAATATAATTCATAACTGTGTTCTCTTCATCTTCTTTTTTCACACAAAATAGTGAATTTGCATTTTTACTTAATTATTTTAGGCAAAACTCACTTCCACTTGGATAAAAAATACTATTTATTATTTTATGTAAGCAAAACAATAAAGCCTATCCATTGTTCAAAATCAAAGTTAGATCCTTATTATGATCTAGAAGTCTGACTACACATACATTTCAAATTTCTAAGAATTACATGTATATATTATATATGTACATGAAACTTACAATATGTAACTTATTTAAGGTCAGCTTGTCCTTATCCCATAAGGTCTTTTTTTCCTTATTTGAGAAGTAAAATAAAATAGAAAAAAAGATGGTATTGTTAAGGTCATATTAATCTATAATAAGTTAGCTATTAATGTGCCAAATATTAAGTTCACCCCCAAACCTCATCATTTTTTATTTAATACAATCAGATAAATGAGTTTGGAAGACAGAAGCCACCTAGGAAAACATCACTCTTGAATGCACAAATGTAGCATAAAGAAAATGGATATTAGTTGGAGTTTACAGAAATCTCATGAAAAGCTTTCTAGGTATTGGCTTAGTCATAATTTGGAGAAGAATCTTTTTTGTCCTCAGCTGTCAAGAACCATAAGAGATATTTAAAATGTTTTAAAAACTTTAATGTATAATAATCTATTATGCATGTGATATTGTGGAAAAAAACAATTTCAGGATTGAATGAGTTTAAAGAATCTGATGTAACTGAATTTCTTCCTGATTTCATACAGAAACCCACATATAAACTTTGGGAACACACTCCATACCTACTTTATAGTAGTAAATAAAAAAGAAAGGCAAATTAGGAAATTGTGCTTTCACATTTTATTGACTTTCCTAATATATGAAAATATCTCTGGTAGTAAAATATAAGCTAATACACTATTTATTCAACTAAGCCAAATCACATTTGAATTTATGTTTACCTGCAACTCCAAATGTCTTAAATGATATATTTTTTCTTCATTCATGTCAACCACCCTGACCTAATCTGGCATCTTTGCTGAACCTGTAACTCTATTAGTTTTTCCTTTTAACTAATTCCAAATTAGTCCTATAATTTACTCTCCAAACCATCCTCATACTTTATATTGGAAATACAAATGTCATTTTGTCTGATCATAACTTAAAATGCTTTGAAAAATTTTTTTCAATTCTCCAAAGGTAATGTACAAAAGCCTTATAATCTCCTATAAAGTTCCCTAATAGACTCCTGTCTACATCCTCAAATTCACTTTTTATACTCTTTCCCCATATTCTTTGTTTTAATCAAAACCTTCCTTTTAATAAAAAATATTTGAAGGTAACTTGATTTCTCTAGTAATAGGTACTTTGTATTTAATATTCTGTCCTTTATAAGTGCAATTGCTTCTGAAATCCAGCTAATTTGCATAATGTAGAGAACACAGATATGCCATTTAAAAAGGTTATTATTCACACAGGTTAATTAATATACTAACAAAAAGCCATGTTCAAAATCTTGTTTGGTTAAAATTAAAAAAAAAGAAATAAAGATGAAGAATTAGACAGTAATATATGCAGGACCCAGCACAAACTCACAGACCTGTTTGAAAATAGTATTTTGAATTATATTACTCTCCTATCAGAGCAGTAGAAGTTTTCTTGTTTTATAGTTCAAAAACAGAATTATCTATTTCTCACTCTAATTATTTCAAGTGTGACTGAATATATTATTTACAGAAAATTTATGCTAAAATTAATAAAATATTGCTTTACATTAACTTTTGATATTTATTTGTACAACCACATGTGTACATATGAGAATTTTTCCACTTTATTTAAGAACTGTTTTCATGACATTTCTGACTGCAATCGTTCATCAAATATTTCAATTCTATTCCTAAGTTGTCACATAGGGAGGGAAATGTACACTCATTAAATTCTCTGGCAATTAAAATAAAACTTTTAAAGAAAATTTTATTGTACAAAAAATTTGCTTCCTCAACATTAACTACACTCTGATATGTATTGTTATGTCTATTCGAAATTCTATCCTACTCTTCTTTTATACCTCTCCTTTCCAAATGTTTTCCTACACCTTCCAAACAGAAGTGAATCCTATTTGGGTATCTTTATTGTAGTTAATTGCACTCATAGACCTTTTTCAGTTATGTTCCTTTCAGATGATTTTCTCCCTGTTGATGACAGAGCAAGGCAGGTTGTCTAGCACCTGGTCAAAGTCTTCCATTACACGTAGTCTACTTCAAGTGCATCAAAGTTTCCCATTGAGCTTATCTTTAAATTATCTCTCTGGCATTTCCTTCTGCCTATCCCAAATTGCTGAAAGAAAGGGTTTAGACATAATTATATAAATAAATCACTAGGTGCCCAAATCAAAGGAGATGGAGAAAGGCAAAGGAAAAGCAAATAGAAAGATAAAATATGATTTGAAAAGCAAAATAAAATGAACCTATGAGCAACAAAGAGCTTAATAGTTCCTTTTTAATTGTTCTGTAGAAGTAGTTTATTTGAAACAACATCTGAAAAAGCAAAACTAAACCAAAACAAAGAAAAACAAACAAACTCCCACAAGCTACACAACTAGCATTAATCTGTGCAGCTTATGAAATACAAAACTCAGGTTTAGAATTGTGTTTGTTATATCACCTTGCACAAAGTGACATAAACAGTAAATATCATAATTGATGTTAGGATCAAGGTCTTAGTAGAGGGCTAGCTAATATTTATTAAATAGCACAGAAATAATTTTCACACTAATTGCTTTTTAATTCATATACTCTATTTAAACTATGACACTAATGGTATTGTGGAGATAAGATAACCTTCCTGATAGATTTGTCTTATCCATTCACATCTATTCTTCCACCTATGCATTTCATTATCAGGTAATAAAATTCACTGGTTGCTTGCAAACGAACAAATATGTGTGGACAAAAGTATAAGTTGATTCATGTGCTGAAATCTCAAAATGAGAGATTTCATTACTGGACAAATTATAGAAGAATAAACTGTACTCAATTTTCACTCCAGAAAACACTTCTAAATATGGCAGACATCAGATAAAGAGGGTGTCTATCTATCCATCCATCCATTATTTTCTAACTAATATTTATCTATCAAACTATATATGAATATTTTCTCAATAAGTACAATTAGCATTATGAATTTCTACTTTTCAAGCTACTTAACTAAAAATAGACACTGGATATTTGTTGAATAAATCGAAAATGGTAATACCCTCTTCTTTTATTCATCTTCTTTTAACTAATGCAACAATTTCTACAAATATTTTCTGGTTTATTTTACTTGTTTTGTTTGTTTTCCATTCAGCTCTAACAAATTAAAATTAAATAGCAGGATAATAATGTTGAAGTAGTTTCCTTGTCAAGAGAAATGTTCAAAAATAAAAAATACAAGGAAGCTATGACGGGTTGGAAGATCAATTAATTTTGAAATCAAATTTATGCTAGATTTATATAAAAACAAACTTTTCCAAGAACGCTTGATTTATATAGCTAGTTAACTTTTTCTACTTTAATAAACATAGACCTTTAATCAATTTTACTCCTGCTGTGACTTTATTTAACATATTTCTCTCGTATGCTTACTTTTTAATTTAAATTATTTGCTTAAGAACTATAATCTCTTTGAAACTTGACAAAAATATTTAATTTATCTGTTTTTTAAGCCAGGAGCTGAGAATGTGGAATTCATTAAATAATACTACTTAATGGATGCCTTTCACTGTCAAAATTGATTTCTAAACATTGCAATCAAAATTTGCTACTGGAAAAACTAGAGATTAATCCATTGATAGCTGAATGGACTACTTCATGGTAGGGACTACTGGAGGCATGTGGGGTTTGGCTGGAGGAAGGAGATCACTGGGGGTATGGTCTTGGACTATAACCATCCCTGGCCTCTTCCTTTTTCCCCCACCCCATCTCACCTTTTACTTTCATGAGCTGAGCATGTTTTATCCATCATATTCCTTCACCATGATGTTCTGCCTCAACTCAGACCCACAGCAATACAATTGGCTTATCATGAAATGAGGACTCCAAAACCATCAACAAAAATAACCTTTTAATCCTCCAATTGTTCTTATCAGTTACTTTGGTCATATGTATAAAAAGCAGAATAACACATTTTGAATCTGTGAAGTTCTTCTTTCACTGAAAGATTATTCAAACATTACCTAAAATTTAATCAGGAGTTTCTGCTAATGTATCCCTCTGCTTATGAAGGACATGCACCATTGAGGAAAAGAAGAAGCTTATTATTTGAAGATATTTTTAGTGAAAGAGACTAGCCATGTGAAAAGATTTTTAAAATATTTTTTTAGTTATATATTGACATAATATATTTGTTTTTATTTTTATGTGGTGATGAGGATTGAACCCAGTGCCTCACATGTTGGAGGCAAGCACTCTGCCACTGAGCCAAAACCCCAGCCCCTGAAAGCATTTTTTAAAGGAACAAAAATGTCTTCATCTCTTTTACCATATGGATTATAGTATTTCCACATAATAAGCCAATTGGCATATAATTTAATGGTTGTTTGTATTCCCTAAGTTCAAGAGACTAACTGTCATTTAAAGACCAAAGCATCTGAAAAGAATATATATACATTTGAAAAACCACATGCTGATAATGAACATCTGAATTTCTCTATTTAATTCACACATGGCTAAAACTTAAAAAGTTGCAAAGATATCATCATAATTATTTTATGAACTTGGTTAAGGGTTACATCTTGAATATTTTACTTTAATTTTCAATTATGTTCTCACAGTCTCTAAAATTTTCTCTTTGAAATCATGTTTGATTTTTAAATTTTGATAAATAAGTTATTTAAATATATTTAAAGAAAAATCATAAATATTTTGAAATATTGTTGTGAATGATATTTTACATAAATTAACAGCTGCTTTGTGATTGCAATTTTGTAAACCATTCTCACTATACCTATAATTTATCAAATCAATATACACGGACAATGACAAATTTATTTATTGGTTTGGGGAAATACTATATAATAATCTTCTCTAACTATAAAAAAATGAGTGAAAAAAATCACATATTTAGTTAAGTTTTATATAAATTTTTCTATAATACTTTTTGTACCTTTAAAAATTTCAGATGGAATCAGTAGTTCTATACCCATAAGTCCTGGATGAAATTATACAACATTTGAATCAGAACATCATAGAGTGTTCTGTTTATTAACTTATGCGTGGACTCATTTAATTTATACACACTTGCTGAATTATATATTTGCAAAACAACCAGACAGTTAATGAAAAGTTAAACATGGTGCCAAAAGTAGAATACCAAGATTCAAAGTGCTAATTTTTCCATTAGAATTTTCTAAAATAAACTAACTATATACCCACTGATGTGGAGATTAAGAAAACACTTGGTGTAGCATTGCACAGAATTACTTAATATTGTTTAGATTTTCAATGTATCTTATTGGTAAAGGAAGATATATATTTAACAATATTGATCATATATTCAAAGCTAATATTTAGTGAAATGTTAAATACAAAAATGCTTCTTAATTTTCATAAGGTAAGAAATTTTTGAGAGAAAATATAAATTTTTAAATATTAACTTTCATCATGAAAAAGTTGCTCTTGTAATTCAACTGTGTCTTCTGCACATTCTGCCATACTATTTTATCTTTGCCATATGTCACATGTTGAAATGCGAAGAATGTGAGTTTTTGTATTTGTTCCATAGGAGAAGAAATCCATGTATTGACTTTCACCTATTAATAATAAACATAATTTTAAATGATTATTAATTTATATATACCCATTGGGAGTGGAACATATTCTTATATAAATTCTATTATTTTATTTTAGCTAACTTGACAATAGTCTTTTTTATTATAAAATACTGATGTTTATGCTGATGTTTATAAAATACTGATTTTTCAGAGTCACCATCCTGCCTTTAGTGAAGGACACTTTTGTCTGAAGTGGTGCTTCTTTCTTCTTCTTTTTTATCTCCATGTGCAAATACATGATTTTATTAATCTTTTTTACTCCATATCACATTGTTACATACATAGTGTTTGGCACATAGTTATATATAAAAACAATCTGATAGATTCACATATATTTCACTCCCAAAGAGTTGATTGATCTTGCCTTTGTATCAGAATATATGTATTAATTGTTGTTTGTTAAAAAAAATACTAAGAAATTTTAAAAAAGGAACATAATAGAGAAAAAGTAACTAGTACATTAAGGATAACAGCAGGCTAGCAATTATAGTATTTAGACTTGGGTACAAGAAAAGATACAGAGGTATTATGAAAAGAAAAGTTATTTTTGAATCTGAAATAAAATTGAAAATTTGTATTATAAATATATTAGACCAAAATATCTCTGTAACATATAAAAATTTTATGCATGGAATGAAATATAAAACCACAAGTAATGACTTTGATGAGATGGTAAGACTCTGAGAAAATCTCTCATTGATTTCTGTTTTTATTTCAATTTTATTAGTAATCCATCAATTTTAAATTCAGCCTTACACAAAGATTTAGAACAGGGGGAAATATAACCAAGCTTTTTGTTTTTCCAGAATATAACTTGAGTGTCTTATACTCCTATTCCCAACAGAGTCCTCATTTCCTTCTGAAAAGTCATAAGCACAGTCCATATCTCCATCAACATATGTTTTTTAAGCTCCCACTAGAATTACCCACTCAGCTCCACTTTGAGTTTTCTAAAGCTTTTCCAGCTTGCATCTCTAAACTATTATTTTTTCCCACAAACAAGTTCCAAAGATTTCTGAATCACATGGTCATGTTAATTATAGTAAGGACCCCACTTCTCAGTACCAATTTCTGTTAGTCAACTTTTCTGCCAGTGTGATGCAATTTCCCCAAAAGAACACATTTAAGGAGGAAAACTTTATTTGGGGATCATGGTTTCAGTGGACTCAGATGGCCAATTTCATTGCTTTTAGCTCAAGGTCAAGCAGTACATTATAGGGGAAAGGCCCAGAAAAGAGAAGCTGCTCAGCTCATGGTGGAGTCAGTAAACAGAGATGGGGGAGAGGAGAGAGAGAGAGAGAGAGAGAGAGAGAGAGAGAGAGAGAGAGAGAGAGAGAGAGACAGAGAGACAGAGAGTGAGAGAGAGAGATAGAGAAGTTTTCAGAAAGAATCACTGGATTTTTGATTAGTTCCTTTCTTTTAAAAAATCAAAGTGCTAATATTTTATAGAATAATTATCATGTATTTAAAATATTAATATTTGGTAAAGAAATTAAATAAGGAGTACAACTTTTAGACTATGTAATTTTTTATATGTTAGTTTCAAACTAGTTGTCAACTGCCTACCTAAATGGAACATAAGCAAAAACCAAAAATCAGAAATAATTGACAGTAGCTATAAGAAGAAATGAGGTGTGCCTCTCATGGGAATATCTAGATTGATCAATTTTCTAATTATGGTGATTTTTCCTATTTCTTTCATGCTCAATTTTGGCTTGTGAGTAATAAATATTTTATTAGTTTGTCTTTTTGAAGGGAGGAAATAACACAATATCTCTACCTACCTATTTACACAAAAAAATATTATTTAGAGAGAATATGTGTTTCAGGTACAAAAATGCAATTAGTTAGGTGGAATAAGTTCTAGTGTTCTACAGTGTAGTAGGGTCAATGTGGTTACCATTATTTGTCAGCTCTGGAGTTTGAACTCTGAATGTTGCACATAGTAGTTACGCATTCTAACACTGAGCAACATCCCCAGCCCTGGTTAACAACAATTCATTATATTTCAAAATAGTTGAGAAAAAAAGAAGTTTTAATGTTCCAAACACACAAAATATTAAATATTTAAGGTTATGGGTATGAAATTATCCTAATTTGATTATTGCATATTATATACATGTATTGAAATATCACAGTACTGCACTCCACAAATATGTATGATTATTACATATCAATTGCAAAAAAAAACCTAATATATTTTCATATGAAGAGATACTGAAAGACATTAGAAAGATAATATTTTTAAGTCAGGGTAATTTGATAATACTACATAATGGAGAGTTTTATCAAAAAATCAATATTTTATCTTTTAATTGCTTTTATTAGGAATTATGCACATCAAGGCTATTCCTAGGTGACACTTTTTGTTCACTAAAGACAAGCTATACTTTTATTTCCAATGCTGTGAAAGTACATTAATATAAGAACCGTATTATTGTATAATGACATCACCTTTTGACACTAAATTACCAACATAAAGAAGAATTTAACTCATTTTATTTCTACTTAGAAATGCAATTTTTTTGGAATGACACTCATTAAGATATTCAAATGAGGCAGTCATTGAAAATCATTTATCAAAATGAAATTAATCATAGTAAAATTAAATGTGCCAATATAAAATATTATTCTCTTTATAGATTTATATAGCCATGAAAGTTAGCATGGTACATGAATTAATTATGGACGTTTAGACTGAGACAGCTATAGTGTGTTTACCAGTTCTTGGAACTCATATGGTTTTAGTAAATTCAGTTAAGTTTTCAGTGCTTCAGTCTCCCCTTTTATATAATGATGATGTTATTCACCATGGTGACAAAGACTAAAGGAAATATACAAGTGACCATGGTTTGGAAATCATTAACTATTACATAAATGACATTTGTTTATTTTGCTTAAGAATTTAAACTATAGTGGACAGGGTAAAAACTTTGAAATACCCTCCATTTCCACTAAGCATCTATAAGCATCTACATTTTATTTTATATTTTTAAAACATATTTTCCCCACTTCAATTTATTTCAAATGGCTGCCTTAGAACTGTCTCTTATTTATGTACCATGGAGTATGTTACAGTACTCCTCAGGCTTTTTGATAGCCTCCCTCCCTGGCCTATCTTCCCATATGATCTACAAATCCCTATCCCACTCTAATGTTCACATCTAGGCACCTCAAGCAGCAGCTTTGCTTAGTTACAGAACAATGCAAGACAATCTTGTTCTGCTTTTGAGTATTTTCTAACTTATGTGTGACTTGCAATGTTGTCTGCTATCTTCTATTTAGGTTTTCAAATATCAATGGGATAAGTGTTAACTTCTAGAAACTACTGGCTATAAATTTTCCTTCCAACCATTGGTTTTGATGATAGTGTACTTGGAGTGAATGCGGGTGGATGGAGGTGGCAGGATGCAACTATTGCCATTTCAGCAGAGATACCTTCAGTCCTTTGAAGAGCAAGAGCTGCTTCTTAATCTCTACTTTATGTTGATGTTAAGCCATGGGATAAGATTTTAGTATTTGCAAATTTTCCACTGTTCACATTCGGATTTATTGGTTCTGTCTTCTTTCAAGAAATTCTGCATGTTATATGGGGTTTTCAATGTTTTTAATTTTAAGTAATCTATATTATCATACATGAAGTGAAATTATGAAGGACAACAGTATAATTATATCACGTTTTAAATTCATTGTGCCTCTCTCTGTCTTCGATTTAGTTGACATACTTAGCATATTTTTATATAATTAATTTATTTATTAGGGCTGCCATTTTATTTTTTCCTTTTGTGCAATCATTAGTTTTGATTCTGTTTCTTGACTTCTGATGTATTACTTGAATATTATTTAGAATTCCATTTTGGTATATTTGTAACATCTTTAAGTGTTTCTCTAGAAGCAGCTTTAATATTTCTTGTACTGAAGCTTGTATTATATATGCATAACATGAAATTCAACTAGTATGATATTATATCCCTACAAATGAATTTCAAAAATCTTACCTTCATTATGTGTATTTACTTCCACTGTTAATAACATGTTCTAATTAATATCTATATAATTAAGAATATGGCAGATAATATTGTTATTTTTGTTTTTATTATCAAATATAATTTAGAATACTAATTAGGAGGAGGTGATGTAATGTGTTTACACATACATCTATTTTATATTGTTTATTCTTAAGGTTCTAAGATTATTTCTGTCATTTCTTTTCTCATTTGAAACCTATTTTCAACCATTCTTTTAGAATAGCTCTGTTGCTGATGATTTTATCACTGCTATAATTATTAACTTTCATTCAACTAAATTGACTTTGATATTTCTTTAGTTTCTGAGATAGTTTTTGTTGTAAATAGAATTCTGGGATGGTTGTTGTTTTCTCTTACTCATTAAAAAATATTGTTAAACTTTCTTTTAACTTTTATGGTTTCTGATGGGAAACCTACTTGACATTCTTAATGGTTTTCCCAAATGCATAAGGTATCATTTTTCTATTGCTATATTGAGATATTTTCTTTGTCTTTATTTTTTTAGAAACTTGAATATGGTGTGTTTTCTTGTGGATTTATTTAAGTTGATCCTGCTTGGAGTTCAATCAGCTTAGTGGGTTTATGTCTTTTATCAATTTTTGAAGTTTTTACTGCTATTTTTCTGAGTGCTTTCTCCTTTCTGAGTCTCTGTTGACCTGAATTTCAGATCTTGTTACAGCCCCACAGGATCCTGAGGCTATGTTCATTATTTATAAAATCTACTTTTTCTTTATTTCTCAGATTCTTTAATTCTTATTCTGTATTCCAATTTAGTGTCCTGAACACTCTGCTATGTATATTTAATTTTACTTTATATTTTTTTATCTTTTGCCAAGCACATTCGAGGCCCTGGGTTTGATCCTCAGCACCACATAAAAATAAATAAATAAAAATATTATGTCCAACTAAAAAATAATATTTTTTAAAAAAGAATGCACAATGTAATGTATTGAAGTATCACATAATATCTAATCAATATGCACCAAATTTTTGTGTAAATTATATTTTTAAATGAAAACCTAATTCATTTTGATGTAATGTTTTTATAATTCTATATAATACTTATTTATGTGGCAGATATTTAATTATTACCTAAGTGTTCAACAAAGAGATAATCAACTTTACTTTAATTCTCATAACACTGTGAAGCAATTATTCACTTTACACTTTCAGATAGAATAGTGAGGCTCAGCATAGTCTTTCCAAACCATGTTGAATAAATCAATTACTTACATTGATATTGAACCTATTTTTCTACACTTATCTTTATTAATCAATAATTTCATGTATTTCCACTGAACACTACCAACAGTCAGCCTAGCTACTTGATATATGTAGAAATTTGTGCTTGGATTGGAGGATAACTATCTACAGGAGTGTCATATATCTGCTCATCAATTTTGTAGACCAAAGGGAGTATATACTAAATTGTACTTTAATTTGTTGTGTTCTTTTTGGTGTCTTTTAACCAGATTTGGGTGTGTCTTGTCATTTGATTAATTCAGAATTTCCTAAGGAGGGAGAATTAGTCACTTAAACACTATCTACATTGTCTGATTTGTTTGAATCATTTTCCTATTCTCTGGCTCACAAGAGTTCCCTCTTAAGACAGGTCTTAGAGCCAACAAATATTCAATAGAATGTAAAGTGTTGGCAAAATTAAAAAAAATTAAAAACCCTCAAATTTTAAATGCTACATGAGTATTTTCTTTGGCCTTTATTACTCTGCTTTATTCAATTAAAGGAGAAGTTACTTGGGTATGTATTACTGATTTTATGATTATCTATTTGTTTTTAGCTATAATATATTTAAAGTCTACTTCTTTTAGTGAGAAATATACTGTTTCCATTATTTTATGTTTGACAATGAAATCAGTAAGTAGCCTTTGTTTTCATTCATTTATAAATAAGTGGAAGGTCCTTCTTTCCAAAATATGATATTCAATTTCCAACATGCTAATCACTGAAAGAAAGTTCTGTATTTCTGAGAAGTGAAGGGTGGACCACCCACTGATACTGGTGTGATACTTACTGGTGTCCAAGATGGGGATTCATCTTCAAATTGCATCATCCTTTATTGAGTATTTGATTACAATATATGTCTTGGATAAATGGCATTGACCTAAGCAGAATAACACCAGTGTTCTTGGGTAAGGAAAGAAAAAAAAATCTCTGGGCAGAGTGATGTGTCTCAAATCCTCTACCTTCCCAGAATATGTTCAGTGATGCAAGATTTCTCCAGAAAAAGCCAGAACTCTCAGAGTCCAGACTATTTTAGGAGTACCTGTTGGCAAAGGTTCTTGGATCTGGTACCTGAGTGGTAGGTGACAGAATAATACGGGATAAAGTGAAGATAATTTGCCTGTCATTAAGAGTATTCTTGGCAAAACTATACTAGTTATTACATGGAAGCAGAGAAGCTTTGGCAGAGCTATCTGGCAAGGCCTGTTGGTGATGGTCATGAAGCAGGTTACCAATTTCATTGCCCAATTTGTTGTTATTGGTGCTAGTCTCAGTACAAATGCTAAGACTGAAGAAACACAGAATCTTCAGTAAGATTTACAAACACCATCTGACTTTTTGAGTTCAAACGCTGCCTGCAGAACTTAGCTTCTGAAACTCAGGCAAGTGACTGAATCTTTTGTTTAGTTCTAATTTCCCATCTGTAAAATGGTCTAAATGTTTTTAACCTATCTAATAATATTGTTGGAATAATTAAGTAATTTATTGAAATAAAACATTTAAAATAGGAATTTATCCATCATAATTATTAAGTATTTTTACTTATTATTAATATTTTGACTTAGATATAAGACTTGTTTGTTATAATTGATGGTGGAATATGATTATCATTTATAATTATCTAAAGTACATTTTGAAAACATGAATTGATGTGAATATACTTTTTATACAACCAGAGATAGGAAAAGTTGTGCTGTATATGTGTAATAAAAATTTTAAAGATTCTGGTGTCAATATATAAATAAAAAATAAAAATAAAGACTTCTTTACTGTTAAGTTTCATTGGTGAAGTGAATGATTCTTTCTGCATACTATGAGTGATAAATTCTTTCAATTAATATCATACACAAAGTGCATTTCAAGTTATAAATCTTCCTTAAGAGGATGGGTTTTAAAATGTGGCCTCTCTTGACACTGACACTCATTTATGGTAGATTAGCTATGTCATTACATGCAATGTATTAGTGGACACACATTGAGTTTGAAAAGCACATCTTATGACTGATTTTATTTTGACTAATTTATCTTTAATCTTACATAATACTAATTTTTGTTGATATTCAGATTTAAGTTTGCTTTACAGATTTCTTATATCCATCTCCCCAGAATTCTTTCTTTGAATAAAGGGCACTGTTCAAATATCACCCAGGAAGTAAAATGAATGCTCTAAAATTACTCAACTTTAGAATAATTAGAGCTTGGTTAATCCACATGTACACAGACTCAATTAACTCAACAATTGAATTATGCATTCCAAACTCAATCTAAATTTCTAAAATATGATTAAGAAGAATGGATTTGTTTCAAACTATTTATGCTAGTACAAGTATTGTTGTAATATTAAACATCTGAAAAATATCCTTTTATCATTATTCACATTTAATTATGACATATGTCGAATTTTAAGTATTGAACACATTTGTTATGCAGGATATTTCTCTGTCACCATGAAAGAGCCAAGTATGCAAAATGTAATTTTAGTAGTTTCTCTCCAAGAAGACTGGCTTTCCAATGCCATCACACAGCTTTTATTACCCATAACTGTCACGACCCCCTTGCCCACAAGGAAGACGCGACTCAGGAATCTTCTTTCAGCAGTTTATTCAGGCCCTTGACACTCTTCTAATAATTCTTCTAATTCCCGGAATAATAATTGGATGCCCCTCCCAGCCTTAATAAAGCACCTCGAACCCCAATGCGAAGCTGCCACGTGGACCCTTCTCACAGGGTGCTAGAGAACAACACGCCAACTTTCTCTGATAAGGAGTTGACAATACGCCAACTCTCTCTGATATGGAGTTGTCCTTCACAGACCACAGCGGAGCCAGCGCCATCATGTAATGGCGACCATAGTCCGCAGGAACGGCTCACCACAGCTCCCCCTTTTTGTTTCACTAAGACAATACAGGCGAGAGTAGAGGTCCTATCCCACTGTGCAGAAGTGGCTGCATAGTATGGCCCAGCCATAGGGGGCGCCTTCCCCAGATCTGACACCATATCAGCCGACGCCTTTTTTCGTGGGGCGGGGCGGAGACACGTCAAACCCGCATGCAATAGGACATGCTCCCCTTGAGGTCCCTCTTCTCAATGGATCACTCAAGTGCAGTGCCTTGCCTCGCATCCTGTATCGTGACGATGGTGAGTAAGAGGGAATAGCTGAGGTTGAACTGTGTCTGTCTAGAAGCACAACTACAAACAAGTTGGCAGCACCCTGAAAGAAAGGCACGGAGTTTAAAGTGATAGATAAAGACCAGTGTGGAAACCCTTCTGCGTGCAATGGCAACAAGACCTGCAGAGTGCAAGGGCTTTCCAGCATTAAGAGAAAGACAAAAGAAGGACATGTCGAACCCAGTGCAATGTTAGAATAACTTGGGGTGCAACGACCATGTCAAAGGCACTAGTGTAGAAACCCATCTGCGTGCAATGGTAGCAAGACCGGCAGAGTGCAAGGGCTTTCTGACACTAAGAGAATAACGAGGAAAGACATGTCAATCCCAGTGCAATGTTATAATAACTTGGGGTGCAATGACCATGTCAAAAGTTTATTGCTTAAGATGCGCAAGCCAGACCTGTGGCGAGTTACCATTTTCTAAAGCTGCAAGAGCTTGTATGATCATAGCCTTATCTTGAGCACTACGAGCTTTAAGGCGACAGAGAAACCACAAACAGAGGAACATACCAAAACAACACAGTGCACCAAAAATGCCTACTCCCACCCACTCTTTAAAAAAGGAAAAAGCAGAAGATATCCAATTGGTGAATTGACCCAGAGTCATGGGATCGACACGGGTACTATTCAAGACAGCTATCTCGGTTAGTTGAGACTGGATCATGTCTTCCACTTCCATGGACCAATTCCCGGCCAGATATCCACCAATGATGTGGGAAGCATTCCTGGAATCATTAAATCTGACAGAGGTTATACATAAATGTGCACGTTGGTCAATGCAGCCTAAAAGTACTAGGTCAGCCAATTCCTCTACCTGAGCTTGAAGAAAATCTATTCTTTGGTTGGCAGCTAAAATCCCTGACAAAATATGTTGATTAATCGCATTTTGCGATTCAAGTATAGTGGACGTTTGTTGAACAACTTGATTAATAGTGGCAGCAGTTTGTACTTGACTGGCCATGGCTACTCCGGCCGTAACTGCTGCAGCAGCAGATGCCGCCACGGCTGTCACTATAGCTGCTGTGATTCCAAAATCTCTGCGGACTCTAAGTAGCTCTACAATAGGAAATTTATCTGGATCCGCAGTGACTGGGATTGGGACAAAAGTTGGAATTTTCATAATTACTGCTACAGTCCAAGAACCATTCCAACACTCAGATAAGAAACAGGTAATAATAGAACAATCCAGCATCCCCGATGAGGTGTGATTAGCTAAAAGGAACAGGAACGGGGATTGGATACAGACCATTGCAGGAGGCAATGTGGCATAATGTAACAGAGAGTTGAACGAAACAGATGTAAGCCTATTACCTGGTTCACTCTCCTTAGTAGTGCCAGAAACATTAGCCAGCCAACTTTTGGCTCCTAGTAATTGAGCCAATGCGGAAATATCGGCTGAAGCCCCCTTCTCATTGGAAATGAGCCATTGAAACCAGGACCAACCTGTTCCTGTAGAGGAGTTGGCATTGTTGTTAAAGTTGTAAACATATCTCTTCAGAGGGGGGGAAAAGGAGAAACCTTTAGCAACTTGATGTTTCTCCCAAGAATGATCCTGACAAGGCATAAATGTTGGGGGAAAACCAAAATTAGGGGTACAGTAAGGAGAGGCCTTGAAATGAGTGGCATAGCAAGTACTATTAGAAGAAGGAGGCTTTGGGATTAATACCTCGGAGATAATAGCTAAAGTAGTTATGTTTAAAACAGAGCTAGTTGCGGGGGTCCCTGAGCCTGATTGCTTCCCTGAAACTACTTGGCTCAATACAGCACTGAGAATGCTCCCTGAGACTCGACTGGACCGCAATGGGTCCTCCCAGTTAGTCAAATTTTTGGTCTTAAGGCTAATACAATTAGTGTTCCCAAGGCTGAAACAAAAAACTCCTGTGAGATTAACTTGAGACTGATTAAAAATATTTTCCATGTCCCCTCTAGGAGAGGTACAAGGAGCAGACATCTCACATGAGGTAGAAAAAAGAGTGGGGAGGACACTAGAATTACTATGAACTGGCATTGGCATTGGCATTGCCCGTGCCACTGCCCACCACTGCATTGGTGTCATCTGTACCGTTGGCACCAGCATCAGAGCCAGAGCACTCATCAGAATGAAGCTCCTCATCATGGGACTGTTGTGGCACCTCCTGCTGCTGGTTAGTAGATCTCGAGACTCTTCTTGTCAGGCGTTCAGGGATCCACAGCGGCTCCGTGTGATCCTAGGGAAAAACACATACAGATCCTCATGCCCATGTCAGCACGGGGTCAGGGCCGTTCCATTGGCCTGTAAGAACATCCTTCCACTTAACATAGCCAGTCACAGAGGGCTGAGGGGACACATGTCTATCGGCCGCAGAGCGGCCATGAATATCCAAATTCAAAAAATTAATGGAAAAAGAGCTAAGGACAGGCTTCTTTAGGAGTGTGGTCAACTCCTATTCCCCCTTTTTGTTTGTCTAAGGTTTCTTTTAAGGTGCGGTGGGCACGTTCAACAATGCCTTGCCCTTGAGGATTGTAAGGCAACCCATGAGCAAGGTGTACTCCCATAGTAGAACAAAAAGATGTAAACTGTCTGCCAGTATAAGCAGGTCCATTATCAGTCTTAAGGGATGCAGGTGCACCCCATGCTGCCCATGCCTCTAAGCAATGAGTAATGACATTACGTGCCTTTTCTCCCGATAAAGCAGAAGCATGAATAATTCCAGAGTATGTGTCAATAGAAACATGTACATATTTGAGGTTACCAAAGTCAGGCACGTGAGTTACGTCCATTTGCCAGACAACCAATGGCTTCAATCCTCGTGGGTTTACACCATAAGTAGGAGGATGAAGAAATGTGACACAATGGGGACATTGTAAGACTATCTGACGAGCATCCGCTCTTGAGATGGAAAAACGTCTGCGCAGTGTCATAGCATTGACATGAATGTTGTGATGAAACAATTTAGCTTCTTCTAAGGAGGAAGCCAAGCATACCAACTGGCTTCTAGTTGCCGAGTCAGCACAATTATTACCCTGTGATAACGGGCCAGGAAGAGAGGTGTGAGCCCGAATGTGCATTGGATAGAAAGGAGCAGTACGGCTACAGATAAGCTGTTGAAGCTGATTAAAGTAAGCAGATACATTATGGGTGTCACTAATAGCTCCTACAGCCTCCAGAATTTTGAGCGCCTGCACCACATAGATGGAGTCCGAAATGAGATTGAAAGGAAAAGAACACTGTTTAAAAACTTCAATGACAATTTGCAGTTCTACCCATTGTGGATTTCCAGGAGCAAATTGATGCTGGACAGGAGGAGAGTCATTAATCACATAAGCTCCCATTCCAGACTTGGAGCCATCAGTAAAAATGTTAACAGCCCCCGGAATTGGAGTGGGTGAAGTCACTTTAGGGAAAATGATAGGATGTTCTTTAACAAAATGGAGTAATGGATGAGAAGGGTAATGATTATCAATATCCCCTTGAAACGAGCAACATAGAATGGCCCAGTTGTCTAGAGTAGCACACAAAACATTAATTTGAGCTTTAGAATAGGGTATGATAAGAGAAGAAGGTGCTTGTCCGAAAAATTGAATGCTCTGTTGAATCCCTCTAAGTGCTAATGCTGCAACAGCATCAGGATAGTATTCTAAAGATTTTCCTGGAGATACACGTGGGTGGATCCATAGTAAAGGCCCATCTTGCCACAGTACTCCAGTAGGCTGCCCCATAGTGGCAAGCACACATAACTGGAAAGGTTTATCACTCTGGAGCTTGCATAGAGTAGCATGTTGTATAGCTTCTTCTACTTTTATAAGGGCCGCTCTGGCCTCTTTAGTGAGGGTACGAGGGGAAGTAAGATCTGGATCACCCTTAAGAATAGCATACAAAGGCTGGAGCACGATATAAGGAATATGTAAATAAGCTCTTATCCAATTAATATCTCCCAACAGTTTTTGAAAATCATTTAGTTTGGAGATCTTGAGTTCTTATAGTAACTTTTTGTGGCTTTAACATGTCATATTTAATCATCGCTCCCAAATACTGAATAGAATCCCCTGTTTGAATCTTTTCAGGTGCAATATGTAATCCATATTGAGCTAACAACTTCACCAGGTCTTTATAGGCCTCATTAACTGACTGTTTTAATTTGGCTGCCAATAATACATCATCCATATAATGAATAATCTTGATGGAAGGATATTTTTGTCTGAGAGGTGCGAGTGCCTTCCCTACATACATCTGACAAATCGTGGGACTGTTAGACATTCCCTGTGGTAAAACAACCCACTCAAACCTTTGATCTGGTTCCTCGTTATTACACGAGGGAAGGGTGAAGGCAAAACGCTGTGAGTCTTTAGGATGCAAAGGAATAGAAAAGAAACAGTCTTTAATGTCAATAGCAATGATATGCCAGCCCTGAGGAACAGAGGAAAGCAGCGGCAGCCCTCTTTGAATGGGCCCCATAAGTTGTATTTGAGCATTAACTGCTCGTAAATCATGCAGTAGGCGCCACTTCCCTGATTTTTTCTTAATGACAAATATGGGAGTATTTCATGGAGAAGTAGAATGTTGAATGTGGTCCAAGTCAAGTTGTACTTTAACTAGGTCATGGGCTGCTGCCAATTTAGCCGAGGGAAGGGGCCACTGAGGCACCCAAACAGGCTCCTCAGTGAGCCAAGTTATGGGTATTTGAGCATGATAAGGGGCATGGCTCTATCAGGATCTCCAAAAATCTTTCCAGCGGCATCCACCATCCTTGCTACATAATCTGAAAAGGGTTCTGTAGGGCCTTGTATAATTTTAGTCAGGTTACCAGACACCTCTCCTCTATTTGGAAGTGATTTCCATGCCCGAATGCAAATATTATTAATCTGGTCATATGCTTCAAGAGGAAATCCTGTCTGTTGATTAGCAAATCTCCCTTGCCCCAAAAGCATGTCTTTGTCCCAATGGGGGTGTCCTGCTGTATGATTTTGGGTGGCCTGCTCTGCTGCGCCCTCTAGCACAAATGCTCTCCAGTCCAAATATTTGCCTGGGGAGACGCAAGCCCGAACGAGGCTAGCCCAATCAGAGGGAGTCATGCAGTATCTGGACAGGTTCTCCACCTGAGTTAGTGTAAAAGCGGCATCAACCCCATAAGTGCGCACAGACTCCGCCAGGGTCTTTACAATTTTGAAATCCAAAAGCTCATGAAATCTTCCCCTATTATCATCCTGAAAAACTGGATAAGCAAGACCCATCTCAGCGTTAACAGCCCTCCATGTTTGGGCGTGGAAACTTCGTCCCGAAACACCCCCGTCATACGGAGGCGGATCGGGAGGCCGTCCGTCCTTGAGCCCTTGCTTATCTCTGTTCCCTGTACCTAAACTCCCTAGCTGCCGAGACAGCGTCTCCAGCTCCTCCTCTTCATTATCTTCTACCTCTGACCCACTTTCGCATGGGGGCGTGCGCAGCACACTGAGATCTGGATACAGTCTCCTCCCGTTCTCCACGCCCCGCACACTACCCTCTTCCTGAGACACTTCACTCTCTGTTGTTTCTGATTTTTCCTCATGTAATTGTTCTAAAACTTCTTGCCCTTTATCAAGCGCTTCCTGGCATCTGCCATCTGTAAGGCAACTACGGACCATCTTCCAGAGGGGTATCACCCCGCCCTCTAGCATGCCTTGCTCACGAACAAAATCAAGGTCTTTGCCTAATTTATCCCAGCTGGGTGTAGTGAGGCTGCCTGAAAATGCAAACCACGGTGCAGCTGTATCTACCCTCTGTAAAAATCTCTCTAAGGTACTGCGTTTCACCTCCAGTCCCTTGGAACGTAAAAGGCCATCTAGGGCCAGAAGAAGTGGACTTGAAGTCACGGCACCCATGACGCAACACAAGAAAACACAGAAAACGAAAGTGAAAGTACACAAAAACAAAACGAAAATACACAGAAAACAAAACAAAAATACAGAGTGCAATTGCTATGAGATGTAACGCCCTCTCTTTATTTACAGAGGAGCAGGTACCTTTTAACGCTCCCTCTTTATGTATAGAGGAGCCTCCGCTTTTTAACAGCGGGTCCCACCTTACCTGGGACTTACCAGCGCGCCTCCCTGACTGCTGAAAGTTCTGGTTTCTGGTGTTTACTTTTTTCTTATTTTCTCCCGGGTTTCGGCACCACTTGTCACGACCCCCTTGACCACAAGGAAGACGCGACTCAGGAATCTTCTTTCAGCAGTTTATTCAGGCCCTTGACATTCTTCTAATAATTCTTCTAATTCCCGGAATAATAATTGGATTCCCCTCCCAGCCTTAATAAAGCACCTCAAACCCCAATGCGAAGCTGCCACGTGGACCCTTCTCACAGGGTGCTAGAGAACGACACGCCAACTTTCTCTGATAAGGAGTTGACAATACGCCAACTCTCTCTGATATGGAGTTGTCCTTCACAGACCACAGCAGAGCCAGCGCAATCATGTAATGGCGACCATAGTCCGCAGGAACGGCTCACCACACATAACATCTTTGTCACTAGCCCCAGGAAATGTGCATGGTATAGTAGTTTCTCTAACTTTTGTTGAAGCTACACAATTCAAAGGACTCTCACCATGCCTTGAAGCTGATGAATACCATGACTGAGTTTGGGAAAATTTCTTAATTACTGGAAGAAATAGATAAAGTTAAATTATACTATGAATAATTTTTACAAAGCCTGATTTTAACGTTTTTGATGTAGATTACAAAACTTCTAATGCATAACCCCAACACTCAATTGTGAGGCTGGGGATATAGCACAGTTGGTAAAGTGCTTGCCTCTTGGGTTCAATCCTAACCACTACTAAAAAAAAAAGAAGAAAGAGAAGAACTAATTTTAAACACACTTATTATTTTATTGCTAATGTAATTTTTGTACTGTTTCCATAGCATCCCAGGGCTTGCTAACAAGGTGTGAGTGGTTTCTTAGGTTAAAACAAACTGAAAGTGGAAATTTAGCTGTGGCATGTTTAAATTGCAGACTTTACTTAAGAGAGGTGTTATTGTGAACCTCTACAGAATATGAGAATTCAGAAGTTGGTGCACATTTCATAATCTCAAATTTTATTTTTATGCTGAATTAAAAAATGATCCTTAAGGGATTTCTTTACTTGGAATATCATACAATGAACTATAAAATATAAATTTAGCCATTTGTTTTATATGAAAACTTATTTTTAAAAGTCATCTGAAATTTTGCCAACAATTGAAAAGCATACATGCATAAGACATTTTAATGTTCCTTAGAAATTTACTGCAATTTATCAGGCAATTTATTTTTGAGTAGTAAGAAGATGAAATCTGCCTCTATTTTTCCTATGGTCAAAAATATTACACTCATACATTGCTGGTAAGACTGCAAATTGGTACATCAAATATGGAAAATAGTATGGAGATTTTTTTGGAAATCTGGGAATGGACCATCATTTGACCCAGCTATCCTTCTCCTCAGTCTATACCCAAAGGACTTAAAATCATACTACAGGGACAAAGCCACATCAATGTTTATAGCAGCACAATTCATAATAGCTAAACTGTAGAGCCTACCTAGATTCCCTTCAGTGGATGAATGGATTAAAAAAATGTGTCATATATACACAATAGAATTTTACTCAGCAATAAAAAAGAAAAAAATTATGGCATTTGCAGGTAAATGAATGGCATTGAAGAAGATAATGTTAAGAGAAGTTAGCCAATCCCCCAAAAAACAAATGTCGAATATTTTCTCTAAGGAGGCTGATTTATAGTGGGTAGGGAGAGGAGCATGTGAGGAATAGAGAAACTCTACATAGGGCAGAGGGGTGGAATGGAAAGGGAGGAACAGGGGGTTAGCAAGGATGGTGGAATGTGAAGACATCATTATCCAAAGTACATGTATGAAGACAAGAATTGGTGTCAACATACTTTATATACAACCAGATATATAAAAATTTGTGCTGTGTATGTGTAGTAAAATTGTAATGCAATCAACTGTCATTTACTTTAAAAAAAATTTAAGAAGACTTTAAGAGGAGTGTCCCATATAATTCACTGTACAGATACATATAGTTTCTGTGTACCTTATGCACTTATTTTGATATATAACGTGTAGCATAAATGTGTAGATAATAAGGATGTGTGCCCCAGAGTTACTAAAAATAACTCCTGAATCATAAAAAATATGAACATAAACTCATGTGTATATATTTAATATATTTGCTTGCCTATAATATGTACGTTTCAAAATTTGATTTTCTGAATCTAAGGTTTAAAATAGTATTGTGTAAAAATTCAGTTAGTATTTATTCTCCCAAAAATCTTACAAATAATTTTAGTAATTCTTCTAAACAATAGAAAGAAAAAAGTCATATTTAACAAATCATTATTTACTTAAACAAAAATTTCAGTGAAATTGAATTATTCAAACTGCTATATTTGTGTTATAGTTTGTATTCTGAAAATTACCTTATAATGCTCAAATGGATTTTTTTAACTCTTTCTATGAAAGACCTCATATCTATATTCCTAATTATTTACTTTAGAATAATATGACATATATTTAGCACACACTCAGAACATTAACATGACTTAATAATTTCACTATATTATGTTTTAATCCCTATTATAACTAGAAATAACTAAAATAATTCATATGATGTATATAATACAATATCTGGTATTATAAAATTATAACCTTACAGCACTATAGTGCTATAATACTATTGATTTAAGTGAAGAAAGTATGTTTCTCCTCAATATAATTGTATTATCTCATGTTTTAGGATACTCTTTCAGGGGGAAAGTTGTACGCTTAAGTACATTAAAAAAAAAGGAAACAAGTCACTTTCTTCATAAAATACCTAACAGCAATGTGATACATTTTGGTCATGTTACTGTCATCATCTGAGAAATAGGAGAAAAAAGATTCATTACCTATATGCCTCTATCTTCTTTCTTGGGTAGTAAATGTAGACATGAGATGTTAAAGAATCCCTAGCAATAATTATAAAAAATACAAGTGATTAAATTTGTGGAAAGAATAAATTAATTGTATTTTACACAAAATTTCATAGCTATAAGTGGTGTTATTTGCACAATAACCCTATATAAATGGTCAGAATAGCCATTGCTTTACTTCCTGATGTATTCTTATGATATGAATCATATGAAAATACTTTGCAGTCTATAAAAACCCTGTTAATCTGACATAACTTTCCCATGTTCCTGTATGAATACATAACCAGTAAAACTTCACATCAAGTACAACCAGAAGAATGAGATCCCAATTAGAATGTTATACTCCATGTATGTATAATATGCCAAAACATACTTTACCACCATGTGCATCTAAAAAGAATAAATAAAAATTATATATAATATAAAATGATCCTAGTAATATAAACTTAAACCAGGAAGTCAATGGTAAGGATATATGTGAATATGTGTGTGTGTGCATGTGTGTGTGTATGTACATATATATGTATTTATGTGGCATGCATATACATATAATATGCCACATAAATACATATATATGTGTGTAACATACATATGTGTGTAACATATATATGTGTGTAACATATATATGTGTGTACATATGTGTGTCTATACAAATAAGTACATACATATGTAATTTTTTTCTTAGTAAAATTCAGATTCAAGTTTTTTATTTAAGATTTTCACTTAAGACTAAGGTTTTCTCAAAGCCAAAACACATTAATTCACATAGAGTATATATTATTCTGTGTGTAATTTTGGAATTGGTAAGAATTTTTTGAAAGATAGCCAAGAAACATAAACCCTACCTACAATGGAAAAAAAGAGATATATTTGGCTTTGTTTAAATAGAAAAGTAAAATATTCAACAAAATTAGAAATCAAAAATGCAAGAAAACAGTATAAATACATTTAAAAGTCAGGTAGTAACTTCTTTTAATGAGGGAATGGATAAAATTCTGTCCATGACAGTAATATCTAATTGTTTCAAAAATAAAGATATATTTTATTTTTGATCTTGAGTTCAAATATTTTTCATTATCAAACATTGATAAGTGGGAGAATAGTGCACACAGGATCCAAAACACTGTCTCATTTTCAGTCAGTTAAATTCAACTGAAAATTTTAGCTCCAGTTCTATAATATTACCCAGTTCTATGGGGGTACTTCAAATTTTCCTGCTTTTAACATGGATGTTGTAGAACTAAATATCCTGTTACTGTACAAATATAGGCTGGTTTTAATATTTCTATTTATTTCTTTTTAAAAAAATATTTATTTTTTAGTTGTAGTTGGACACAATATCTTTATTTTATTTTTATGTGGTATTAAGGATCGAACCCAGGGCCTTGCATGTGCTAGGTGAGCACTCTACCACTGAGCCAAAATCTCAGCCAACATTTCTGTTTCTTTCTACTACTAGGGTACAATTATGTCTTTTAAAATTTTGTATGTATTTAAATTTCCATGTTGTATTTTATTTAACATATTCTGTGCTTTTAGAACAAGATAGACACTTAAGTAATATGTAAAATTTCAGATTAACAACCATTCCTACAGACGTCTTTAATTTAGAAGACACCTTTATTTAAAAACCACATTTTCCAGAATTCAAAAGCTACTTTAAAACATATAAATATATATATGTAATTACTCATACCAATATAAGTAGAACCAATCAAAATTTTATGATATGAAGTATCCTTCCAGGAAATATCTATATTCAGATGATGGAGATTTGTTTTTCAAATGAAAATTAGAATTGGTCTGAAGCTTGTGGTTTAAGACATTCATATGGCATAATTTTTTTATTTTAAATTACTTCTATGAAACATTTTTGGTAACTTTTTACTTTTGACACAAAAATATAATCCTATCTTATGAAGATGTATAATTAATTTCATAATGTTTTCTTAAGTAGAATATCATTTCAGATGATGATAAGTCACTGTTTCCTGGCTGCCTGGCTCCAATATAAGATTAAGGCCTTCTAAGATTCCATTTTGCTCTTCATGATTAGTTTTATATTATTTTGAACATGTTATAGTTTGCTCAGATAGTACTAACATAAGAATAATATGAAAAAAGTTGATTAATATGTCTACATAGTGTGGATTCCATTTGGTCTTGGAGAAACCTTAGATTTCAAGCAACCAAGTTAAGTAGATCTAGTAACATGTGAGTAAAATTACTTTACTATAAGGGAAAATAGTTTATCAAATGGTAGAAGTGATACAGCTACTGTCATCAGCAATATATTATTAACTAGATATTTGAGGAGTGGAAAATACAGAATTACACAAAGGGAACAGCTACATGTAGGAATTTTTTGTTTTGGTTTTATAATATACTGGTTTTACAATATACTGAATTATTTAACCAAGTTACAACACCAGTGAAATAAAAAGTAAATGAATAGTACTACTGAACACTGTTTTTGTTTTTCCAAGATGTGTCTAAGCATTAATATTTTAATCCTATCATACTTATAGCAAGCCAACATGGGAGATGTTATTTCTATTCTTATTTCTCAGGTGAGGATGCTAAAACACAATGTGGTTACCACATTTTCCTGAGATCCTAAAGCATCTAGAGAGCTCCAGGATTGAGTCCACTCAGGATGTTCTAGCACAAATGGTTTTATCTATGTTCTACCCAATCTTTCTAGTACATGTATGTACACACATTTACCCTGATAAGACATTTGTAAGGGAATAATACCTGGTAACATTAAATATGATGAATAAGAGATGTCCAAGGTTAAAAACACTTGGGATATTACATAGGAGGTGCTCAGTATTTAAAAGCTATTATTTTTATTTTAAAAAGCTTCTAGTTAAATTTCTGAAATTGGGTGGATCTAATTACCAAATAGTATTACTTGGATTACCTTATAAACAACAAAATTTAAATTAAACAATTAAGAGCAATGTGCAACATATAGTGTGAATAATGAAAATTGGTGAAATTCAGACATTGAATATATCTTAATATTTCATGTTCAAAAAATAAAAATCAGAAATATACTATAAGTTTTGTCCTCCTCAATTTTTATTATATTCACTCATTTTATTTATTTATTTTTATGTAGTGTTGAAGATTGAACCCAGTGCCTCACATATGCTAGACAAGCTCTCTACCACTGAGCTAAAACCCCACCTCCATTCTCCTCAATTTAAACACAATATGTCACTTTTAAATTTATACTATTTTTTTAAGTTTTCCAATTAAACAGGTAAAATATATGTTCTTATCAGTGTTGGGTACTCTTTGTTATTAAAACTGCTATTATACACATTTTCATGTATTCCATGCTGGTCCTCAGAAGAATGTGTTTACTCTCTAAAATATAATGAAATATATCTTTTTTTTGTCCTTGAGGTATATATGCATTTACTTGTATATAAGTGTTTCTGTGGAAGTGGGAAATCAATAATATAAGAACAATGAAAAGGGACAAGAAAGAAAAAAGAGGTTTTTTTTTTTTTTAAATTTCTGTTCAAAGCCTAATTGACTTCATTCTGAATGAGTGTTAGTGAAGATAATGCATTGTTCTTTATTCTAATGGACTTTCTTTCATGTGCCCCTAATATCCCTTTCACATTCCCATTGCCATTCTAATACCTATTTTGGTGGAAAGGGGATAAATGTACAGAAATTTGAATCCAAGGTATTTAACTCTAGTACTATATCCCCGCCCTGTTTCTATTTTATTTTGAGACAAGGTGTCTCTAAGTTACTGAGGGCCTTCCTAAGTTTCTGAACTTGACATTAAAGTCTCAATCCTCCTGCCTAAACTTCAGAGCCATTGGGATTACAGGTATACACAACCATGCCCAGTCTAATACCCATATTTTAATCACTCACAGGGATAACTGAGGAAAACTTAACATCTTTAGATTATACCATAAAGAGCTGAATTGATATTATTTATAGATAAATTTTGTGCTTAAGGGTTGGGAAGTTTAAAACTGGCAGAAATAAAACATGTAACTTGAAAGTGAAGTAAGAAAAATTTGTCTTTTTCACATGTAAATGACTGCATGTAAGTTAATCTCCAGAGAGTTACTAGGTTTTCTTTATTTCTTTTTGTTTTGTCCTTTTCTGTATTTTTATGCAATTCTGAAGTTGGATCTGGCAAATTATCAGAGGAAAATAAAGTCCTTTTTGCTGCTTTCTAAAGAGAAAGGAATACATGAAAAGTCTCCAGCCATTTATCTGTCATATTCACTGATTAAAACTCCAAAGAGGAACAACTAAGGTTGATTACAATCAATCAGAATGTTTTTGTGGAATACGATTCAAATATATTCTATTCTAAATCGCTACTATTCAGAGTAGCAATTTTTAATTTTTTTTAGTTGTAGATGGACAAAATATCTTTATTTTATGTATCTATGTGGTGCGGAGGATCAAACTCAGTGCCTCATGCATGCGAGGCAAGTGCTTAACCACTAAGCTATAATCCCAAATCCAGAGTAGCAAATTTAACTACATAAATACTTAACAAAATTCCTAAGTAGGTGTTAAGAAAGCACATACTTGTGAATATAACAAATCTCTCAGTTGGTGGTGAAGAGAAATAGGTTATTTGGTCATTTGTGAATCAGGTTAAGCATCTTCAATGAAATATTATTTAATGGTACTTAATTGTACTAAGGGATCTGAAATAACCAGTATAGTAATTTTTCAATTTTTATCCAACTCATCTTGTATTTCAGAAGACACAGTCTACTGATCTACACTGAATTTAGAGTTTGGAACATTGGAGAATTAGAACAAATGACTTATAACCAGTCAATCAATACAATAAAATTATTCAAGTAGTTTCTTCTAGAATAATGGATTTTTTCTCTTTTATTGTTTTTACAATTTCTTCCTTCTTTTCTCTACCAACACCCAAATCATGATCATAAATAAATAGCCATATGACATAAAATAAGCTTTTGATGAACTTGTTGTAGTGTTGAGAATCAAGTTAAATTGACTAAATTTTTTAACTACAATTGTCTCATTATTTGTTGAGAACCTGCAGAAATGCACATATTTAATGAGGTTTCTTTGTGAAGCTTAGAAAGGAAAATACATAACAATGTTAGAGATGTTTTACTCTGCATATATCACAGGCATTATGATTCACAGATATATAAATCATGGTCAACAAAAGGAAAAGCATAGTGGCTCTTTCAGATAATGAAATCCTTTCCAGTTTTCTCCCCCTCAGAGTAAATGAAAATGTAGTGAATTAAAACAATTCAGTAAGTAAAAGAAGATTGTGCTTCTATGTTGCATCTAGTGCTTTTCCATACTATTCAGAGCATCTGCTGACCAGGTAGAATATATAAAATACTCTATATACAGATTAAACCATACTCTTAATCCAAATATTTTAATCCAAATATTTGTTAATTTCTAAAATAAAACAGAGGTAGATATATCTTAAATGCTCACAAAAAAGCTGAGTCATCTGGACTTCTGGATATTTCTTACACTATAAAAAACAGGATTGTACAGCAGTTATGTGCAGGTGTATGCATATTGGAGTGAATTTAACTATGTAACTTAAGTGACACTTATTGCCAATATCGTGTCATCCACAGTTGAGTCAATGAAACCTTCTCAGAACAATATATTTTCCTAAGCAATAACAATAACAACAAAATCATCCTTACCTACCTTTTGCTTTCATAGGTAACTACCTCCAAAACATTATTTTGAGATATTTTAATCTGTTTTTCTCCACTATTAGATGAGGTCCTTGACAGCACACTGTAATACTTATCTGTGCTCTCACATCACCTTTTGACAATAGGAAAAAGTGGGAAAAAAGCAAGAGCTGGATTTGATTAAGAATGACTTATTTTTAAAACTAACATCACCATCACATGACACTAAGTGGAAAGTAATTTTATAAAGTGACAATTCAATGTTAATGTTTTCTTCAATGATTTTAATGTGTAAAATCAATTTTAATTTGCAACAAAAGATTGTATTCATTTCTCAGAAATACTAATTCCTCAAATGTACTAAGTTTAGAAACTGAGAATGCTTCTCAAATAATACCTATTAACAATTGTAATCAGATGAAAAAGATATTAAGTTATTCTGAAAATTAGAAAGTAACCCAATTTTTACATATTAACTATTTTCTTGGGGAAGGTACAAGGATTGAACACAGGGGCACTTGACCACTGAGCTAAATAACAACCCTATTTTGTATTTTATTTAGAGAGAAGATCTCACTGAGTTGCTTAGTGTCCCACTTTTGCTAAGGCTGGCTTTGAAGTCAGGATATCCTGCTTCAGCCTCCTGAGCCACAAGAATTACAGGCATGCATCACCATATGTAGGTTACATATTAACTACTCTTGCTTTGAGATTTTCAACAAGGTTCCAAATGCCTGTATACTCTACAGGTTTATAAATATTAGGTTGTGGCAAAAGTATTTATCCCCCATCAACACAATAACAATCCACAATATTTTGCTTCTGCTGTTTCCCTCTCCTGTGGTATACATAAAGGAAACTCCATGGACTCCCTAGAATCTCAAAGTATGGTTTTTAATTCATTATATGACCAGGTCACCCTGCCTTCTGAGAACATTTAGTAGACACTACAGCTCCTAGGCTAGTTATGGATGCCAAGGAAAACATAAATATTTTTATGTTGAAAGGAAAGCAGAATAAATTGAAATCAATATTCAAAAGTCAACGAGGCATAAGATATGGTAACTAGGTTTCACTCAGATTTTTAATGTGATATGTAATAATATGTTAATATTTTATGTATCATTGGCATTTCAAAACTCAGTCCAAAAAAGAGGCCTTTTCTATTTTAGGCCTCTTCTATTCTTTAGTTGTATATACTTGGATATATTTGTTTTTATTTATACATTGTAGTATATAATTATGCATATTTTTATCTTCCCTTCTATACCATCTTAAAAATTCTTGAGGATAGAAAACACTGGTTTTGAATGAAGGCTATTGCCCACAATAAAATAATACTGCTTGAGTTAATTTCTATGTCACTAAATTTTTTTGTCCCAAATTTATTGCATATTATGAAATATTTTCCTGGAATTGGATGTGGTGGCCCACAACTGTTATTCCTCGAGAGGGTGAGGAAGGAGACTCTTGGGTTCAAATTCAGCCTGAACATTTTCTTTATTTATATTCCATCTTTAATTTACTTTTATTTTTTCCTATTATTTCCTATTATTTTACTATTTATTTACTATTATTTTACCAAATTTTACCAAATTATTATTCCTATTATTTTACCAAATTATTATTCCTATTATTTTGCCATACAACCATGATACTGTACCCACGAAGACCACATACCAGGGACAGTCAACAGAAACAAGCCATACAGAGGCCTTCTAGGTTGAGCAACAGGTAGAATGAGGTAGAATAGGCACCCTTGCAGGGACAGGATGTAGAGGGTGAATGTCTGGAGGACCCTGGGTTTGGGTCAACTGATGTGCCTGGTCTCAACCCTTAGTTCTCTCATTTCATAGATAAGAAAGCCAGGCTCCAGATGGGCCTGAGCTGGGACACACAGGTGGGCTTGAAGGTGTCTGAGTCTCACTGGTCTCCTGAAGCCACATGAGGGAATGAAGAAATGTTCATAGGCACAAGTGGGCAGGGATTGGTTTCCTGAGGGCCTGGCCTGGCAGGGAGGTGTCACTGCTGGTAGGTGGAATGTAGGCTTAAATGTGCATTTACAGTACTAGGTACTGAGGCCTGGTCTAGGGTGCAGGGTGCTGCTCCTAGAAGGCTGAGGCTTTGGGAATCCCAAGAAGTTGGAGACTTGCCAGGGACACAGGGTTTAGGGAGGACAGGTATATCTGGCCCAGACCTAGGCTTTCTAGGGACCCTTTTATATTTGGATAGAGGAGAAAGGGAAGGTATAGGGTGGCTTTGTTCTGAAATCATTAGGACAAAAGCTCTTTCAGATTTTATAATTGAGAGCCTGTGGGTAACCTGAGTAAATGATCCAGAGAGGGTAACTAGGAGGTAGGTGTGTCCTCTGGGGTGAAAGATTAGACAGTGAAGATCCTCAGGAGTCACTTGGGAAGAATGAGTACAGTAAGATCTGGGGATAGCCTCTGATTCCTTATGGCTCAGTAATGGGGAGTGGTGCCTGTGATTGTCCCTTGGGCTTAGAGACTCATCTCTGAGGCTGGTCCTTCCTCAGGCCTAGGAGCATCTGTGTCCTGAGCCAGTAGACTGAATCAGGCTTTTTTAAAAAACTGCAAGTGGATAAGTTATGTAGGAGAGGCAGTGCTGGGAGTCTGAGATGACCCCCTCCTGAGTACTGGACCAAGGTGCTAAGGAAATGAAGCTGGAAGTTCCCTGCTTCCACCTACTCCACAGCCCTAGGGCATCCCACCCTCTTTCTCTCCTTCCTGCAGGAACACCCATTAAGTGTGTCAGCCTCAGGTTGTAGGGATGCAGCCAAAATACACTGACCTCCTTTTCTAGAAGGCAGTAGCTCGTGGGCCTCCCACCTGCACAGTGAGAAGCCTCCAATAATTTCCAACCCAAATTGATTTCAAATAAGCAAGAGTTATCACACACAATCATATAGAAATAATTTATCACTCATTAACAAAAGATCAATTACTTATTCACATTGTCCTTTCCTGAGCACATAGCAAGCTCTGATGAAGGAATGCATTGGGGTCTCTCAAAGAAGTGGAAGATGCCCCTTCATTTCCAGCCAAGGTCAAGTCTAAGTCCCAGGGGCTGCAGAACCTATACCAATGGAAGGTGACCCCTGCTGAGTAACCCACTAGCCTGGTGAGGGAGGTGCCTTGTGACAGAGAACAGGAGTAGGCAAAGATAAAAGAGAGATCCAGGAGTGAGTATTTGTTAGGATGTTAAGGGCTGGGCTAGGTGGACTTGGAGGAACATCAGACAGAGCAAGAAGTAGTGACAAAGAAAGCTTGAGTACAGAAAATTTTCAGCCAGAAGCTGCCCCTTCAAGTGTCTGGATTGCAGAAGCCTCTGTAATCAAGAAACCAGAGTGTCCTTGGAAACACAATGTGTCTTCAACCACACATGGCTGAGTTGGGGGTCACAGAGCAGTGTGCAGGGCTTAGACCCAGCCCCAAATGCCAGATATGCAAGCCTGTATGTGCAGGTGCTTTTTCCTCCTGCACCTCAGAGACAACTCTTTCTAAACCCACATTTTCTCCAACTTCTGGAGAATTCAATTTCCTTTCTTTTTTTATTATCTCTAAAATTTTAGTGCCGAATATGCAGGCTTTTGTTTTTAAACTGTAACATTTTAGTCCACAATATCTTGCACAAGGTTAAAATCTCTAACCAGCTATTGATCTGGAAAATTGGTAAGGCAGCCACTGTTACCCCCATTTCCTGTGTTAACAATTACCTTTGCATTTCTGAGGCTCCCAACTAGTCCCTCTCTTGTGTGGTCTTTGGTTTTTCCTGTGGTTTATAGTTGACTTTGATTTTTGGTGTTTTGTTTTGTTTTCCCTCTTGTCCCATGTCATGAGATTATTCTTTCCTATGTCAGAGTTTGTAATGGGTTTCTTATTTTCTCCCTGGGAAGATTTCAGGCCCTTTTCCTGCTACTCCATTAATTCCCTTAACCACTATTGAGGTTGTTTAAAGAAAGATGCAAAATCTCAATAGTTTGGCATCAGGCTTATATTTTTGATACACAGCACTTCACCTTTATTATAACTTCAATCTTCTTTGAGGAGCTTCTCTTTGATAACCCTTCATGGATTATTAAAATGGGATTAACTTTGCCCTAGGTGCAGGAATATAAATTTAATACTCAATAGAGTTCATCCCATAAAATTTTGGCTCCAGAATTTTTGTTGTGGGGAAGAGAGTCATGCTTTCTTTCTTTATGGATGTGGGTATAAGACCTGGAGCTGTGGCAGTCACACTGTGACCATGAGAAGCCTCATGTGTAAATTTAATAGGATCAGCTGCCTGAAAGAAATGGGGACTGAAAATGGCTCAAGGAATAGAACTTGAGCAGACATGAAGCAGAGTCTCTCTCTCTCTCTCTCTCTCTCTCTCTCTCTCTCTCTGTGTGTGTGTGTGTGTGTGTGTGTGTGTGTGTGTGTGTGTGTGTTTGTGTGTGTGTATGTGTGTGTGTTTACAATTATAACCACTATACAATTTCTGAGAATTTGTCAGATATGCACTGAGGTCTTTTGGGTCCAAGGCGTTCAGAGTTTGATGTTTTCTAGAGCAGAATTTATTTATGGAAGCAGCAGATTTGCCATGCCAAAGGGAGGAGTTTGCCCTGCCTTGGGGTGCAAGAAGAATTTTCTGCCAAGAAACAGGAGGGGGATAAGGGAATCATATCTGGAAGGCAGGTGGTTGTGGTGCTGCTGGGTCCTAGATCCGTTCCCAGGGACCTCAGGGGAGGTGGTTGGGGCGCTGCTGGTGTCCTAGAGCCATTCCCAGGGAACCTCAGGGGAGGTGATTTGGTGCTGACTGGGGTCCTAGAGCAGTTCCCAGGGACCTCACCAGGTGAAATCGAGTGCTGAGTTTGTCCTCTCTGGGAAGTATCTGGTGGTGCATGTTCATAAAGTAAAAATGATTAACATGGATCAGTTTCTAATACTCTGTGCGGGGCACATGTGTGGCTCATTTATCGTTCACCATGACACGGAGGGTGAATGTCATCACCCACTATTCATGTACACTGATGCCAAGTCCCAGCAGCTCTGGGACACTGCCAAAGACTCACTGGGAGTCAGCTGAACCCCAACCTGCTCCCAGTGCCTCTGTGATCCTCTCTGGCCCAACTGCCTCCTTCATCCTGCGTGACTCCTGCTGTCATGGGGGCCAGTGGATGATGTCCTTAGGGCATCTTAAGCCTTCACAGCAAATACATACCATTCATTCCTCCTCACCGGCAATGTTGTATTAATTACATAGCTGTTGTCCCATAGATATTTTTGACACCTCCTCCGTGCATCTTATGTATAATAACATGCATGTCAGGACCTGCCCTCTATCTGCTCTCTACAATTCCCCACACCTGGCTGCCCACATCTGCCCTCTTCCTGATCTATGCCTGCATCCCACTCCACCATCATAGGACTTCATGAAATAGCCCTGCACAAGTGTACTTCAGCTGCCACACCAATGACCAGGGAGGTTGTGGTTAGAGCAGTGGGAATCTGTGCTCTGGGCTTGGAGTGCCCAAACTCACAGTGCAGATGCTGTGTGGCGGAGAAGGTGCTCCAGCCTCTGCTCTTCACCTACTTCACGTCTCTGTGTCTTTTCCTGTTTTGTCTCATAAAGACACGACTCCCTGGACACAGGACCCACACTAAAATAAGAAGCCTCCTCTCGAGATCCTTAAGGAAATCCAGGGGTGGAGGACCCCCCTCTACATAAAGCCACATCCTGGGTTCTGGGTGGATGTGAAGTTGGGGAGCCCTCCAGACACAGCTGCATTTTCCTCTGAGCACTTTTCATTACAGTCTTAGCTGCTGGCAGAGCCGGGGCCTGGGCCTGACCCCTGGGTGACCAGCCATGCTCTGCCTCCCAGGGGCAGTGTCTAGGCTCTGGCCTGCCCTGCAGTGTGTGTACCTTCTGATCACGTTGCTTGACACCCCACGCTTCTCATCTGGGAGGCCATATAATAAGACAAGGTGCTATGATGGAGTGGTCATCTTGGTTCAGGAAAGGCCTGAGGCAGTCTGTGCTGAGCCCACTGGTGTGGTGATGGCCCCCATGGATTTTGGTCCTGGAAGCTACACAGACCCATTAGAGCCCTGCGGACCCTCAGCTGCTGCTGTCCTGTTCACACCTGACACGATGTTCTCTGGTGTGGCCTGGGTTGGTTGTGGTGCCTTTGCATTTGGATCATGAGTACTTTTCCAGGGGATCAAGGGGCCATGAGCTAGTAGACACACTGACATCACTCTCTTGCCTTTTGGCTACCAGTAGAGCCTGAGCAACTTATTAAGTCCCCAAATATGAGCTGTGTTTACTTCTGCTGGCTGAAGTGGACAGTTTCCCTCCTTGGCCACCCACACAAGAGCCTGTCCAGTGACACCTCAGCAGCGTCCTCACATTGAAAATGGGAGCAGAGAGCATGCCTGCCACCAAGTGGGACAAGGGTGCCTTGAGTCTATGAGAGGCTTCAGGCTGAGTGGCCTGAAGCAGGAGGCCAGAGGCTTCTTAACATCGGTTACTAAGTCCTTTTCCTACTGTTAAATGGGTCCTGGGAAAGTGTGTCAACGGTCTTGGCCTGTGTTCCATTCCATCTGAGACTCACAGTCCATACTGAGCTGTGTGCCTCCTTATTTCCTTGGGCTTCATGCATAGCACTTGATCCCAAGCAGTTCTTTAGTGTAAGGGGATGCTGGAAACTGAGTGGGAGAAGGTGCTTGGCAGCCTTGAGGATCTCTGAGTCCTGGTCACAGTCTTCCTTAGTGGTCCCTACACATGACACACAGGGACCATTGTACTCACCCACTGGGCAGTTTGGAATTCTTGCCACCTGTGAACATTATTTGAAAAGCCAACAGGATGCAGAAAGAGGGACAGCAGAGTCTGGGCGAGACTTGTGAGGCTCTCAAGTGGATGCCATCTCTCCTGACCGAGGTTTCTCAGGAAATGCCTGGAACAAGAGATGGCAGCCAAGAAGCTGGGAGTCTGGCGACAGACTTGTCATAGAGAGAGGGGGATATTGAAGAGGGGGAGGCAGGAGGAGGAGGGCAGTATAGGAGGGCAGTTGAGGAGAGATCCATGTCAGGAAGGGGAGAACAACAGGAGTGGAGGGCAGCAGGACAGTGGAGAGCAGGAGGGGACAACAATGCATTTCCTTTTTATTTAGTTAGAGAGGCATGCCTGAGTCCCCAGTCCCACTGCAGGGTTCCCTGGACAGACAGCAGCAGGAGCTTCATGCAACCCCCACGTCCCATCCTTCAATGCCTCAAATTCTGCTACAAGAGGATTACTCACTTGGGCCATACAGAGGTAAGGATTCTGACAAATCCTTTTAGAAACTTTTTAAAGTTTCAGCCACATGGAATCATGATGGGTCATTTACCTGTCCTCACCGCACACTTTTTTTCTTTTTTAAAAGATTGAGTTAGAATTCATGTAACAAAAAAATTAACAATTTCAAAGACATCAATTCAGTGGCACTTAGCATATCACCCCAAAAAGAAATTTGGTACCCAGTAGCTAAGCAGTACCTCCCCATTCCCCTGCTGTTCCTAGACCCTGGAGATCACTGATCTGCATTTATGTCTCTATGGTTCACCTTCTGTATGAATTATACCACTCAATATGTTCACTTTCCCACACTTCATAGAATAGTGTTTTGATGGGCATTGAGTTCTTGCCAGCTGTGCATATTATAAACAGCACTGGCCAGGTGGTGATGCACAGCTTTAATCCAGGTGGCTTTGGAGTCTGGGGAGGAGGATTGCAAGTTCAAAGCCAGCCTTAGCAACTTAGCAAGTCCCCAAGCAATTTGTCTCTAAACAAAATTTAAAAAGGGCTGGGGATGTGGCTCAGTGACTAAGTGCCCCTAAGTTCGATCACTTGTACCCAAACAAAACAAATCAAAACCCCCAAACAAAATAACAAACAATGCTGCTGTGGTTGTGCACATGTTTTTATATGCATTTGACTGAGTTCCTGTTTTCAATTATTTGGAGTCTAAGCCTGGGAGTGGGATTGCTGGGTCCTGTAGTCATTTTATAAGAAATTTATTGTTATACATATTAGGGGATCTCTTGCATCCATAAGTACACAAACACGATTTGGTCCACTTCATTTCCCGGTGCCTGCCCTTACACTATCTCCTGCCTACTGACACTTCCTCCTCTTCTGGTTTCTCATCTATTTTCGTGAGTCCCTCCCCAGATTTTTTTCCTTCTTGCTGTCTAGTTGCCTCATGAGGGAAAGCATATGTGGGCCCTACAGTAGTTCTAGGTTAACATTTTGAGAAATTGGCAAACAATTTCCAGAGCAGCTGTTCCTTTTACATCCCCACCAGCAACATGTGAGGATCTGATATCTCCAGGACCTCACCACCTCCTTTGTGTCATATTTTAACCAGTGAGTGAGTGTGGAGTGGTGGCTCACTATGGTCTTGATCTGTATTTCCCAGTGACTGACAACGCTGAGCATCTTCTCATGCACCTGTTTGCCATCTGTATGTCTTTTTTGGAGAATTGGGTAGTCAAGATCTTTGCCTATTTTTTAATTGCATGATTTGTCTTTTTGTTATTGATTTGAAAGAACTCTTTGCATATTCTGGATATTAGACCTTACCAGACAGATGATCTATATATTATTCCTCCCGTGTAACTGTCTACTGTATCTTCACTTTTGCTCATCTTGTTTTAACCAGCAGCACTTTGGACCGTGTGTGGTCTAATGATTAATCTTGAGGGGATCTGGGCTCCCTAGGTCTCAGCAGTGCTGGGAATGGCATCCCTATTCCTGTCTTTTCTCTCTAACTCCTGCACATGGGCCTCGTCTGCCTTTGGTATTCCTTTTGTGTGTTCATGGGAAAGATTTTGAGAGCCTTGCTGAGCATTCCCCATCACTGTGTGCTCAGTGGAGTGGCCTCCTGGGTCCCTGACGTGGCAGCTCCTGGCCTTCCTGATCCCAAGGTGATTCTTCCCCACTTGCAGGTGAGGGACAAAGTTTTTCTAGTTCCCCACATGCCCATCACATCCCATGAATCCCAGTGGCAGGAAGTGACCTGTCTAAATTCAGACTAAACTGAAAATTAATGGAAATAGCCAATGCTTTAAGGTCCGATTTTCAAGCACTCGTAAAAATAACAGGACACTTTGTTTTCAGAAGAAAGCCACTCACAGTGTTCTTCCTGTCTCCTGGGGGGAGGACAGTATGCCCACACTCCCCACTATGGGGTTGTGTTCCCCTTTGGAGTCAACCCAGAATGTTTTCTTATACATGTTTTTTCCTACCTCATAGAATTAAGGTGGCAGCAGATGTGAAGATCACAGCCTTGAGAACCAGCAATGGAGACCAGTGGGCAGTGGACCACAGCAGCACCCAGATGAAGGCCACCCTGGCCTGCGTGGGCCACCAGACACCCAGGGCAGGTGAATGCTGAGAGGCTCAAGGCCCAGGGCAGTCGAGGGACTGGGGACTGTGTGGGAAGCCAGGGCTGGATGTGGTGTCTAGACAGATGAAGCTCCACTGAGGAGACATGCACATCCCAGCCCAGTAGCTCGGCTTCTGAAGGGCTGTGGTACAGGACACATGGGGCAGAGCTTGGTCCTTCTGCTCTTCATGCACAAAGGCCTAATGTGGTGGAAAGTGTTCAGAGCCGCTGAGTTCACCTTTATCATGGTGCAGGGTTTAATATCTAGTTTCAGATCATCTTTATTATTGTTGTCATTATTGTTTTTAACTGAGGGTTGATGAATCCAGTGGGAAAGCAGAACTGACATAAGAGGCGAGAGGAAAGTGGACATTTTATGGCAGACAGAGGAAAGCTCAGGCTTTGGGTCGTTGTTCCTTACCACCCAAATAGTCATTTTTCTGATGTCACACCTGGGGACTGGTGCATGTCTTTGGTCTTAAGCTAGGTCCCTGGTACTACTGGCTGGCAGCCTCTCTTCTCCAGCTGGGGCTCGAGCCTCAAATTTGTGGGCTGTGCTCAGCTGTGCCGCAGAGAGAAGTCCTCACTTTTGATGTTGCTTTGGGATACCTGGTGGGTGACAGGATCCCTTGCCTGAAGTCTTGGCCCCTCCCCTTCTGCTTCATTCCAGCAAGAGAACTGACCACCATCCTATACCTTATCCCCTATGGTCACAGATGGTTGCAGCTCTTCCAAGCATTGAAAACTCACTCAGAAATATCCAGGGGTTTAAAAGGAGTGGGACTTGTCCTATGTGTCTTCTTCTACAATCAGTCTCCAGAGGAGTCTTCCCTTCAGAGCTCATCAGTAAGCTGTGGGATCTCTGTCTTTGCCCAAGAAGAAGGTGCTCTTGGGAAGTACCTGTTGGGTAGTATTTTGGGCTTTGTAGTGGGAGATGGTCTCTGCCATCAGGGAATGAAGAGGGGAGAGTGGTAGATAGTACTCTTCAGAGTTGGTGTCTGCCAAGGGCTGTGGCTTTATTCTGTTTTGCACAGTGCGTGATGCAGATTTTCATTACTGTGACCAGGATACCTGACCCCTACAGCTCTGAGGAGGGGAGGTTTACTTTGTCTGACCATTTCAGAGGCTTCAATTCATGGTTGGTCAAATAGATTGCTCTGTGCCTGAGGGGGGCAAACATCATGGCTGGAGGATGTGGTGGGGAGAGATGCTCAGCACCAGGCCTTGGGAGTGGAGAAAGAAGAAGCTGGGGATGAGATGAACCTTCTCTGACCACATCCCCAATGATAACCTTCCTCCAATGGGGTCCCACTCCCAATAATACATTCCCATCTTTAATACATCTGGTGCATTATCCTACTGAGGAGGTCAGCACCTGAGAATGGAGTCATTTCTTATGAGCCCCACATTGACATTGCTCAACTGGGGACTAAGCCTTTAGGTGCATGAGACTTTGGGGGACTTTCCAGACCCAAACCATAACACAGAGCAGTGATGTGCATATTCCTGGTAGAAAAGTTCCTCTCAGTTTCTTGGTTTATCAGGTGGTTTTGTCCATTTGGTCCTGTAACAATGAAGGTCTTCAGGCAGGTTGAGTTCATGATGGACGGGCACCAGGAGTGTTGAATTGGGGCTCCAACCTTCTCCTCAGAGCCTGTCCCCTTGTTCCCATGGTTATATTCCTCTCAGGTGCTCTCCATCCTGGAGGAGGATGGTGGACACTGACTACATCTGCATCCATCTGCTGATGTGGTCAGTGTGATAGAAGCTTTTCTTCCTGGACAGGCCCAGCACAGGTCCTGGTCATCCCTGACCCTGGGGATGTAACTATGATCATGTGATCCCCTAAGAAATTGCCATAGCCAGTCCTGAAGTCAGGGGTTCCCATCAACCTCAGCTGTTTGGGATGGAAGGTGGGAGGGAATCTGGGGGCCATGGTCTCATATGGGGACTTTAGTGAGAGTAATCCAGACAATCACCACAGTGTCTGGGGTCCTGATACCTCTACAGCATGCTGTGGGTGCCCTCTGTCCCTGCATCCTGAGATACTGGGTAGGTGATGTTGTCCAGGTTCCATGCAGAGGGAATTTTGTTGAAATATTTGGTCAAGTTTTTGGTTTTGGAGGTGCTTGTCACTGTTGTTTTCTGAGAGCAGAGTCTGCAATTCTTAGAACTGGCTGAGAAAGAGCTGTGTGATTGACAACTCCTGGCCCCACCCTCCTCCCCAGGGTGGAAGAAGGGCAGGGATTGTGGCTGTGGTGTGATAATTTATGCTTATCTAGTATCCCACTAGAATCCATTCCATAATATAAATAACTGATTCTTTTTATGCCTTCTGTTGCATTGTGATATCAAATGAGGTGTGAAACATGGGCCTGTGGAGGGAATTTTTTGCTAAAAGGAATGTGTGAATATATCTCAGCACATCATCCAGCAGGAAGCTGTGATCCCAGGGTTGTGATTACCTTGAGTGAATCTGAATTTTTAATAGAATATAATGCACAAACTGCCTGAAATTCTGTGATAAGAATTACACATGTTGTGTGGGGAGCCCTGATGCACACAGCTAGGAGGGCAGTGCAGGTCTTAATTTAAAATATTCTAATAAATACTCATCCTGAGGGAATGTGAGTAATAAAGATGAAACCAGAAGATAAAGTGTTGTGTTGCCAAAAGAGAAAAGATTAGAAAAATAAGCAATTTGGAAAGGTTCAGAACACATAAGATGAACCCAAAGGAACAAGACAGAGGACATGGCTCTCTGCATGAAAGCCACGTGCTTTTGGCCAGTGGGGGCAAGTGTTTCCCTGCCTTGTCTGGCTGCTGGATCCAGACCTCAGGAGGTGAGCCACCAGGACCCATAGTTCAAAGCTCTCCATTTCTGAGCACTGCGGTTGGGGCAGAGGAAAGCTCTTTTGTCTACAGGGAAGAGGGGAAGCAAAGCCCAGGCTCTCTGTTGAGGACATGCCCTCCCCATGCTGTTGCCTTGTTCCAACATGCACTGGGAAATGTCACCATGTTTATAATCCCTCCCCAGCTCCCTTCTGGGATTATTCTTTGCTGCTGTAGTCCAGACAACATGGTGACAGTTTTCTGGCTTCCATTACTGGAGCACACACTTGAGATATCAACTTGCAGAGAGAAGGGGTTTGTTGGTATATAGTTTTATAGGATTTAGACTGTGGTCAGGTTTGGGGGCTTCTGGTGAGTTAGTACCCTGTGGCAAGGAGCGTGGGGTGGAGAAAATGTAGACTCACTTTTGCCCTAAACAAAGGAGAAGAAGGAGGGAGCTGGCTTCACGCAGCCTCTCTCAAGGCCCATGATCTAGAGCCTTCTGCAAAGTCCCCAAAGGTTCCCCACCAAATCAACACCAGATTAAGAACCCCATCAACACCTGGCCTCTGGGGATCACCCAGATCCAAATGGAAGCAATCACTAATGAAAAAGGGGAGGGCCACCCTGTCAATCAATTTGATGAACCCAGTTGCTTTTTGTTGATATTTAACCATTGGCCATGGAACCCAAACACAGTGCTGATTAAGACAGCCAGCACATCATGGGTCATGGGGCATGAATCCGGCTGTGTCTCCCAGTGGGCTGAGACTTCATATCTGAGCTGAGAAAAAGGAGGAAGCTGCCTGAAGGTCCTCATCAGGCCATGCAGCACTTCTGCAACTACCCAGTGCAGCTGCCCCTCCTCACCACCGTTTGGTGTTAGCTTCTCTTCTCCTTCTGTTAAAGGGTTAACTGAAAAGTGAAAGAACACAGGGAAGGTTTAGTCTGATTCTCAGGAACATCTTGTGTGATTCGGTAATCTATACTTTTTTTGTAATGATTTTGTTAAAATCACACACAAACAAACACATATATAGTCAGACATATAAAATCATATATACATATATAATATATATATATATATATATATATATATATATATATATATATATATATATATAATTTTTAAAGTCTTTCAGGAGAACAACATTTCAAAAATTAGAAACCTGAGTCTTTGAAGTGGACACCTGTCATTATTCCCACTTGAGAGCTGTTTGAGTGGAGGCCCAATTTAGCAACTCTCATGGTCCCACAGCCAGTTTGTGGTCAAAGCCATTGACTCCAAAGCCTGTGCTTGGACCACTGCCTGAGGCTCTGAAGATGCTTGTCAAGAGGTCCCTCCATGTGTCCCCTTTCTGCAGCTCTCTGTCCCATTAGATGGAATGCTCAGTAGCAGCAGCACCTATAGTGCCAGTGGCCATCTAGCACATGGACCTAGGCAACAGAGGCCCCTTCAAAGACAGAACCACATTCTCATCTCCAGAACTTGTTAGCCTGATTTTTGGTCAATGGGCCTTTGCAGAGGTGGTTGATGTGGGCTATAAAGTGGCCTTCACTGAGGAACTGGCACCTCCCTCCTTGGCTGGACAGAGGAGGGAACTGGCACCATATTCTGGGAAGGAATCCATTGCAGCTTCTCATTCAGTGAGAAGCAGACTTCTTTCCACAGAGGATCCTGAAAGCTCATCCTGAGATTTGGCCACACACAGGCAGGTGTGGGCCAGCTTCTGTGAGCACTGCCATGTTTGGGTCAAAGGTGGCAATTGTTTCCTTGGTTGACAAAGGAGGATGGGTTGTTTACTGTGTTCTTGACATTATGCTGAGTTATGTGCTTCAAACTGAACTTTAATATGTGTTTGTTTTCCAGAGCAAATAGCTCAGTCTACAAGATCCTACAAGTGGACTTTGGCATCGACAACAGCAGTGGTCTGACTGGGACCCAGCAAATCAGCTGGCAAGTGGCATACCCAATCAAAGACTTCATGAGTGAGCTGGTCATTTCTGAGACATTTATCAGCCAGACGACCTTTGTGTGCATTGTCCCTCTTGGAATGGTGTGCAATTATGGCTTTAGGAGAAGAGGTACAGAGAAGTTTTCTTTGAATACTTTGATTACTCCGATGTCATGAAGCAGAATGTCATCTGTTTTCTCCCATGCACTTGGTACATGTTGTTTAAACAAGAAAACTATTCTTAAATTGCATTTTATTTACCTCCTTTTCATAGTGCCTCCTGGAATCTATGTAAGTCTACTGTGTAAATCCCTTTTCACTTTTGGAGATTGTGGAATGGTTTCTTGGGTAGCCCTAGTCCTTTATTGTCTCCATCATTGAGCATTTCAGGACCAAGTGCTGTGCTGATGGAAGATAGTTTTATTGAAATGTATTGTAGGGTGTGTGTTGGGACAGAGTTCTGTGTGCCCAGTTACTAGCCCCTCATCAACTGGATTGTCTTTGAGAGTCCCCAGGTGGCCGGGGATTGGCAAACTTTGAAGTGCAGGTGGACAAATAGAATCTTGTTGGCAACTGCCCAGATAAACTTAGACAGGATCCCAGAGCCCAATAAACTGCCTGTGGTTTTGCTTCATGGGTCAGGAGGCAGCTGGGTTTCTTTCCCTGTGTTTGGCTGTAATTCTGTCCACAATTAAGGCCCAGGGACCACACTTTAGGATGCAGTGATGGATGATATTCCAGTTCATAAAAAGGAGAGGGCTGTGGCCCTATGGGAGGGCCATGCACTCCATTCTCTTCTGTCCTGGAAATGGTCAGGTACATTCTGCACTGAGTTGAACTTCCTGTCGGGACCTCACACACAGGTGTTCTGGGGAAATCTGTGGCTGCTTTGGATCATTTGTCACTCAAGTTGGATACAAGAGTTGAGTCAATTACAGATGAAAACCCTATTCATTAATTAATCTACCGTTACTCCCCCCATCGTGAGAACCTAACATGTGCCCTTTGCCTGGAACACATGTTCCCTGCCTCTCCATCATATGCGTATCAATTTGTGAATTGTGGATGAAATGATACAACCTATGATGTCTATGTACTGAAGAAATAGGAATCTAACAATTTTGAATGAATATTTACTTCAAAACACACATTATTTCCCATCTGAATACACTTTCTTTGATGTTAAACTGGGTCACTTACTGTAGAAATATTAAAGTTAGTACTCAATATTCACTGAAGTTCATTTTGAGTATTCAGAAGTGAACACGTATGTCAAAAAAATGAATATTTCTGAGAAATATCTTGTGAAAGTTGATTATAAATCCACACAGATGGACATAAAAGAATCAAGGTAGTATAAGTACATGACACATATAATTCATGTTTAAAATCCATAATATATATATATATTATATATTATATATATATAAATAAAATACATTAAAAAGTAACAGTACGTATGCCAATTGAAATTATAAGGGGATATATACCCTTCATTTATGTACCCAAAATATTCATTGTCCTCTACATTGTTTCATGTATAAACTTGTTGAAGTATAAAGCTCACCACAGCTTGAATTTTCAGTTACCTCAGTGTATTGGGGGGGCAGTGATCTGTTCATGAAATTCATATTTTCTAAAGTCCGAGTACTCTCAAGAATATACCTGTGATGGCAGTAGGATTATATATATGTATATAAAAAGATACATTGTGACCCAGGCGACAGAAACAGGGAGCCAGGAAGTTATATGTTTGTTAATTTTGAAAATTCATGGAGAAGTAAAAGGAGACCCCAAATAAGACACAATGAGAGGAGAAGAGGAAAAAAATCTATGAATACATATCTAGAATTGGAAATTCTGAGGAGCTCACAAACTTGGGTGTGGCAGAAGAGATTCCTAAAGTAGGGGACAGGGTAAACATTCCACAAACATGGGAGCTTTGTTGGCCTAATGACTTCTTGACTCTCTGCCTCTGATATTTGTGCACTAGAAATATAGCTATGTGCTTTGGCTTCCTTTGTAGTAAGACCATCAAAGCTTGGTCTGAGTCTATGTGAACAGGAGGACATGGTTTCATGTTTTCAATAAGAACAGGAGGCAGCAGAGCTGAATCCTCTCTTTGTAGGTAACTGTGGCCGTCAGGGTATGAATGTCTCCCTCGGTGGATTGTGAAGCCTTTGGCTCACCCTCCAGTTTTAATGGCATTTCTCACAGCTTCCCTGGAAGATTGGTGTTTGTTTTAGAAATACACAAAGGTCAACCAGGACACAGTGCTGGAGGGAGCTCTGTAACATGGGGTGAGTCAGGGTCTGAAGGAAAAAACACAAACTGGGCTGCCATCCCATATATCTTTCCCACTTGAGCGTAGCAACTTGATTCTGAGCATCGCACCAAATCCTCTCCCCATAACAACATGCCTTTATATTTCAGGGTCTGCTGGCTGCTACTTGTCAGTCACATGTCATTTGGAAGCCAAGGACAGAACCACAGGGAGCCACCACTGATGTTTGATCACACACCTACACTCCATTGCTCCAGGCCCAGTTCCCTGCTGGCTCCTACTCACTGGCATCTCGTTCTTCACCATGGTCGTGAATTCCACTCAGTCAAAAACGGCACTCTTTGGTTCAGTCATGATGAGCAACAGGAGATCTAAATTTTCTCCAGGGATTTCTGGTCATGGGATTCTCAAAAACTTCATGGTATTGGCCTAGCCATATTTCCAGAATGAAGAAGTTGGCACTGTGGGTTTTCATTCATTCAGGAGCCATTAAGGGTTGAGGAATCTCCTTTCAGTGAAAGCTCTGGAGATCACATGCAGGCAAGGCTTCCCAAGAAGTGGTGAAAGGTCACAGGAATCCAGGCCCATTGGGGGTGTAAAATATGAGGTTCATGTGAGTTTGGGCTCTCAACTATAGCTGAAAAGGCTTTAACAGCAAAATCATGTGAAATCCTGGCTGAGATTCCCAGTGCTGTGGAGAAAGCCACCCTCGGCCTAGATCTCAGTTTCCAAAGGCTCCTCTAATGCCTGGCCTTCTCAAATCCCAACACAATTCATGACAATAGTTCTCTGAGATCAGTTCCAGAACTCAGTCTCTAATGGCATCACACCAGAGTTCAAGCTGAGGTGGACCCAGTCATCTTTTCCAACCACCACACAGAAGACCACTATTCTAACAAAAACACTCCCACATGGCCTCATCTTCTTCCATACAGACACTCATCATGACATTCTGGCTGGGGGTTTCCATAGGGGGAGCAGTCTAAGATGGTGTGCAAAGTAAGCTCTCATGCCCTTCATTTGCCAAATATCATGGTGGCCTGGACACCCTTCCTGAGAAACAGGATAGATAAAATGGGCCTCTAGTTAATGCTGCTCTGCTTCTCAAATTAGAGGCCTCCTGCCTGCCAGGCCTAGATTCTTTATGTGTACTGGACTCATGAAAAAACCCAAACACCTGTGTGCTAGTCACTGGAGCGCTTGCAACAACTCATTTGACCCAGAGGATCCCTGTTCTTACTTCATAAGGGTCAGGAGCCTGACCAGAGGAAGGCAAGAGACTTCATCCAATATTACACTTCTTTTTCATCCTTTTAGATTTGAATGGACACATGGGATTTTTCTTGAGTTTCCTGGGTGCTGAGAATGTAATTCACAGCCACACACAGGGCCAAGAGTCTGATTCAGACACAGCTTTTACAAAGCACTTTACCTAAAAGTCACAGATCAGCCCTCTTCATTTCCATTTGAAACTGTTTTCTTGAGAATTCCCAAAGGCATGCCCTAAGGCAAAGACCTCCCTGACATTCAGGGGAACAGAACAATAGGGAGGAAAGAAGCCTGGGGAAATACTTTTTTTTTAATTGAACATTGTGGCACTGATAGCTCCTAATCATGCAACTTGGGTGGCTATCTATCCAAGCAGGGATTCTCCAGAGAGATCCTTACCAGTCATGCTAATTTGTGACTTTTCTGAGATGCTTGGCATTCCCTTCAGCAATCCAGTCCATGGCCATGTCACAGAGCTTGAAGGTGGTACACATCTTGGACACAAAACTACGAGCCCCTTCAGAGAGTGGCCAAAATTCAGGAAAAATACAGGAACTTAGGATCATGGTAGGTGTTGCCCATCTGCAAGGCAAGCAGCAGTCCATTTATAAATTTGCCAGGAGGAGTCTTGCAAAGATTTTCACTAGACAGGACACATTCATGGCTGCATTCTTCTCTCTACTCTCTTTAACCACAAACTCAGTGGGATCCACTGACATAGAAAGACTCACTAGTTAACAGTCCTTTTCAAACCAACAACAACAACAACAACAAAATGATTTTCCTTCATGTTCTCAGAACATGAGACAAAATGACAAATTGAAACACACACCCATGAAGACACACAAACCACCCCTGTATTTGGTCTGCATCTATGCATTCTGTCCTCTGACTGGTGGGTGAAAATATGTTCCCCAGCAGTAGCCTGTCCTGTCTCAGCTCTGGTCGCCTTGGCCATCTCTGTGTAGTTGTCAGCAACCAGTAATGAGCCAACACCTCTTTCTCAGGAAAGGCCCCTGTTCAGATCATTCAAGGCATTTGGCTATCCACACATCACTAGGTTCAAAGAAAGAATGACTCTGGTCTTGGTACAGACAAACAAGTTAGCCCACTGGGACTGGAACTGCGTGTGGGTGCCTCGCCTCCTGGATCCCAAGTTCAGAGAGTTCCATCACCAAGGAAGTGAGGTGAGGTCACTTCCTTCAGGAAAGTGAATGAGGTCACTGCCTTGGCATCCACTTTGTCCTAACAGTTTTTTCTAAGGGTCCCATGAGATGGAGGCTGCCCCACCTTCCTGTGACATTTTCACAAGACATAAAGATCTATATATCCTAGGAGCCCAGGATCAGCTATCCACACAGGCCTGATTGTGTCCATCTTCCCTGCATTGAGAAGAGAGAAGCTGATTCAGCCATATCCCTTCACCCTGACCGGGTTTTTGGCCATGGAAGATGACTTTAAACCTCACAGGTCCTACCTAGCTGCATACATTGGCTCCAGGGATCATTTCTGCATTTACCTTTGAGCTTCTCCGCCGCTGTAGGATTCCCTACACACCTGTATGGCAAGATCAACTCAGAACCTGCTGTTATGTGAAAATAGATTGAGGGAAGAGAGTATGGTTAAGGGTCATATCATGTTTGATTTGGGTTAGGAGTCATTCTGCTGGATGAATACGGGCATTGGGCAACTGGGATATTTATAAGAATGTAAGATGAAATGTATATAAAAACAGAAAACTATGTAAGATCTGAAGCACACAAGGGTGTTGGGCCCTTGATTTAGATACATAGTTTTGAATTATGTTCTGCAGAGATGAATCCTCTAAATCCATATAAAATGGCATAATATCTTGTACCTGGGACTACTGAATGTAAAATAGGACTTCCAGTGAAATAGAGATAGTAGGTAGGATTCCAGTGTAAGGTAAGGAAAAAGAGTGAGTTTAGGATTTGGACAAAAGGCCCTTTTTGCAATGGAATGAATTTCTATTAGAGTGTAAATGGGAATGTCAGTACACATGAAGAGTCAGTCACAACAAGGCACTTTGGAAATAGATACCAATAAGGATGTTAGGAGATGGGACAAAGTACAAAATGAGTGATAAGATCAGGGATATTTTCAACAGGGGGGTGGTTGAATACACTATCCTAGGAAGAAAAAAGTGTATACTCATCATAGGATTAAAATTTGAAAACAATAGGCAATGCAGACCTAGATGATTTAAGTAATCCATGCTCTCATTAAAATTAGGCTTTGGTAGAATCCTAAGATAAGTGTGAGTTTTTCATTCTGTGTGCAGAAGATGATGTGATGAAAGGAATACATGTAGCAGGTGACATGCGTATTTCTTCCACCATTTCTGGGAGCATATTTTGAAACCCTATCTTTTAGAATTTGGAGATAAAAATAGGTGTACCCTGGGTCTACGTATATAGAGATGATGCCTGAATAGACCATACAGTAAATAAAAAATATAACAGGTTACTATTTTAAATAATGGATTGAATTGATATTTTCAAAAATACATGAAATCTGGTATTCACATACAAACATTCAATCCAAGTAGTCATACATCTAGTGGTAATGTTAGGGTTACTAATTATACCAAACTGTGTTTGAGTTTTGCTTCGAAAATGATGATGGAATTCAAAAGTAATGTGTTATAAAAGAAATCTCATGAAAAAGCAAGTAAAGCAACATGGAGAAATCCATGGGTTCTGATACCTGGAGTGAATGAAAGTGAATCATATGCATATCAATTTGTTAATATTGGATGAAATGATACATCCTATGATGTATCATTTCTGAATAAATAGGAATGGTATGGAAAAGCACACAAACTCCATCTTCAGCCCTGAAGAGGTAGCCTACTACTGACATTATACCATATTTGCAGAGCTAGGGTAAAGGACAAATCAAATAACCCTATTCTGCCATTTACTATTTGTGTGGTGGTTTGAGACAAATAATCTAATCTTGATACTTCCTCATCAATGAGAAATTCATCCTCAATTATAAAATTGATGCTATTTTACATGTAAATATGTTGTATATAACACAATTATGTATTTCATATGTATATAATTAATGTATATGAGAGCATTTTTCAATGCCTTATCTAAACTACATACAGTAATAAAAATGTTCTACTTCTTAGTACTTGGGAAGCTTGGTATAATTTGAAAGATATTATGTTAGCTTCTAAAATAAGCTTACTATGAATCTAATGATTGTATATTTTCAACCTCTAATTTATGAAGAATTCTCACTTTTGGCAAACAAACAAATTTACCTTTGCAGTTGCATTAGCTCTCACTTCAGGACTGCTACTGATATCTACAGTTTCATAGACATGTTCATATACCTGCAAAACATAAAAGTTGTTATATTTTAAATCTTGGAATATATCATGTTTGATTTCTCTGTGAAGTTAAATGTATTAACTTTTAATCATATTTACTCACCTCTCTTACAGCATTGCAGAACTCACTTTGAAGGACTCTTTGTAAAGCCTGAAATTTCTGTGGTGGTACCTGTCCACTCCTTTGTAGTTTTTCCAACATTTCAATTGCTCTATAAATATCTAGAGTTAAACAAACACATACTGATAGATAACTTTCTCTAAAGATTCTTGAAATGCCTATGTAACACTGTAGGAATTAGGATTAATTCCCCAAAGTACTAACAGTATGCAGAAAATAGAGGGGGTAAAACAAGGCATCTGTGTTTTTGTATGAGAAAGAGGAGATCATTCATGTACACATTGAGAACAGGAATGTAAAATCTGAGCACATTAAATTTTACAGATTTTAAAATTTCGCATGTTATAGAAGCATAGTTTAAAAAATAATTGAGAGTCAGACAAACTGAATATAAACTACTAAATGTCACAGGAAAGGACTGGGGCTCAGATGTGACAGATATGTTAACTGCACTGCTTCATAAAAAGCCAGTAGTAATATTGGGAACTATTTAAGCAATAAAAATTTACTTAATTATCATATTAGTAACCAAAGCACTGAATAGCAGACCACATGCTAGTGAAATCACTGGTCATTTCTTAAAGATAAACATGATATATGCATAGATATGAACTATTTAATAACAGATCCAGTTAGTGGCTAGGACACATTTAAATTAAAAATAAACTGAATAAAATTAACTGATTTGTTTTCAAGTTAGGATTGTTAACACAATGTTTTAATTCAGACAATTTCAATCAAATACGTAGTTTTAAAAAATAAAACATAAAAACCAGCTATGTAATTCTGTTCTTCATACTAGTTGTGAGACCTTGAACAAATTACTTAAACTCCTTGTTTCTCAGTGCCTTTCACTGTAAAATGCAAATAATACACCTGCTTCATAAAAGGCATTTGATGACCAAACCAAATAATATTTTTAAAGAGGCTTAGCAAACATAAATATAATGTTAAACAGGCATCAGTCTTAAAAAATATTAAGGGGTTGCATACATTTATACAAATTCATTAAGCATGTTAGGCAATTGTCATTGAGAAGTGTGAGGATGTGTTTTATTAAGAAACTCTACAAGATTCAAAGTCATGTTCAACAATTAATGACAATATCAGTTTGATTTTTTCTTACCTGTTTTTGTACCTTTGTGAATTAAGTTTTGATGATTTAGAAGGCACTATCTCCCCCCCTGCCTCCCACTGCTATTACCAGGGATTGAACACAGAGCCTTAAATATTTGAGGCAAGCACTCCACCAATAAACTACATCCCCAACCCTTTTTGTTGTATTTTGAGAAAGGGTCTCACTAAGTTGCCAAAGCCGGCTTTGGACTTAGGATCCTCCTGCCTCAGTCTCTGCAGTAGCTGAGAATACAGATATACACTACTGTGCCCAACTGGCACTCAGGATCTTGATTACATGCACTGATAGTCTACTGTAGGATTACTGGGAGTTATTTGTTAACAGAGTTCTGAGATAATTTAACTTTCCTATGCTGCTGAATAGAACCACTTATAATTCATCCCTACTAAGGTGCTGAAGATTCTACTGAAGAACTTAAAAAAAAAATCAACAGCAAAAAGCAAAGACAACTACAAAAACTAAATGCTAGGGGATGAAGTTCCACATTTTGTACTGCATTTAAAAATACAAGACTGCCACATGTTAGAATTCTACAACTAACTACCTTTAAAAAAAAAACACCTACTTCTGTTAGCACCAACAGATTTGTTCCTTTCTGCAAACACATCGCCATTGTGCTCAGGAGTAAGATGTCACCTTTGTCTTAAGCCTATCTTAGAAAGTCTACTCAGAGAAGCTACTCTTCTGTTATAAAATTATGCTTCAATAAATGGATTGGTTGGCTGTAGAGAAACAATCTTATTTATAAAAAAAAGACTTCCAAATGAGGAACACTATAAGGAGCAAACTAACAATCATATGTGCACATTTGTTTGTGGGAAGGGATAAGGAAAGAGGCTTTTCTAAATACAATTCTAAAGATGTATCTTCTTCTTAAAAAAGAATATTAAGAATGTAATTTCAAATGATAGTATGTGCAAAATAATTTTAACCTACATTTTATGCTGTTTACCAACAGTGCTAAATTTTTGTTGTGGTACTTCTTGACTGATAATTTTTAAGTCAGGCAAGTTATACACACCTGTAGTCCTTACTACTTGGGAGGCTGAGGCAGGAGGATCTCAATTTCAAGGTCAGCCTGAGCTGAGACCTTATCTCAATAAAAAATAAGGAGGGCTGGGTATATAGCTCAGTGGTAAAGTATCTCTGGGTTCAATCCCCAGAATGGTAACAAAACAGAACAAAAGCAAAAAAAAAAAAAAAAAGAAAGAAAGAAAAGAAAACCTTCAAATGCTTGTGTGTCAAAAGTGTGTTTGAATTGTCTGAAATAAAGGATTTGGGGAAGACAATGGAGCGTTCAAAATCTTAATATCTGTATTTTGACTCTCTGGTCTGTAACTACACAGCAAACTAGGTTTTATCTTTGTTAACAGTTTCCTTCAAGAAGCAATCAACTAATCACAGTTTGCTATTGTAGGGTGTGTAAAAAAAAAAAATATATATATATATATATATATATAATCGCACCTGCCAAGTGTTTTACAATCTACCACTACTTCATATAAGTTACATAACAAGCTTTCCAAGATCAAATCAGTAGGATTGTTTTGAAAATCATCCTTGTGCCTGAGAGGGGTACCAATGCTAGGAAATACCAAATTAGGAATGCAAGGGAGGCTGTGGTAAAAGTAACCAAGAAGGGAGGGCGAGTTCTTGTGGAAAAGTGCCGTGTGTCTGGATATTGTGCGATATGTGGGTGAAGGCAAGACTTCTAGGTTTGTGCAAGTGTATGTACAACAGTGTAGACGATCCGAACAGGGTGTGTGAAACGTGTTGTTCTGGTTTACAGATCTCTAAACGCCGCATCTGCTGTGCCCACCCAGAGGGTGGGTGTGCGGCGTATGTCGGCAAACGTGAGCAGATTGTAATTAACTGTGCTACGCCCCGGGACAGTGCGTGTGAACACACAGAGGTCTAGCGAGGACTCAAAAAAATCGTAAGCGCCTTCAACCGCGTGAATGACAGCGACCTCAGCTGCCGCCACGCAAGGAGCAGGCAGGTTCGGAGTCTGAGCGTGGGCAACCTCTCCTTCTCTCCAGTGACACCGCACTTCCTCATCCCTTCCACCCACCTCGGTGGGGACATCGGCCGCACTCACCTCTCTACAGGCGTACAGGTTCTCCCAGCGCCGCCATCTTCTCCCTTAGCAATACATAACGACAGGAAATGACGAAAGAGAAGCTGCGGTAGGCGGAGCCTAGCGAGAGCCAGAAGGGCGAGGGTCGACCGGTATCGCGAGATCAGGAAAGACAAATGCTCACTCCGCAAAGTACTTTACGGAGTACCGTTTCGTACTGTGGGTTGAGACTGTCGTTCTTGCGGTCGCCAGAATCTCAGATTCCCCAGGCCTCCCAGATTGAAAAGAACTTTTCCCCTGCCTCCTGCTCCCTGCCCTGGCTGCGCGCCTTTCCCACCGCTTGGAGCCGTTTGTAGATGAGTCACTTTCCCTGGATTCTACTTCCAGGATTGAGGACTGCTCACTTACCCCCTTTTGGCCTCAGTTTCTCCATCTGTGAGACAAGAGTTCCTATCTCCAAGGTCTTTTAATATTCCTGAATGCGAAGATTAGGTGACAGTTAAGTGTGTACATGACATTATGAATTCTTGGTTCAGGCAGCCTTACTTTAATTTTAAAAAGCCAAAGCTTGAGTCTTACTCATATCTGCAAGTACAAAGAAAATGGGCCATAACTGGGTAGGGGAGGCCTGACCCAAAGGCAAAACTTACCTCCTTTAGAAGCCATGATTCATCATTATTTTTAAGTAGTGACATTTTTATGTAGTGACATTTATTCAAAAACGTGAGGGGAGTTATGCACATATGTGGCTCATGTCAGAAATCTTGATAATTTGGGAGACTTAAGCAGAAGAATCACAATTTCAAATTCAGCCTAAATAATATAAGAGGGACCTAAGAACTAAGCAAGCCTTTGTGTGAAAACTAAAAATAAAATAAAATACAATTTAAAAAGCCTTGTGATACAGGGGTTTAGGAGAACTACCCTGGGTTATGTATTCATTCCTCACCCCTTAAAAAAAGAAAGAATAAAAAAAAGAAAAACAAAATTTTTACATCTGATAAACTTTTTATTCAATGGGGATAATATGTTTGAGAAAAACTTTTAAACTTATAGCAAGGATTCAAAATAAACTTGGGAAATTGCTGAAAATTGAATTGAAAAATCAAGAACAATCAATATTTTTAAAATTTCTTATCAGGAGAAATTTGAATATAGGCATATTTAATTTCAGTTATGATGAAAATGCAGGATGCTATGGAAACTGCAACAAAAGAACTGTATCTGTATCACAAAAGTTTTGTAAATGAAGAATATGAAACACTACATAAAAAAAGTGAGGGCGAGACAACATTAAGGCCATATGTGTAATCTGAAATAAATAATATACTAAATCTCCACTATATGAATTTTATCTGGGTGTATGTCTACAAAACAACACAATACTCCTTGCATAAGGCAGAGTATTTGTGATAGTCTCAAATTAATAATGATTTCACATCTGTGGCTGTTGTGCAGGGGCTCATATCAAAAAAGCAAGGTTTTGGGCTCAAGCAGTTGAAAGAAGGTGTGAGGAACTTTGGGGATGGTAGGCATGCTACTTTTGAAGGCAGAAATAGCCCAGAACCATCCTCTAGGTTCTATCCCTCAGCCCCACAAATTATTAAATAGAACTTTTTTTTTATGCAGGTCAGACAAAGAAGGCACATCAACAACATTTTACTGATGTAAGAGCATGCTCACAAACAAATGTTTTTGACCTTGAGTACATAGATTGAATATGAGTGTTTATAACCTTGGCTAGTCGCTAAAAATACAGCCCTCTGGAAGCCTGGCCAGGTACTAACATACTTGGTCTTTTTTTGTCCTTAAATGCCTCATGGCATTGAGCATTTTACAACTTCTACTATAAGGAGCAATGCTAACCTCTCCATTTTTAAGATGCAACACAGAATGCTGTTTATCTCTAATTCTTACAGAAAAAAATAATAGTCTTTCTCTCTTGCCACCTGGGTAAATTATTTTTTAGGTCCACCAGTTCTGCTTAACGAGTATAATGGGGTAAACTTGGATACCTGGGCTGGCCATGCCAGTTATTCACTGGAGCCATTGTCTGCTGTTGTTTCATTTTATGCATCATCCATTGACTGGACTTGAAGGCCTTTATCCTTCTTCTTCTTCCTAGACTCAATCATCACAATGGGGAAGGTTGATGGGTATTTTCAAAATACAGAGATCTTACCCTACTGGATATACTTTGGATTCCTATACTTCTTGATTATCTTGCAATTTCTCATTCTGGTAGTCTTTCATACACTTGCATCAGTTTTTGCTGTCATATATATAGAAACTATTTATCCAGTGGCCAGAGCAGCTGCACATGACTCATTTGACTACTTCTATAAATCATTTATGCCACTGCTGCCACTTTTTTCTTTGGCCAGGGGCTGGGACCTGGGCTTCAGCAATTCATTGATAGTTCAATTTCTAAGGTTCATGTTTTCACACAGTGCAGTCAGAATCCTTATTTCTTTTTACAAGGAACTAATCTCATTATGTCACAGCTCTCCACAGGAGTTCACTGTAATAGGATGGAGGCAACTAAGTGTTGTATGCTTCTTCTTGTCCATAGGTGCCACTATTCCTCTAAAAATCTCCATTAATCTATAAGGACTGAGATATCTCTCACCTGCAAATATCCATAGACTATGCGAGTTGCTGTGTGGGTGTTGAGATTCAGGATGTAAAATTTGGGTCTCTAGCAATTGAGAGATGTGAGGAAGAGTTGGCAGTGTAGTCATACTCATGCAGAGGTAACAATAGCTCCCAGGTATCCCAGAGTATTAAGCCCTCAGACTCCTGCATCATTCCATAGGCCTTTTCATATATAGGCCAGAAAACAAAGATGCATGATCAATATTTTACATAGTGAACACATGCTCAGAAAAAAATGTTTATGACAATGAATGCATACACTAAATCCAGGTATTTATTACTTAAATAAATGATAATAATATTAATTATCATCATCATCATCATAATAACAGTAACCTGTTGGACGCATCAACAACAGAGTAGCTATAGCCATGTTTGGCCTTTCCAATGATCCACCCTTATAGGATTCATCATCGAAAAATCTACACACCTGAAGTCTTCTGCAATGATCTATTAGCAAGGAGGTAAGAGCTCTGCATCCACAGGCCTCAAAAAATATGCTGTATTGTCATTGTTCAAAATTTTTTATCAGATTATCACGCCGACCAAGGAAGATATTTCTGGGACCAAATGTGTCCATCAACACCTGCTTTGCTATTTCTCAAAGATATCCTCTAAGAGGAGAGTGTTCAGTGGCCTTCTCTCCACTGCCCAGCTTGGCAGGACTCCTGCAGAACTGGAATAACATAATTTCTTACCCTGTCTAGCACTTCCTGGCACATAACTCCTAGTGATTTTGCTAGAAATTACTCTTTTAGGCTGGAGGTATAGCTCAGTTGGTAGAGTGCTTGCCTCGCATGCACAAGTCCCTGGATTCAATACCCAGCACAACCCAAAGAAAGAAAATAGTGTCTTATGCTCCAGTTTATCTTATGACCCTCTAAGTATGTAAACCACAAACATTTGCATGAGTTGCAGAAAATTTAGATTGTTTGCTCCTTGGGGAGTCCTTGAAGTGCTGGAAGTCAATTCCTGGTTGCTACCTAATTTTAAAGTTCCAGGTTTTACAACTTTTATTGCTGAGTTCTCCGGCTATACTTGAAATACCCATGTGCACATGCACACATGCGCGTGCGCGCGCACACACACACACACACATGCATATTCAAATGCAGGCGTTCATGCACATGGGGCATGAACTTCATATTGAGCTTAAACAATTCCTTTAATGGAGCCACATTTAAAAAATTTTGAGATTCCATCATCTGATTAATTCTAGCCATGTTAAGGGATGTGTATTCAAGATGGCTTGAGTTCAGACCCGAACTATAAGAATTTCTTGATTTTATTTTCATTGAACAAAGACATAAAAAATCTCATAAAATCATACCACATTCAGCCAACAATGGAGGTTCATATGTAAATGACGACAGGGAATAAATATTCAAAAGAGATTTACGCAAAAATGATAATTTCAATCATTTTAATTGTACAGTAGCCTGCAAGGTGCATGAAAATGACCCGTGTTATACACAGAACCTATTGGTTATTCATCGGACAAGTCCGGCTCCGAAAAAGGGGCAGAATCATATTCTTCTGTCATCCTAACAACAGAGACTGATGTTGACCATAATTAGACTAATTGAACAGTGAGTGGGCGCTATGTAATTCAATTAGTGCACAAATAAGCAGAGTGTTCTGGTGGTTTTCATTTGTTTTCCTCTAGAATATGTTGATCTGGAACATGAATACAATTCCTCATTGATTTTATTGTATTTTCAGAGTGTTTGAAGTTACTTTTGAAAATAAAAGGGTATTCCTAGCAGGCAAGCTCAAAGACCAACATGGAAACAGCTTAGGATTCTTTTAGGGACAGAATCTATAGAAGTGTTAAAATTGAAACCTACCTTTACCAGCATGTCATGTGCTTGTTTAGTAACTGGCCACACAGATGTTGAAGTCAGAGAACCTGCATTCAAGCACCATGTAGGAGTTCAGTTGTCATTTGTAAATAACTTTCTTAAGCCTTAAGTTCCTATATTTAAAATATAATAATAGCAAAATCTTCCACTAAGGGTCATTCTAAAATAAAATGATTTGGGTAAAGCAGTTTCTTTAGCAGATAACAATGTGCAATACTATCTATCTATCTATCTATCTATCTATCTATCTATCTATCTATCTATCTATCTATGTAATCAATCATCTATTCATCTTTCTAACCATCTGTTCAATCCTACTTCTTATTATCCTTATCATTTGTGGCCTTGCAGAGGTAAAGCAGGAATTCCTGTGCATTAAATGATTCTTCAGGCATTGTGTTTCTCTTCATTAAGTGGACTTGTCTGCATTATTTGACATTTCTTAACTATAAAACTTGTATTCAATAGTTTACACCTAGAAAAATACCCACATAGCTTGTTTTTATGAATCTAAACAAATAGCTCCAAATTGACTGGATTTATTTAGCTTTATTTTTCAAGACAAAAATGTTTAAATTTTAAAAAAAACAATGTTCTCTGTTTTGATTATTGTATTTAAAGGATGCATTCTGTAAGTATTTGGAATTTTTATTCACTCCAATCAGAGGATGTTTTTTGAGCATATAATGCACACCAGATATTATGCTGTAGAAATAAAAAAAAAACAGTCTTGATACCCCTCCAACCACCAGAGAAATCTCTTTATGCCCTGAATTCTGAAGCAGAATAAATCAATGGACATATTTAAGAAACACAGGGTCCTTTTTGCCTAAGTTCCTGAGTGAGCTGCACTTCTGTCCTCTTGGCTCTCTGGGCAGTACCATGGTGCTTAGCAAGAACATTTTTCCATAGGAAGCAAAATGGTAGCCAAGAAGAAAGAAGATTGGTATGAAGTAAAAAACACCTCTTATGTTCAATATCAGAAATACTGGGAAAATACTAGTCCCAAGGACATAGGGGACCAAAATTGCATCTGATGTCCTCAAAGGTAATGTGTTTGAAGTAAGCCTTGCTGACCTGAAAAATAACAAAATTATATTTAGGAAATTCAAGCTAACTATGGAAGATATTGAGGGTAAATGCTGCCTGAGTAAGTTCCATGGCATGGATCTTACTTACAAAACAATGTACTCCAGGATCAAAAACACGGTCCCCTGTGATTGAAACTCATTTTGGCATTGGATGGCACTGGTAGAGCTGATGGTTATTTGCTCTGCTGGTTCTGTGTTGTTGTTTGAATGAAACAGTCAAGTACAGAAGATTGCCCCATGTACACCCCATTCAGAAAAATATGACAGCAGTCCTTCCCAAGAGATGCATACAAATGACATAAAAGAAGAGGTCAATGAATTGATTCCAGACAGCATGAGGAAAGATGCAGAAAAGTTTGCCAATGTATTTTCTTCTTCCAGGATGTCTTCATTAGAATAGTAAAAGTACTAATGAAGCCCATACTTGAACTGGGAGCCCATGAAGCCTCCTGGTGAAGGTAGTCATTCTGGGGATGAGGCAGGTGCTAATAAGGAATGATCTACACTGACTCATATGAACCATCTCAATCCAAGAATCTAAATAGTGACAAGGTCCTGTTTATGATAGAAAAAGAAAAAGGGAGGAAGAAAGAAAGTAAATTAGTTCTTTACCTCTAGAATCTGAATTTGGCACTAGTTCAAATGTGATATTCCCTTGGGCACCTCTGAGAATCCAGCAAAATTGTCGTTAGTGACTTCATGTAAGGTTCACAGTGAGGAAGAACTAACTCACTGTCTTCATATAAACAAACCCAAACCGGCTTCTATATATTGGCTTCCAGGCCATTACAGGCCGAGTAAAAGCCAGCTGACACCAAACTCAAATGTTCCCACTAGTGATGACTTTTTAAAGTAGTTCAAATACGATTCTTTAGTCACTTAGGGCCTACCTGCTTTGTATCTCCCATGAAACTTTGCCTGACCCCCGACACCAATCGGTAAAAATGCAATCCTGTATTTAGAACACCCCAAAGTGCTCTTGGAAGCTCTTTAATATAGAAGATTCCCCACAGTGCTACTAATTACCACCCCTATACACACACACACACACACACACACACACACACATATGCATGCATGCATTTACATAGCCTTGGGACTATCTTACTGTCTTTTTCTATGAAAGACCTCCCTTCTCATGTGGCTCTGTTACTGCCCAACAAGATTTGGTGAATAGAAAATGTGCCAATGGACATCAATTTTTGCTGATCAGCCCCCAACTCCCTGGGACCCCTTTAAATGTATGTGCCAAGTACTGATCAGAGAACTGAGGTTTCAAAGTAATTGACCTTGGAGAACATAGACTCTAAATGGGGACAAGAGTCTTATGAATCATTTTAATGTAATACTGTACTTTCTCTTGAAGAAAGCTATCCAGAGACATAAAATTATGGAGCAGTTATCTTGGTTTGGGGCAAGTAGGGAGAGGTTTTGTGTAGTAGATGAAGTCTGAGTGATACCTTGAATAATAATGAAGACTTTGGTAAAACTGGAGAATCTTTTTCAGCAGAGAGAATAACAAACAGAAGTTTATAAGTGAGAAACTTGGGGATGTATCATTGGCTTCACCTTCATTCTCAGTAGCATCAATGTTAAACTACCAGTGATGGAAAGACTTCACCAGAACTTGATGGAAAATTTCTAATTTAATTTTTATAATCAGCCTTACATGGTTGAAATCATTAGTCCTGTTTTAGATATGTGGAACTGTGCTTAGAAAATTAACCAACCCCCGCAGTGACCATAATATGATCCATTGGGGTTGGGGGCTCTCCAAGATCCACAGCCATATCCACAGACCACACATCCTATCTTCAGTGTGGTAAGGTCCTTACTGTTCACCTGTGATGGGGGTCTGAACCGTATTAGAATCGAGACATTCCAGACCAAAAGAAATGTTCACAATGTACACGTCAATTATGTCGCATATTGTCCAAGGGTCGCTGTGTCCCTGGCTGGATATGTGACTGCTTTACCATAAATCATGAAGTAGAAAAATTGTTAGCGACTAAATTATGGAAGAATACACAGGGACTAGAGCCTTCCCCATGACCAGCTAAGGAGATTGGCCTCGGCCGGACAGCTGTCAGAGGAGACCATCTTTGGGTGTGCATATGTGTACATTAAGACCTTGTCAAGGAAAACAGAGTCCCAATGGAAGTTCAGGGCAGGAGGTAAAGATGAACATATCAGGGTCTTATTCACAACAGTATTGAAAATATAAAGAAAATTAATTCATGAACACACACACACACACACACACACACACACACACACAAACAAATGGTAAAACCCCTCAAAAGGTAGCAGGTCAAAGGGGCCATGAGTGAGTGAAGAAATTATCTTGTTTATGTCCAGACTTTGACCTAGAGACACTATGGGATATTGAGGAAAGAGGTCCTTGGTTGACTAGCTGACAGTGAACTGGTGAAGAGGAGCATGAAGAGCGAGGAGAACTGAGACCCCCAAATTGGAACTCCAGCAGTGAACCTCTGTTGTGAATCAACCAGTGCCTGCTAATTAGTGCCCCCCCCACACACAGAACAAGGAAATTTATCCATTTTTTATGTGTGTGTGTGTGTGTGGGGGGGGGTTTAACAAAACAATAAAACCTGTAGATGCTCTACTTTTGAGTATGGGGTACAGAAGGAAAAGGAAAGAAGGAAAGGAAAGAAGAGGCATTCAGAAATGCAGGAGGTGAGAGCTGTACTAGGTTTGGTTCTTTGCCTAGAACAATAGGCTCTAGGAAGCCTCCTCAATGAGAATCTACTCGCTGTGGGTATGAAGGTGTCACAGAACTTCCAAAGAAGCATTTTATCTTGGAGACTGAGGCCTATTTATAAATTTTAACATTTATTTTTAAAATATATCTTACATTTTATTTACATATATCACATTTTGCCACATTGTAAACATAAATATGAGCATTACTTTAAGTATTTTATCTGTGATACATTTTATTTTGTAAAATGTTGGTGGCAATGGCAGCTAAGAGCTGATACTTAGAATGAGCAAGCTTACCGAGTTAAAAAAAAATTTTTTTTCTAGAACATTTTCTTTTTGCAGGGAAATTTTCGAATAGTGTGAAAGAACGTTTTTCACTTCATTTTTTTTTATTTTCACTGCAAATAATACAGAATGCTGTAGTTTTAAAAAATATTCAAGAGCTTCCTGAGATTTTCTTAAGACTCCTTTCAATCATTTTATATTACAATAATTTTCGTTGGGGGTGATGATTGTGTTATCAGCCCTAAAAATAATTAAATATTTCGGCATTACCTTTTCTACCTCTGTTAAGACTGTTTACAAATGCCTTTAAGTTTAAATGAATTCTCCAATATTACTTTCATGAGCTTCAAAAAAATCTTTCATTATCTTACAGATTGAAATTTTATCTTAAAATTACTTTGAACCGTATCGTATTTGGATAGACGACTCAATGAAGACATCAACTACCGTTAAATGGGAGGGATGTTTCAATGGAGAATAATTTTATATCATCAGTCAGATTGTAAGCATCTTGTCTTGTAGCAATATTCATAACGGCATACTGGATATGCAGCTAAACACACTGCTTGATTTTATTTTCAATTTATTTCAGACAACTGTGAGCGTGGAGATCATTGACAGCACTATAACTCTTTGAGTTTACCGTTTTACTTTTGCTGGGAAGTATTATTTCCTTGCTATGCTCTGAGCTCCCTTCTTTTAGGGTTTCCCCTGGAAAACAAATCTCTTCTTATTAGTATATGGCATCTGCGTTGTTCATCACCAGCCTAATCATTTCACCACCATTTGCAATAGTTGGAAAACTACTTTTACAATATACAGGAATCTAGAATCAGTATCCTGGATCTTGTTGATCACAGCCAATTATGGGGCTCTTTGTGTCTTTTGGTAGAAAATATATTATTATGTAATATATAAACTTGCAGGGACAAAATATTTTTGTTAGGGGGCAGGTGTATCTTTCTTGTTTGTGCTGAAATATCAGTGGCAAGGAGACATCCTCATTGGGAACAAATAGCCAAGTAGAAATCTCGCTAGAATCTGCCTTTTGTTGCAGAAACAGAAAGCATTTGCAGGATATCTGGAACACACTTGCTGTATGCTGATGATTTTGTGCCTGACTCCACCCTGTGTCCAAGGACCTAGTTGTAAGGGCCTCAATGAGGATCTAATGAAGGGGTATCTGACTGTGCATCTTTAGAATCAGGATTGAAAACAGGCTTTCTAAGGTTTTCAAAGAGTCTTACTTTTGTATTTCCCTATGCTTTTAAATGCCAATGGTTGATTTTTTCCCCCCAGTAACCAGCATGTAAGCTTTAAACTGAATGCTGTGGGCTGAAAGCCTACCCTCTGTGTCAAATGAATTTTCACTCCAGGGGTACCTTCATCTCCTCCCTGTCTGTTCTCCACTCACCCAAAGGTGGACTTTGGGAGTCTCAGAAATATGATTATCATATTTATAAAAAAAAATGTGTGCACCATGCATTATAGAAAGTCATGGAGAAAATGGAAATACCTCTGAATTGTCAAGGCCGTGAACTTGCCTCCCTTTAAGGTCTACCACATTCATGCAAGCACTTCCTCACATGTTCAGTAATGACTGAGCATCAGATGAATGCTAGAGGCAACACTCATCTGGATCATAAGCCTTGTGTTAAGCGGTTGACCCTCTCAGATAGGAAGCAGACACTAATTCCATGTGCAAATACAGAGGTAAATATCTATATGAGCAAACAAATAACATACATTTACTTCAAATAGATAGGTAGAAACCCGGTGCTGTGATGCACACCTGTAATCCCAGCAGCTTGGGAGGCTGAGACAGGAGGATTGTGAGTTCACAGCCAGCCTCAGCAAAAGTGAGGCACTAAGCAACTCAGTGACATCCTGTCTCTAAAATAAAATGCAAAATAGGGCTGGGGATGTGGGTCAGGGGTTCAGTGCCCCTGAGTTCAATCCATAGTACCAAAAAAACAAATAACATACATTTACTTCAAATAGATAGGTAGAAACCACAGTTTCTACCTATCTATTTGAAAGAAGGAGAAATAATAGAAACCTATAGCAACCAACATGTATTGAGGGGATCAGTCAACCTTCCAGAAGTAGTGGCTTTGGGGATAAAGTGCAATAGGTCATTAATATTCATCCAGGTGATAGTTGAGGATAATAAGGAGAAGCTTCTTGGCAACATGGAGGAACTATCATGATTCTTTGGGTTTGGGGGTGTTTTTTCACATTGTTTCCAGTTTAGGGCAAGTTGAAGTTATGTGGGATCCAGAAGCATGAAACTAATCTGTGACCTTTAAAACGTTTAAATATTTACATTGTCCATTTAAAAATACTTTATTTTCTGTGCAATCATTCATGGTGGGAGAGGTGCCAGTTATGATTTTGTTTTAAATTGCAAAAAGACTTCACCTGGGCTGAGGTTTTCACTTTCAGGAAATTGTATTTTGTCATGTATGTAAAATACGTATGTATGAAACTGAGTTCAGAGGTGGGCTGTTTCAGATTTATTACGGAAATATTTTGGCTTCAGTTATGGATTGGTACTTTGGGTAGGACGCCCTGGCCTGCCACTTAACCCAGTTCTGTTTAACTCAGTAAACACCTGGCCAATGCTTCTTGAATTGGGTTGAGGCCTGTAAACCTGCCTGGGTGGAAACAGATGATACTCTGCTCACAGGGCTCTAGGAAGCCTCCTTGTTCCTTTCCAAATTGTCATGGTTGGCCAACTGCAGTTTTAAAATCTATGGATGAAATTCCTTCCGTGTCCTTGTGGGATGGCAGAGGGTGGGTGTGGGGTGTAGGGTCTGAAGCTTGCCGGGGAGTGGCCATGCTGAGATTTCAAGTCCTTCAACTGAAGGATTGCTTCCAACACTCCTGAGTAAGGTGCGGCTGGGGCTGCTGAGGCCTGTCTGCACGCTGGGGCCACAGCCGTGCTCAACCCGGACAGAACGGGCCTCTGCCAAGACAAAGGGCCAGCAGCCCCGCATCCTCAGTGGCTGTCACAGATCAGAGGAAAATTTTAGGTTTTATCTTTGGATGACATGTTGAGCTGTCAGAGAGAAAGAGCTGCCTCAATACGGGTTTGCCAGAGTCGGGCACCATAGTGAATAAATTTAAATGCACCTTCCCCAGCTTCGCCTCCTCCTGCTGAGACATCACAGGGCCAGCCAGCTGGAGCAGCTAAGACTAAGAACCCACAGGTTCCGGAGTATGAATAAAAACAGATGTAGCCATACTTTGCATTTATATAGCCCTTTTACACTTGGGTCTTCACAATAACCCGGAATGGTGGGCTGAGCAGGTGTTATTATCTATGTTTTACAGAAATACCTCCCAGAGGCAAGGAGCACGTGGGAAGAGGTGAACGGATGGAAATGCAAGCCGATGAGGTTAATGGGCCTTGTAAAAAGCAAGATAGAAAATGAGTGTGTTTAGAGGGAGGAAAGTTGCATTAAACATCTATGGTCGGGTTTTTAGTTTCTTCCCGCTGCTTGTGTTATTTATTTTTTAATTTGTTACATCAAAAATGTTGGTTCATGAACTCACGACGGTGGTATCATGAGTGTGTTTGTTTACAGAAGGGATCTTAAGTTCACAGGCCCGGAAAGGCTCAGCAGACGGCCTGACCAGAAAGGCGGGTGGCCCGGGCTGTGCTTCAGTGAGAAGCCCGAGCCTCTCATACAGTGGACACTACCAGTTGCAGATAAGGTCCTCTGCAGGAACGCAATGATGTCCCCGGGTGATGTCCTTGGTCAGGAATACTCGAATGTTACACAGAAGCTCTCATTTGAAATATTTGTGACTAGAATTTTTAAAAATTATAAAAAACACCCAAAGGCCAAAAAAAATGTCTTGAAAGTGGATTCAGCACACCTCCTGCAATTCCCAACCACCTACAACCAACTGCCTGAGTATTAAAAGTTCTGATTATATTCAGAATGGTCTACCAATCCTCTTTCCACTGAAAGAGATCCTGAAGTCTGTTCCTGGAGAGAATCTTTGCCTTGAACCTACTTGAGATGTTAGTAGTGACATCTTTGAACGGCAGCTGTTGATCATGGGGAGTAGCTTCAGCATCCCAAAGTGTATTGAGAGCCCTTTGAGTGACTTCTCATTAGAGATAACTTATAATGACCTTTGACACTAAAAATTCCCCGAGCCATTCTCTAAAGGGTATGTGGACAGTTCAAATAAATACATCCCTGTGGGAGCAGAGGGACATTGTTATCTCCATGTCAGTAGGTTTTCCTTTCATTTTTATGGACTTCTAAGTTGAAGTGGTCACATCCCTCTAGATAGTAGAAGTAATGTTATCCATAGCTTTGTAGAAAGGAGCATCCCATCTGCTTTAGCCGCTGAGCTACATCTAATGCATAAAATATGCAGTCATTTTCAACATTTTCTGAATGCAAGAATGTGGTGTAAGGTAAGAAGTATGAATCTGAGTGACCAATAATCCAAAATTATATCATCTTCCAGTGGAACACAAGGTAGCTAACTGGGTGATTCCTTGGAGCCAATGTAACTCTGGGCCTTAACTCTTGGATGTAGGCATCTGAGCTCATTTATTTTCAAGTAGGAAAACTGAGGGGCAGAAAAGCACAATGTGAGTATTTCAACTTCATGGGGTTAATGAAGTGAGTGTCTCAATGGCTTTTTTTAAAAATCCAATGCTAGTCTCTAGGAAAACAGAAAAATAAGTGCTAGCCCCCAAACCTGCTCATACATACACACACGCAAATACACTGGAGAGGCTTGGAGTAGACTTGTAAGACTCCTTTCATCTTCCCATCTCACTTCTTCCCTCCTCTGGTTCTTTCTCTCCTCCTTCTTAAGGTGTTCTGAATTTCAGTGTCACAGTGGGGACATGGTTATGGTTGCTGGTAAAAACTGCACTGGCTAACCCCATCGAAGTAGAGAATGCAATTTTATATTAGAAATGAGAACATTGAGATAATTTGAAAGAGTCTAAAATGTTTCTGTGATGGGAGACAATTCATTTCACCAATTACCCAAGAAATATTATTTCCAAAGGGAAGATAAGCTAACAAAAGGTAAGAAAGAAAGAGGGGAAAAAAAGTCACAATCTCTATTACCCAGCAACAAAGGCTGTTTATATTTCAATGTGTGATGTTTGTGACTTTTCTGATGCGAATTTGTGTGTTTACAAAAATTGATTCCCACTCTACATTATTCTTCCATTAAAGGATTTTCAAACTGTGACTTATGAACAATTAGTGGGTTAGAAAATCAATTCCGTGGATAATGGCTGGCATTAAAATAATTAATTTAACTGGAACATAAAGTAAGAGAATAAATGAAGCAAAGGGGAATCTTTTTTCAGTTGTACATACATGTGCACACACGTGCACAGTTGTGTTTGGAGTCATGGTGTGAAGTGATTTCTTTTTTGATTGATTGAATATTATTGATACAAAATGGTGAGTTTCATTCTTATTGACAGCAAAAATACCTGAATCAGTACTACAGCCTATCTCCTTTTCATATTTATTGTGAAAGCACACCCTTTTAAACCAGTATTGGCATCCAGAATCATTTTGAATTCTTCCTGAACATTTCATCAGTGAATCCCCTTCTGTTGAGCACTCAGTTAGTTCTTGCTTTGTGGTTATATGCAGCATGATGGTGAACATCTATGTGTATATTTCCAATTATTTCTGAAGAATAAAGAACCTAAGGATCTCCAGCTGTGAATGTTTGGGTTGGGCCTAGACGGTGTGGTATTAGATTTTGAGCAGGCCATCCAAAGTTTCTTGTATGCTTGATGAACAGACAGAATTTTTCAGCTTGGAGGGTATCTTGGCTGTTTCAACTGTTAATCCCATTCCACTTCCATCTTGTAAGAGACTTCCACAGATTCTGCTGATTTTGATCATCATGAGAAATAGTTTGCAAACCATTTCATTTCTGCTTAAAATATTTTGGGAAATTAGTTGTACTCTGCTTTGGGCCTATGTTATTGCTACCTTAATATAGCAACAAAACACCAGGTACTTAGGATTCCTGCATCTCTTGTGGTGGAGACATCAAGGTGTTTGTGTCCCCAGGTCTTTCTTTCTAAGGCCAGCTGACTCAGGAGTAAAAAACTCAGGAGTTTTTTTTTTAAATTTTCTTCTTCTTTATTTGGCTAGCAGTTTTTTTGGGGGGGCAAATCAGAGAATTAATCTAACTTCCAAGGATTGGATCATAAGTTGATTAATTACATCTCATACAGGGGCAGTGGCCTCAGATCATTCTACTGTTGACTTTTCTTGGAAGGAAACCCTGTCTATTGGTCAATAGAAAACCCTGTCCATTGGTCAATCATTCTGTCGTCGCTTGAAACAGAGTCTGGCATTAAGGGATGTGGAGAAGGTTTTAAATGACTAATCCTTGCTGACTTTCAATCAAAATTAAAGTTTTGCTTGTTTTAACACTTCCATAATAAAGAGCAATTTGTATGTTTACTAGAAGCAGTCTCATAATTTCTTTATCTCCACCCACATAGGCACAAAATTCATTATGTTAAAATTACACACTGTGACAAATCTCTCTATGCATCCTGCACATGAGGCAAGCTTTCTGAAATTTATTTGGCATAATGAATAAATGTATCAGAAGATCAAAAAGTTGTCTCCAGAGTCTGCCTAGGATTCCTTTGAATGGAAACCTTTCTGCATTTTCTGTGATTTGATAAGAGCAGGACTAAAATTGCCTATCATAATAATTATTTCCAGTCGATAGGCTAATCAGGGTTTTCTGCAAGCTGTAGAAACCGTACCAGCATGTGGTCACTATCTATAAAGGGCTTTCATGTTTCCATCCTCACTCAGAAGTGTGAAAACTTGTCAAATTAACTGTGTAGAGCAAGGGCTGAAACTAGGGTTCTTGTATGTAAATAAAGCGGAATCACAGCCTAGCCGTTTGGAAGTGTGTGCCCCTCTTCTCTGTGGAGGTCATGACAAACTATCATGTCAGATGCAGTGAAGTCTCAGCAGCTTTCAGAAACAGGCAAGGGATTGAACATTTAATAAACACAATCTCATTTGAGGTGTTAGAAATAACTCAGATCGGAGGGACCTCTAGTGGGCATTGTTGGAATGTCTGAGGGTGAATCCACCAAAACAAGGAACACTAAAGTTGCTTTAAAAATCCTGTGCTAAGGGCTAGAGACAGCTCAGTTGGAAGAGTGCTTGCCTTGCATGCACAAGGCCCTGGGTTCAATCCCCAGCACCACCCAAAAAAAGATAAAAAATCCATTCTAAATTTACCTGATATACATGTATAATTTCACTACTGATGTGATTCTGTACCACATAGAGCTAGAGGAATGAGAAGTTGAGCTCCCTTGTGCACAGTGTGTCAAAATGCATTTTACTGTCATGCATAACTAATTTTTTTAATTGAGAAAAACTAACATATTTATTGTGAGAGAAATCATCTTACAAGAAATTCATGTACTTTTTTGCATTACAATTCTTAATACATATATACACCACAATTCATATCTCTGTATATAAGGTATGTTGACACCAAATTCGTGTCTTCATACATGTACTTTGTATAATGATGACCATCACATTCCACCATCCTTGGTAATCCCCTTCTTCCTCCCTTTCCCTCCCACTCCTCTTCCCTATCTAGAATTAATCTAATCCTCCCATGCTCCCCCTCCCTACCCCACTATGAGTCACCCCCCTTATGTCAGAGAAAACATTCGGCACTTGTTTTTTTGGGATTGGCTAACTTCACTTAGCATTATCTTCTCCAACGCCATCCATTTACTTGCAAATGCCATGATTTTTTTTAAATTCTGAGTAATATTCCATTGTGTATAAATGCCATAACTAATTTTTAATTAAAAATAAGGAGAAAAAAATCCCATTCTAGGGAAAGTTAAAATATTGAGGAATGATATTATAAAATTATACAGTTATACTGGGTGTGTGTAAGAATATGTAACAACAAATCCAATTAAGTAAACTATTATGCACCAAAAAAAGAGAAAAAATCACATTCTATATTTCTGCAACAATACATTATTTATTTTTAAAACTTTGTTTTAGTGAATTTAACTTTACCAAAATAGAATATTTGATATAGACAAAGGAGTTGCTCTGCAGGAAAAAAATTAAAGCATTCAGTCTGAATACATATACTCAAAAGACAATTGAAATTTTCCTTTTAACATGCCATAGAACCCAAACACAAAAGCCAGGAAAAAAAAAACATTTTTCATGAATCTTATTTCTGCTATCACAGAATATCCTACTTAAATTACTTGGAGTATATTCCATACATAAAGCACTTTTTAATTTTTATTCCCAAAGTTTAATTGACTTCCATTATTGAAAATTTTTCAAAATGAGAAACAGCCAATCAATCAAAGATCCCTTCCATAAAACCCTCTGTAAACGTTTCCTGGGACACTATTTGATATAATAAAATCAGTGACCTGAATAATTCCAAAAAGCCACATCAAAGTACCGAGTCATCCTCCTGCCTTTAGAAAGCTGAAGTGTTTTGGAGAAGAGACCACAAATCCCAAGAACCTGGGAGTTCTGTTGTCAAAGATGACCTTCCCTAGAGTTTGAAGGTTTATACATCATGATAATAACCGAAATAAAGCCTGGTAAATTTTCATAACTCCAGAGGAATATTACAAAATCCAATGTACTTTTGCTTCTACCTGTGAATGAAAATTCATTTTTCCCATTATTTTATATTATAGCACAGTCTACGTAGTTTTGTTCTTAATTACTTGGTAATTATCTCTCCATGGATAACAAGATTTGCTTCCCAACTGCAAATTCTTTTTAAACAGAGAACACCTCTTCTCACCTTCTTACATCTCCTTATTAACAGGCTGCTCCCTCTCCTGTGTATTGGCGGGGTTCCCTCATTGCTTACAGGCACCTGCTGTACCCCCATGAGTCATCCAAAGGCATGTACAGGAATCTGGAGTGCATGGGTATAGGTGGGGGGAAAGAATCAGCCCTACTGTAGATCCTGGAGTTTTTATTACCATTAAGGCTGATTCAATGTCATATATCTGTTTCCTTTAAGAATCTCTTCGGGCCATTTTGTCTATAAATAGGAATCATCTTTCAGAGCCAATAATTCCAGGAGCATTGTTTACTTAGTTCAGAAAATTCTTAATTTTTTTAAATGCCTGTTTTCATAGGTTATCATTTCTTTCCATTAGGAATGAAGCCAAAACACATACAGAAGCATAAACAATATTGATCTTGGTTATCAACAATAGAAATCATTTGCTTTCCACATTACAAATGTGACACATATATCAAATATTACCTGTAACTACTGTAACTATGGTAATTATAAGACCTGCCACTGGATCGTGACATTTTAAAGGAAGCTCATAAATTATCTTAAACTTGCATTATAAGATCTGCCACTGGATCGTGACATTTTAAAGGAAGCTCATAAATTATCTTAAACTTGCATTATAAGACCTGCCACTGGATCGTGACATTTTAAAGGAAGCTCATAAATTATCTTAAACTTGCATTACTTTTAAATATTGATAATTATTTGAAGATGAATGACTTGCTTTCTACTCCTGTGGACTTTCTTTTCTGTATTTGCCTCTACCCAAAAAGAGGCTACTGAGACTTCTTCAGAAAATACTTGGTGAGATTCAAGAAAATGGTTTGTTTTCTTTTATTAATTTCTACAAGTGTCAAAACCACAGACTCTTAAAGAACTTTGAAATGTGTGTTCTCAAGGGCCACAGAGGAAAGGCAATATGGATTGCTCCCTTTGGAGGTGATCCCAGGTGACAGGTGGTGGGTGCCCCAAGGCAGGTGGCACCTAGTGTTCAGGAGGTCAGGGGAAAGCCAGCCCCAGGAGGCAGGCTGAAAGGGGAGGAAAGGAGCCATGGAGACAGGGAGAATAGCTTGCAGCCTATGCAGGACAGTGGGACTGAGACCTGGATGGTCAGGTGCGGAATGGTCCTCATGGAACCTCTCTGTGTCACCTTTGAAAGCCTCTGTGAAGATTGGATTGAAGCAGCAGGTGGTGGAAGACATTCCCACTGGAAAGCATCATACTGTGAGACTTCACTCAGCCACTGTCTAGCAGGGTAGCCTCATGCACAAGTCTTTCCTCTCTCAGCTCCTGCTTCCTCCTCTGTAACAGGAAAGAGGCACATTAGATAATCTCAGAGTTTCCTTCCAACCCTGTAGATGCATGATTGACTCCATAATAGGTTTCGAAACTGTAAACTATTATAGAATGTATCTGCTGAAAATGGAAACACCTTAGCCATTCCAAAACAAGGTGCCATACAATCTTTTCTGAGTGTTTTGTTGTTGTTGTTGTTGTTAATTTTATATTTCTTCTTCATGTATCTTACCTGCAGGAAGAAATTGATGCAGGAAATGCACAGGATGCTGGTTTTATACAGACACTCACCAGATCCAAGATCTAGAAAATTTGCAGAGACCAATAAGGATCCCTGTGCTCCCTTCCTGCTTATGAGCTCCCTTGACAGACAGCCCTGCCTGTCCTCTAGCAGCACAGTTTGCACTTTCCTGTTCTAGTCCATTCCGGTGAAATCCTTCAGAATGAGCCTTCTGTGTCTGGCTCCTTTTAGCTAATATTCTGCTTATGAGAGGATCAGGTAGATGCATGTTGGAGTTGGATCTCTGCTGTCATTCTCTTTGAACATGTCCCAATCCATTTATCCACTCCATGGTCACCTGCATTTGTGTCCTTTCCATGGGGGATAATGGCGAGAGTGCTGTGGACCATTTTGTGTATGCGGTTTCAATGGACACATGCAGGCAATTTTGCACAATCCATAAAGCGCAGGTTTTTTTCATTTTGACAAGTTGATTTTGACAAATGGTTCTCTAAAGCAGCTGCACCTGTTTATCCTTCTACTGGACTGCATTCGAGTTCCAGTAGAAGGATAAACAGGGTCCAAATCATTTGTGAGCCTCCATATTTTCAGTCTTTTGATTTTATTCAACGCAGTGATGCACAGTAGACTCACCTGGTAGTCCTGATTCACATTTCTAAGTACTGATATCTGAAGGAAATCATAATTGGAACAACTAAAGCCAGCTAGCACTTTCCTAAATGTGTTTGCTTTGTGTCTTACTGCTTTAAAAATCCTAATAAATTAAATGCATAACATATAATTATACAATTTCAGTTCAATGCTTTAAAGAAGTCTCTGTCTGCTTGAGTAGAAATGATTAAATTAAGAACTGTCAGACGCGGGGCGAAGGGTACCAACTTTCAATGATAAGATTAATAATGTCTGGGGATCTGATATACAGGATAGGATGTAATCGGTGTCATTTTAGTTGATTTGATTATGAGAATCATCACACAATATGTACATATATCAAATCATCACATACACTGAATACACAAAATTTTTATTTGTAGATTCAATATTTAATTGATCTTTTTAGTGGTTGTGAAGTGCTTTCTAATTTGTTCTTCTTAGGTACACATGACAATAGAGTGTATTTTCACATATTATACATACATGGAGTATAGCTTATTCAAATCAGGATCCCTCTCTTGTGGTTGAATGTGATATGGAGTTACACTGCTCCTGTATTCATATATGAACATAGGACACTTATGTCCAATTCATTCTGCTGTCTTTCGATGAAGTATTTTAAAATACATATCCCTGAACAAAATGAGGCTTGGTATTTTAGAATTAATGTGATATGTATCATATGATAAATTCTTTTAAAAAATGGAATAAATGAATAGATCCGTCATATATATATATATATATATATATATATATATATATATATATATATATTTTTTTTTTTTTTTTTTAAATAGGGCTGTTCATATGCCATTTCATCAGTGAGATTTCCAGGAAAAGGTTCTCAGCCTCCTTTTGAACCCACCCCTTTGGTTCATATTACAGTATCTAAATACCGACATTCTGCAGTTTTGGAAGTTCCTATTTAATGTTGGCGATATGTAGCTGGAGAAAAGAGTCCTAGCCTGGGTAAAATAATCCTTTTCCCTGTGTGCCTCTGACTCTGTCGTAGGTGATCTGTGCTATCTGCATAAGGCATCACACATGACTTTCATGGTGCCCTGAGTACCCCCTTCCCCTTTCTTTATGTCAGTCTTCTCCCACCAGTGACAGCTAACAGACCAACCACTCGTTAAAGCTTGGAAGTACTCTCTCTGCCCTCACACCAGCCCAGGGCACGTCCATTTCTGGCTAAATATTAATAGGCTTTTTGGATTTGATGGACTAATTCAGCTGTCAACCAGTTAAAATAGATACCTCATCTGAGAAATCAGATCAAAGTTGATATTTTAAAGCAATGCACACATTTTTGGAAAGCTCCATTTCTATATCAATGTACCACCTTACAATCAAAAAGAAAACCCACTAGCCCTTGGACAGCAAAGACCTACTGTTGACAATACTACTTATTTTTAAAAGCCTGCTCATAATAGTTCAAACATAAATTGCCTGTTTATGTATTTTTAATTGCAAAATGTTTATCACCACCAACACCTTTTTATTTCTCTTCACTGAATAAAATTTTCCATAATAACACATAAATATTTGACACTGCATTAACATGATTCTAAAATCACAATTTCAGTTAATGATAGGCATGTTATTATTTGTCTACAATAATTGCATCTATACACTGAGTAGTAATTGAAATGTTTTTATTAACAGGGTTTGACATATCTAGTAACTAGTTTATCTTTTATGCAAAGACAAAATTCTTTGAGCATAGATAATCTACTTAAAATTTCACATTCCCATAAATCATCTGCTTTTCTCTATGATGCTAATTTGGACCAATGTTCAATTTGAAGCATCTTCTATTTAAGTTACACAAGAATGGATGGTATTGCTAGATGTGGTGGTGCATGCCTGGGATCACAGAGGCTTGGAAGGCTGAGGCAGGAGGATCTGTGTTCAAAGCCAGCCTCAGCAACTTAGCAAGGTGCTAAGCAACTCAGTGAGACCCTGTCTCTACAGAAAATACAAAATAGGGCTGAGGATGTGGCTCAGTGGTCAAGCACCCCTGAGTTCAATCTCCAGTATCCCCCACCCTTCAAAAAAAGAACTATAAATTTATCTGGTTAACATAAAGTTGCTAAGTGACCAGAAGTTCACTTCCTGGAATTTAATGTTCTGATATTAAGGGTAGAAGATGACAATCATATACTGCTATCGTTCACATCTTTAAAACACAAAACTGGAATTGAATAAGTTGCCCAAATTGGAAAATACTGAAACCTTCACAAGAGTCTCACATAAACAGATTTCCATCCTATCTTCTTAATTAAATAAAAAAATCACTAACAAAAAAATCATAGTTATTTCAGTGTAAGTTGTGGTGTTCTGACACAGGTAGGCACTGAGTGATGTCAAATACCATAACCATTACCCCACTGTGTATCTTCTCTTGAAAAATCAGGCTATCCTGCTAATAAACCTTCATTCCAACAAGCTGTGGTCCAAAGCTGAGAGACTCTAACATCCCTTCTTTTGGAGACTGGGTAATCCAAGATTTTCATGATTTTTTTCTAACATCTAAATTTAAATAATTAAAAAAATCTTACACTTAAGAAAATGCATTCATCTCTAGATAGAGAAATGTAAGGAGCAAAGGTCTACCTAAGTTGACTGAGGACGTCATGAGGTGAGGACTGGGAATAAAATGAAGATCCCCTAAGTTCTGATTCTTTAAAAAATTATTTGTTCTTTCCAGATATACATTACCGTAGAGCATATTTTGACATATTCATGCATAGAATAAGTATAACTTGTTCCAACTGGGATCCCATTATTGTGGTTTTTATAGAACATAGAGTTACATTGGTCAGGTATTCATATATAAGGATAGGAAAGTGATGTCCAGTTCATTCTACTATTTCTTCTATTCCCATTCCCCCTCCATTCCCTTTATTCCCCTTTGTCTGGTCCAATGAACTTCTAATCTTCCCCTGTGTTGTTGTAAGTTAGCCTCTGCATATCAGAGAGAATATTCAGCCTTTACTTTGGGGAAGTGGCTTAGTCTCTAGTTCCATCTTTTTACCAGCAAATGCCATAATTTCATTCTTCTTTATGGTTGGGTAATATTACACTGGATATGTGTACCATATTTTCTTAATGCATTCATCTGTTGAAGGGCATCTATGTTGGTTCTATAGCTTGGCTATTGTGAATTGAGCTGCTGTAAACATTGAAGTGGCTGTGGTGATGTAGTATGCTGATTTTAAGTCTTTTGGTATATACTGAGGAGTGGGATAGCTGGGTCCAATGGTGGTTCCATTCCAAGTTGTCAGATACTTACCTAGCACTTGGGTAGGTACTTAAAGCCAGAGTCCAAAATCTTTTAATCTTAGAATTTAGCTTCTATAGTTTGTAGATCCTTCATAAATGGCCATGAAAACATTGGAATTTATGTTTTAGAGGCATCTGCAGGTGAATACAAAACCAAGGACTTATTAATGAATTTTAAGAGCTTGGGCTTTGGGCTCAGGCAAATCTGGACTTAGATTCTCCTTGTTCTAATCTTGCACACATGTAAGTAAATTCATATTCCAGCTCTCAGCATGCCCTTCACAGTGACCTTGAAGTCCAACCCCATCCTCCCCAATAGGTTGGCTACATTGCTGCTGTACCTCCCGAGGAGACCTCTGCCTTTTCCTCTGCCACTTTCCATCTTCTCTTCAGACCCAAATGTGATTTTCTTTCAAAAAATGAAAGCAGATTCTGCTGTGTCTCTGCTCAAAATTTATGAACAACTTCCAATTCACTCCAAGTAAACTAAAAACTTACTATGAGCTGAAGAGACATATGCAATATTCACGTGGCCCCCGCTTGGTCTTATGGCTCATGGGACCCTGTGCTTTGCCACCCTGAGCTGACTCTGCAAATTCCAACCACCCTCTGCCACCTGATGTTCTGGACCCAATCTGCCGCACACCCTCTGGAACTACATTAATCGCTGCACAAGGGTAGTAACCTCATTAGCTCTTAATGGTCTCAGCACTGCTCAGTAGGGATTACATTGGGATGAAGTCTCAACATGAGCTTTAGTGAGGATAAACCATAATTCAAACCATAGCACTTCCTACTGGGGACAGGGTGCCATATTGTTTTAGTTTATTTAGGATGCATTCTTTATCCTGGAGAATGGTGTCCCATGCTCACATGGAATCATTTCTTGTTGTTATCTAAATTGCCCCTTGAAGAGTTATTCTATGTTCATTGGGCAGGTGGCTCTTGAGTAGTGTAGTACTTGCTAGAACCAGGAGATTACAGTATTCAGGTGCACAGTGCCTCACCTCCTCTGCTGGAAGGGGGGGCACATTAATGCAAGGGCACTGACCTTCCATTTTTAACAAACATATGTCTTCCAGATTTGTTCTTTTATGATGGAGTTGGCTGTTTTTGACTATCTGCATTTTCATGTAATTGCAGAATCCATGGGCCAATTTATGTACATACACAGGGGCTGTTAAAGTCTAACTAAAATTATTTCAAATCTATAGATCAATTTGGGGAGAATTAACATCTTAACAACACTCAGTCATCCAATCTACAAACATCATGCATTTCTTTATTTAGATCTTAATTCCTCTCAATAACATCTGTGCAGAGGTTTAAACATCTTTGTCTCTTTATATTTAAAGTCCTTAATATTATTGACAGGATATCTTTCTTTCATTTATTTATTGACTTTTATTATAGGCTCTATAGAATATAATAATTACTTAGAATTGATAAAATGGTCAGCAAACTCCCTAACTTCACCCATCCTAATTATTGCATATGCACCAGCATATAATGTGTGGATAGTGATAATTTTGCTTCTTTCCTATCTATCCCCATATATCGTTTTTTTCCCTTAGTTTAACCCACTGGCCTGGATCACCAGGACAATTATGAATGAAATAAAATAATGAAAATCTTTGCCTCTGTAATACTCTCAAAGGAAGAGTATCGAAAATGTCACTTGTTGATATGATGTCCACAACATTGTTTTTGTAACTACCTTTTATCAAACTTAGGAAATTCCCTTCTGTTCCCACTTCACTATGATTTTTATCATAAATATATATGAGTCTGGTCATTGGTATGTCACATCCTTTGAAAATATTATATTTCTTTCTCCACTATTTTGTTAATGTAAAAAATGAGATCTGTTAATTTTTTTATAAGTGATATAAATCCTTGTTTTCCTGGGATAAATGCATCTAGATTTACCTATAGGAGATGACAAGATGAGGTTTCTGAGACTAGATGTGCACCTGAGGGTTTTTTTAAATTTATATGTGGCAGCGGAATGCATTACAATTCTTATTATACTATAGAGCACAATTTTTCATATGTCTGGTTGTATACAAAGTATATTCACACCAATTCATGTCTTCATACATGTACTTTGGATAATAATGTCAATGACATTCCACCATCATTTCTAACCCATTTCCCCCTCCCTTCCCCTCCCATCACTCTGCCCTATATAGAGTTCGTCTAATCCTCCCATGCTCCCCCTCTCTACCCCCCTATGAGTCAGCCTCCTTATATCAGAGAAAACATTCGGTATTGTTTTTTTGGGATTGGCTAACTTCACTTAGTATTATCTTCTCCAATTCTACCCATTTACCTGCAAATGCCATGATTTCATTCTCTTTCGTTGCTGAGTAATATTCCATTGTGTATATATGCCATATTTTTAAAATCCATTCATCTATTGAAGGGCATCTAGGTTGGTTCCACAGTTTAGCTATTGTGAATTGTGCTGCTATAAACATTGATGTGGCTGTGTCCCTGTCATATGCTGTTTTTAAGTCCTTTGGGTATAAACCGAAGAGTAGGATAGTTGTGTCAAATGGTGGTTCCATTCCCAGTTTTCCAAGAAATCTCCATACTGCTTTCCAGATTGGCTGCAGCAATTTATAGTCCTACTAGCAGTGTGTGAGTGTGCCTTTTTCCCCACATTCTCACCAACACTTATTGTTGTTTGTCTTCATAATAGCTGCCATTCTGACTGGAGTGAGGTGATATCTTAGAGTAGCTTTGATTTGCATTTCTCTAATTCCTAGTGGTCATGAACATTTTTTCATATATTTGTTGATTGATTGTATATCCTCTTCTGAGAAGTGTCTGCTCAGTTTTGACTGTGGGAGAGATATACATCATTAGGACCAAGAGAATGAACCAGGTGGAATCCCAATCCCCTTCTTCGGTCTCTCCTTCCCTGCCACGAATTAGTCGTAATTTTCCATATAGTTCCCATAGCCTCATCGATGACAGAGAAGATTTGCCAAAGTCCCTTCACCTTGGACTTTGCCTTTGTGAATGTGTGTTTAGTCCAAGTGATATGGAGGGAAAATTTGCTATGTGCTTGTCTACATGTAGATGCTTGATAGTGAGTCTGTCATTATCAAAGTAAAAATATGGGTGGAGTGATGGTTGCCTGTTTAGCCTGGACTGTAGAACAAAACCCAGGAGACGCCCCCTTACTCATGTTCAGACATAATCCAAAGCAGTACCCCAGCTGGCCTGCAGAGTCAGAGACACAGGCAGAACCAACCCAGCCAACTTATAGGTGTCCAGGATGCCCAGAAATGCTCATTGTATGCTCCTGGGAGATTAAGGTTGCGTGTTACGCAGCATAACTTTGGGTATACAGACCAATACATTTGGGATGAGTGACAGTTGAATGGCATGTAGTGAATATGAACTATTGTAGACATTCTGGATGATGTAATTTTCCTCTATAAAGGACTAACTATATTCTTTGACACACAGAAGGGGGAGGATATCTAAATCTGCCACAGCTCGTGTCCTGGTATCCCCAGAAGCAAGGTGTTCTGCCCTTTTTAATATGTTCTAGGATTCCTTTTTTCTCCTGCCCTCTTCCCCTTATCTCTCTCCTTCCTGGGCCCAGGAGATGCCCAAGGGATGGCCAAAAGGTGAGAGCAGATGGATGGAGGAAGGGCAGGATGGAGCAGCCTAGGACACATTAATGAACAACTTCATAGCTTCCTGTAGGGAGGGGCAACTCCTGGGACAGGTGACCTTAGCTACAGGTTGCAGCAGGGGCAAGTTACCTTGATAGGGTGAAGGAAGGGCTCTGAAGGCATTTCAGTCCCTGGGGGGGCATGGGGTGCAGTCTCTAACTTCCTGGACCCATCAGATTGGCCTCCTTGATCCAACCTGACTTGATTTACCCATCTACACCGACTGCCTGTCTAATTCTGGCTTCATAACCAGGAAAAGAGTTAATCCTGGTCTGAAAGGCCATCTTTGGAAGGTACCATCTGCCGCTGATTTATTCCTAGTTTTGGAGTGAAATTTTAGGATTACAAACAAGAGCTTCAGTAGGATTTCTCCTCTTTGGTATCTCATGGACTAATTTTTTTTTCTCCTTAGCAGTGTGAGATTTCTGACAACCACTTTGCTTTTCATCAAGTCTGGGCTTAGCTTGCCTTTCCCGTTTGGCTAATATTCAAGGAGTACCCTGAGGATGACAGTGGTACTGGCTGCACTCTGCACGCTTCTTCTCTGCTTGCAGAATCTTAACCTCTCTGGCTGACTGCTTGGAAGACATTACTTCCTCCCCAGAACACCGAGGGCATCCAATGCCCTATAGCACTTACTGCCTAGAAATAACTTTGATCTGCCCAGGTCCTCAGCCTCCTGCCCTCCTCCAGTGATTAGCGCAGGCTCTACTGGAGGATACAGTCTGAAGGATGCTGTGCTCACCTCAGTGAACTGGAGCTCCCTCTAGTATCTTGGCCTCTCAGCTCCTCAGAGCCTCCATAGCTCACTGATCCTTCAGATTTTGTTTTGTGTTTCAAATGAGTAAATCATATATAACTTGTTTGCTTTTTTTAAAGCTACAGGGAATTTCAAGCATATTATTATATATGCAATATTTTCCCAAGATTTAGCAAATGACTATCAAACATGGAAACACAATTTAACAACTTAGAGGAAAAGAAATGTACATCATTAATTTAAATTCAATTAGCTAGCTTCATCTCAGCAAACGGCTAGTTAAGTGCCTCGAGTACGTGGTGTGGGAATTCCACTGGTCCAGCGAGCCCCTGATTTCTTTGATCAGCTCAGCAGTTACTTTGTTGTCCTGGAAGATGGATCCTTTCTCCCTATGCTGCACTCACAGCTTCTCAGGGCATGAGGAAGATGGCACCAATTTGTTTACCCATGTATGCTTTTTTGAGAGGAGAGAGGCCTCTGTGTTTCAAATTTTCCCCCTGGACACAAACTTGGGGCAGGGGGAAGGAAGGGAATTTCTGTGTCACTTGACTGTTTTTATCTTTCTAACTATTGGAGAAGATTCTTCTTCTACCTTACAAGCTTTAAACCAACCAAAAAGAAAAAAAGAAGGGGATTTTTCCACACTATTTAACTTATTATTATTTTGACATAAAGATATTATTTTTAAAAAATTCAGGGTAGAAGGAAGTTTCCCCAAATGATATCTGAATGAATGTGCATTTTCTCTGATAGCCGGTGAATATAGCCAATAGGGAAAATTCTGAGGAAAGAATTAGAAAAAAATATATATATACATATATACACACATACATACATATGTATGTTTCTATTTTATCCTTTCATATATCACTGAAATTCCCCCAACACTAATTTTTCATTATTGATATATGATTATACAAGACTGTCCATATGGAATCAAAACAATACAGTTTCAATAATCTTTTACTCACACTTATATTCTTGGTTTGATACTTTCATTGATTATCTTTTTGTGTTTATGATCCAATTTGCCTATCAATAAAATCATTGTTTAACCTTGATGCCTTGGTTAAGAAATGAAATTTTAAAAAAACCAAAATTAGTAGCTATGTCAGTGGCAATTACCGAATTATAATAGCCCAAAGTTACCAGAACCCCAAAACTCAATGGCTTTTATTACATCCAGCATTTTCTTATTTCTCAAAAAGCTACAGGACAGATGAATAATTTAAGCCCTATGCTGGGCTTACTCTTATCAACTTTGGGTTGCATAATCAGTTCTGCTCGTCTTGTCTTGGATTTTTCAAGTGTTTGAGGGTTAGTTAAAATGTAACTAGTCTAAAATGGCCTCACATTTATTTCTGTTGGATGGCTGATTCTTTTCTTGGACAATACGGGGTCACTATTTCAATATTCAGCCGGCTAGCTATCATTCACATGGTGATGACAGCAGTTCAAGATTGACAGAAAAAATTCAGGGTCTCTTCAGTTTTAGCCTCAGATGGGCCCCACAATCACTTTTGCCAAATTCCATTAGTTGAAGCAAATCACTGTATTAGCCCATATTCAGGAGTAAAAAGACTCTTTTAAGAGGGGAGAGTCAGTGGGCAAAAGTATAGATACCAAGTATGAACATTTGTGGTCATTTTTAAAATCATTCTACTGGAGTAGGCAACAGTGTATTTCCAAAGCATATTCCAAATAAACTGGTTCTATATGCTCTATTCTTGACATGCAAAACTGTAATCCATGTGCGCACAAACAAAAACAGAGAAGTATCCATTTCCATGGTCAAATACAACTGGAAACTCTGCTTTTATGGGACTTTTCTCTGTGATGGAGGTGGAGATAGGGATGCCTAGAAAGGGGCTAGCAGGACAGTGGCCTCAACTCTTTCTTTAGAAATGGCTGTAATTCCCCACAGGGCAGAAGCTTCTTCCCTTCTCAGGAACAGAGACTGTGTTGAGACTCAGTTTCATAAAGGGCTAGGCCCCTCAACATCTCTAGGTGCTGGGCAACTGAAATTTCAATTCCCCAAATGGTTGGTGTCCAAGCCCAGATCTCTAAGTGTCTGAATTTAGTTCTCCTCATTGAAGATAGTTTTCGTGCTTATGTCATACAAAGGAAAAGCAAAACTGTGTTAGATCCTTTTACAGGAATATAACCTCCCAAGCATACTTCCTGTACATGTCTGCTATATTCTGAAAGAAAGACACCTGTGCAACTGCTGAGATCCTGCACCAAATGATATGAGCTGGAGTTTGTACATTGGCCATTGCATGAGAGGGTGATACCAAAATTATTAGAAATCTTTGATTCTGCTGTTGACTGATGTTTGTGACTCCATTCTCCATTCATATGTTTAAATCCTCATTTACAAAATGGTGGTATTAGGAGGTGCAGCCTTTGGGATAGTTAAGCATAGGGGCTGGAGCTTCCATAAGGGTGTATTAGCCTTTATAAGAGAAAAGAGTTATGGTGAGGATATAGCTAGCAGGCATCTTCTTGCAAGCTAGGAAGAAGGTCCTTAGCAGGAACGGAATCAGCTGACACACTGGTCTTGTCATTCCCAGTAATGCTATTTGTGTTACAGCAGCTTGAATAGACTAAATTAGGATCTGTCCTACAGATCTTTCTGGCTTTGTTGATTGACTTTCAAATAGAAGATTACAAAACTCTCCAAGCTTTTTTGACCAAAAAATCCCCCCCCCCGCCCCCTGGGGGAGCATCTTGAAGGATTGGTATTGCATAGAATTCACATTAGAGAAAATGTCTTATTTAAAGGATAGATTTCAGTAAAATAAATATATGAAAATGCAAATTCACATAAAACACTCATTGTTTATTTTCTCACATATGTTTATTTTGCTTCCAGTCCCGTCTGAGGAATTACTGACAGTCAAAATAAGTAACTAAACAGAAGCAACTGGAAAAACAAAACAAAACAAAAAAAATAAGTTGGAGTTAAAGAATGACAAATCCAAGAAGAAAAAGAGTTAAAGATGTCTGATAAAACAGCCCACTGTATGGTACATTTTAGGCACTTCATAAACAGAATAATGAAAGAGAATCTGAAAGCAGAATTTTATTGGAATGAATAAATGAAGAATAATAATTTATTCATCATTCAACAATTCTTAATTATATCTCTGAAATGTATCTTTCACATAGGTTACTGGGGACACAACAATGTATAGAATCTTGTCTTCAAAAACCTTACAGTCTAGAGCTAGAATTGGCTTATAAGCTAAATTCTACTTACACCTATTTTGTCAAATAAAGTTTTATTGGAACACAGACACATTTACTTGTTTATATATTTTCTTGTAGAGACGGACATAATACTTCTTTTTTATTTGTTAGGTTTTTTTTTTTTTTAATGTGGTGCTGAGGATCAAACCCAGTGCCTCACAAGTGCAAGGCAAGCGCTCTGCCACTGAGCCACTACCCCAGCCCTATAGTTGTTTTTGTGCTACAATGGCAGAATTGTGTATTTCCTATAGAGATGACATGGCTAAAATATTTACTGCCTAGTTCTTTTATACAGTCTTTACTGACTGCTGATAGACTCTAAGTCCATCCTTAACTGCTACAGTTCTGTATTTTTTTTCTTAGAAATGCCTTTTTTACCCTGATGGTTTCAATTGCTACTCCTATAGAAAGGACTCTAATTTCTCCTTCCAGTCATAGATAGGCACTGGAGTATTTCTAGAAGTTCTCAACTCATCCTATGAAAGCAATTACATGCTGTGCCTATCCTACATATTATTCTTTGGTCTAGGTCAGAGTTGACAGAGAGATTAAGAGACAAACAAGAAATATGACCATTCAAATTTGAAGTGCATATGGAATACTTCAGTATTGTTATAATAGTACCTTGTTTTATTTTGGAAACTCTCAAAGCACTTTACCATAATTAGTTTCCTTAATATGCCAGGGAATTTGTTTTAAAAATATTGTTGTTATCACTGTCTGGTTGTGAGAAGAGTTTCAAACAGTTACATGGTTCACAGAAGGGCCGATTCCTTGACAGAAAAGTCACTCTGAAGTGTTAGCAACAAGGCTTCAGCTTCATGATGGTATTCCATGTGTCTTAGTCAGTGTGGGCTGCTATAATGCAACACTGTGGACTGGGTGGCTTATAAACAACAGGAACTTTTTTTTTTGCAATTCAGGAAGCTGGATGTCTGAGATCAGGGTGTGAGCATGGTCTACCTCTAATAAAAGACCTCCTGGTTGCAAACTGTCATCTTCTCATTGTATTCTTGCACAGCAGAAAGAGTGAGAGAGCTCTCTGTCTCTGTCTCTCTTTCTGTCTCTTTCTCTCTGTTTCTGTTATTTTATTTTATTTTGCAGGGCTAGAGATTGAACCAGGAGCATTCTATCTCTAAGATATATCTCCAGGCCTTTTTATTTTGAGACAAGATCTCACTAAGTTACAGGCTGGCCTTGAACTTATGATCCTCTGGTCTAAGCCTCCTGAGTAACTGGATTAGAGGCATGGACCACCACATCCCTATCCAGGTCTCTACTATAAATGCAGTAATCCCATTCATGGTGACTTCACCTAATCATCTCCTAAAGGACTCACCTCCTAAAGGACTCGCCTCCTAATGCCATCACATGGGAAGTTAGGATCCAACATATGAATTTTGGAGGAACATGCCAAAACAAGAAGGCTGAGCCCCGCTCCAACTGAGCCTTATCTATTGAAATTAAACTAGACTTCCATGAATTTTCTCCTTCAGGCCCTAATTTCAATTTAGCTACTCTCTGTTCCCCAATAGTGCATGACAAGAGGAGTATTCCATGCTTGGCACTATTATAATCAGGTGTAGGGATGATGGTGTTATTTTTCCCCCAAGAACTCCCCGAGATGTTACCTCTGCCTCTATGCTTCCCTAAGTCTCCACGGTGGTTCTTTTCCTTGCTATTTTTGTTAAGGTTGTTTCTGTCACTACATAGAGGTGACAACAGTAAGCACAATCAGCTCTGGAAGAGGGGGAAGGCTCTTAAGTCTATGTCTCCAGCATAAGCACTTCCTAAAGAAAATGGACTTCCCTGTCCTACTTCCTAAAAGCAAATTCCCCAACCATATAGAGATTCGGGAAGTCTAAAAGGTTTTCATAACAGAAATGAAAGCAGGATGATTTTTCTCCTAAGATGCTCAGCTGCTTTATTGCTCTGAAACTCTACTCACTTAATCTGTCCTCTATGTATTGCATTTCAATAAAAACTTAATAAACAGAATATTAAAGATTTGAAGAATTATACAAAGTATTAAATTTCTAACCCTGCCATTTGTTTTATTTTTATGAGATATCAGGACCAGTTTAATAAGTATAATAAACATAAACTCTGGCATTTATAACACTATTCACCAGATTAATACCAGATAATATTCTCAAGAAGTGCCATTTTAATAGGAACAAATGGATAAAAAGATATGTCTTGGACTCATTCTACCAAGATTGCAGGAACCCAATTTTTGAAAGCAAATTAACAACCAAAATCAATATTTTACCCATTAATTCCACATTCACTGAAAGAATTTTACTAGTAGAAGATGGCAAAAGATACTCTGGCATTAAACCAGCCAATGCTGCCTTGTCTACATATTAAAAAGAAAGCTCTTCCTACTCTTTAGTTTTAACCTCTGGTCCTGGACTTGCTATTCTAAGTCTCTTTACCCAACCTCTTGTACATGAACAGAACATAGTTGGTGGTTAATAATACCCCATTTATCTGCAGCAAGGAGAGGAAGGTGTGTTTTATTATTAGTATTTCTAATTTATTATTTCCCACCGCTCTCTTTCTCTCAGTCCCCCACATAAGACATTTGAAGATGCTAATAACTTCAAGGAAAGCTCAAACACATAAAAATAAATTCCCAAGAGAAACACTTCCTTCCTAACCTCAAAGAAAGTGCAAAGAGCTAGGTGTGGTGGTGCATGCCTGTAATCCCAGGTAGGTAGGAGGATCGCAAGTTCAAAGCCAGCCTCAGCAACTTAGTTATGCTCTAAGCAATTTAGCAAGACTTTGTCTCAAAATAAAAAAATAAAATGGCTGGAAATGTGGCTCAGTAGTTAAGCATCTCTTGGTTCAATTCCTGGTTAAAAAGTAAAAATTAAAAAAAAGGAAGAAAGGAAGGAATGAAGGAAAGCAATCAGGAAGGAAGAGAGAGAGAGAAAGAGAGAGAGAGAGAAAAAGGGAGAGAGAAAAGAGGTAGTATTTGTGAACTGCAGGCACTAAAGAGATGCACATTATAATTACATAAATAGACAAAAAATATAAATATTATCAATGAGTGATTTCTAAAACACAGCTAAGAAATCATATTCAGACTTAAAATTGCAAAATATAAAAAACTTTTATCAATATCAATTGTAGGTGAGGGCATGTTCAAACATATTTCTCTACATTGCTGGTAGGAGTTAAAAGTGTTACAGAAACTTCAGAGATTAATTTTGCAGCACTGGTCACAATTTAAAATCTAATATTCTAAAATCCATCAAATCCATTTCACCATCGAACTCAGAGAAATTTTTTCACATGTATACAAAGAAACATACACATGGCTATTTATTGTTGAATTGCTTGTGATAGTTGAAGTTTAAATCATACTAAGAATCTCCAAGGAATCAGCTAATAGTCTTTGGTAGAACGTGGAACAACAACTCTGGACAGAAATTCATACACATGCACATACCAAAGTCCACTCTCTGTTTTGTTCTGGTATTCATTGTTCACTTACATAAATAATAGAAAATAATTTGATGTTTTTTCTCACCAAACTGATAATAGAGTTTCTCTTCCCCTGAGCAAATAGTAAAGAAATTAAAAATCTTTACAAGGAGAATATTTTGTGTAAAACTTCTTTGTTTAAAAAATTAAAAGTAAGCCAGATGTAGTGGTCATGCCGATAATCCCAGGTACTCAGGAGTCTGAGGCGGGAGGATCACAAGTTTACAGCCAGTCTGGGCAACGTAGTAAGACCCTGTCTCTAAGTAAAAATATTTTAGAGGGGCTGGAGATGTAACTCAGGGCTGAAGATGTAGCTCAGTGGTAGAGTGCTTGCCTAGCATATATGAGGCCCTGGGTTGGATCTACACCACACACATACACATACATACATACATACAAACATACATACATAAATAAATAAAAATATAGCCTAAAATAATAATAGATAAAAAAATATACAATCAAAATGAAGTGATGAGAAAATTAATGTTATTATTAAGCACTTATTATATGTTGGCAACTCTGTAAATGAACATTTGCTATTGTGATAGGCTGAATTAGAAGACAGTCTCCAAGATTCCCATCTAACTAGTGCTTCACAAAACAATGATCAAGGTACTGCTCAGAAGGAAGATTTTCAGATGTAATTAAGCATCTAAATCTGCTAACTTTAAAATATGGAGATTATATGACCAATTCTGAATTAATCATCTGAGATCTTTAAAAGAAGAAAAGTTTTCTCTGGCTTTTTAGAGAAGAAGAAATTAGAGATTCGAAACATGTAAAGAAGCAGAGCGTGGTGGCACACAGCTGTAATCCCAGTGGCTGAGACAGGAGAATCACTGGTTCAAAGCCAGCTTCAGCAACAGCAAAGTGCCAAGCAACTCAGTGAGACCCTGTCTCTAAATAAAATACAAACTAGGGCTGGGGATGTGGCTCAGTGGTTGAGTGCACCTGAGTTCAATCCCTGGTACAAAAAATATACATATATCTAAAGAATTTAGTATTCAGTTGCTGACAAAAAATGAAATAAAATAAAATAAACACACAGATGGCCTCTAGGAACCTTGAGTAGCCATCAAGGAAGTCAGGAGCCTAGTCCTGCAAGCTGAAGAAAATGAATTACCTCAGAACCCAGTAAGTATGAGAGAGGATCCCCAAGCCTCAGATAAGAACCACCACCTGATCTGACTCCCTGATTTCGGCTCAGCTAGACCCTAAACATATAATCCAGTTCTGCCAAATCCGGACTTCTGACCAACAGAAACTTCAGGATAATAAATATGTGTTTTAAACTGCTATGTGTGTGGTAGATTCTCATGCAGCAAAGTAAATGAACATGGCTATGATGTGGTGTGGTAATGAATAATCCCTCTATCTCAGCAGCTCAACAGAACACAAAGTCACTTCTTGCTCTGTCTCAGGTGGATATGCAGGAATGGGATGGATTAGGATCCCAAGAATTATTTAGAGAACTGCATTTTTTTTCCCCAGGGATGAAGTCTGAACTTAGGGCCTTACCCATGCTCTGTTACTGAGCTAAATCCCCAAAACCCAGATGAACTGCATTTTACAAAATAGATTCTAAGGAATGAGGTACCTGGAGGTGCCCTGGCCCAGAATCACTCCCATGAGCCACAGGCCTGAACTAGCCACGTGGCACCACCTAATGACAAGGCAACAAAGCCATGGGAAGAGGCAGATAGAATATTTGTGGAACCCTTGTACATCTGCCCTAGGAACCTTATGGAATTCTTACAAGGAGCTTGTGAGAAACATTTTTTCAGTATCTTTAACCAAAAGGCTAACTGAAACGCAGAGAGGACATGCAGCTTGCTCAGCATCAGGCAGGTCACAGGTGTCTGAGGGTGAGCTCAGTTCCCTGTAACCCGTTCTTGTCATTGTGCCATGCTGCCTCTTCTAGCATGAAGGGACTTCTACAGAGTACCTAGAGGCTTGCTCTCCAGATGAAAATACGTGAATGAGTTGGAACTTGAAAATGATCCTTAAACCAAAATCTCTGACTCACCTTCAAAACACAGCACAGAGCTTCTCAAGTCTCTCCACCTACCACAGGAGACTGCACCTACATTTCATCAAATCCAAGGTGGATGGATGGTAAAACTTGCCATTCTCTTGTGTACCACTAGGAGAGGAAACTGGTTCCAATTAAGGTATGGTGTACAAGAATTATATGACACGACTGAATGCTGAAAGAATATGCACCTCAGAATTGTTGAACTTTGCAATTCCTATCCATCCTTCCCCGAACGTGCTATAGGTAAAAAATAGAGTAAAATTTCATCATACAATTTGGGGTCCCCTAGGACTGAATTTCAATTAACAAAGAAAATTATTCATTTGAGAAACTTTCGGTTTCCTCAGTAACTCAAGGAAGACTTGCACCTTTACCTTCTTCTGAAGGGATTTGAGGCAATTAATTAATAAACACAAGTAATAAGGCATTCAGGTTGACCATCGCAACATATTTTACAGAAGACAGTCTCCAACTTTCAATGGTTCAATTTCATGATTTTTTTCAACTTTACAATGGTGAAAAAGTGACCCATGCAAGGATTCTGTTTTTCACTTTAGTGTTCAGTAAATTTCGTGAGATGCTTAACACTTTATTATATAATAGGCTTTGTTTTAGATGATTTTGTCCAGCTGTAGTCTACTGTAAGTGTTCTGAGCTTGTTTAACACTAAGTTGGGATGTTCACTAGATTAAATATATTAAATGCATTTGTGACTTATGATATTTTCAGCTTACCATGGATTTATCCAGACAAGTAAAGGAATGGTTATGTATGCAAATGCTACTCTAAGTACCGTAAATATTGTTAGCAAAATGCTATGAGTTAGAAACTATTATCTCCATTATGATTCTAAATTATTTGAAGTTCAAAGAGATCAAAGTCTCACAGCTGGATAAAGGCAGAGGGATTCAAATCCAGTAACCTGGTTTAAGAACTTAAGGTTCTAACCCAACACCTCAATCCACCTGGAGAATCCATTCCCTTCTATAGCTTGTCCCCAGAGCTTCCATTCATTAGAAATGTTTCTCTGACCAATTCCTGCCTTCAAATTCATACATATTTTCAGATAACAGGTCATGTTTCCCTTTCTTTATCAATCTCTGTTACTCTCAAGTAAATGTGTTTTATTTTCTCCAAATCTCTGCAAATGATTTTTCTTCAGGTGGAGTGATGACCATATTCTGTCTTGTACAGTATTCAATGAACACTTCTGGTTGGCTTAAAAATGTACCCAGTGTTCAATAAACATTTCTGGTTGGCTAAAAGAAAAAAAAAAGTCCCCAGATATGCTTGTTCTAGCTCCTGGATCCACATGGCAAAAAAGAATCTTTAGGATAGTGATTAAATTTAGGATCTTGCTAAAATGCGAAGATTAACCTGGATCATCAAGATGAACCTTAAACAATACCTGAATGCATCCTTATCAGGGAGAACAGAGAGAGATTTCACAGACAAGTAAACACATACGCTCGGACTACAGAGGCAGATACAAACTAAGACCTGCTGGCAACAACCAGAATCTAGAAGAGATTAAGAAAAAAGAATTAAAAACAAAAACAAAACCAACAACAACAAAAAAACTTCTGCCTAGAGGGTCTGGAGGGAGGATTATCATTACTAATATCTTTATTATAAAGAGGTTATATTATGTAACAATGCATATTATTGTTTTACTTTTGGCTTCCAGAACTATGAAAAATACATTAGTTTTGTTTTGAACCACTCAGTTTGTGGTAGTTTGTTATAGTAACCACAAGAAACTAATACAGCACTAATTCAGTTCATTGTGTTTAAAAATAATTTATTAAATCAAATAAATATTTTAGTGTTAAGTTGGATCTTTTGGCAAAGCATCTTGAACAACAAAACTGTACTATAAACATGTACTATACTGTAAATTTTGGCTAATTATTGCAAATTTTTGTGATTTAATCACAGGACAATCTGAACAGGAACATCTATGATTATAACCATGAAATGTTAGCCCAACTTTCTATTTGTGATTAAAGGAAAGAAATATGACAGGTGGAAGGTTATTTTCCTAAAAGTAAAAATATCCCCAAATGTTATGTTTGCTTTCACTGCTTCAAATAAATGGGTACATGAGTTTGCCTCAAGGTTAAATGTTAAATTTCTCACCAGAAACATCTCCATTATTTATTTATTCATGTAGAAAAATAAAGTGAACAATTTTAGAAATTCAAAAAGTATTCACCCCCCAAAAAATATGCAAAAAGAACAGGCACTGTCAGAGCAAGTCTGAAGATCTTACTCTTTAAGTTCCAAAATTAGGATTTCTAGTGTTTCTGAAATCCTTAATAACCAAAATATCTTCAACTATTTTCTAAATTAAATGTAAGCTCTCTGTAACTTAAAGGAGAAAAAAAAGAAGAAAAAGAAGAAAGTCATTGCATGAGATTTTGATCAATACAAAATTAATATTGCTGGTACACTGAAACTTGGAATGGGTTCATAATAAAAAAAAAACTTCAATACACCCTGTAAGTGCTGCCAAAATAAGCAGAAAGTTCCTTTTTATTTGAGCAGTCAGATTTTTCTTCTATCTGCAAACAGAGCAAAATTCAGGACATTTCACTACTGGAGAATCTCTAATGAGTGGTTAGTAAAATACCCACCTTTCTGACTGCCACTGGATATCAAAAAATTACTCACTTCTGACTCAGTAATTACCCACCAAAAATTTAGATGAAGTGGTCGTCACATCACCCAAATTAGTACCTGACAAGGAATGCTTTGGGCAGGGCTGGCAGCTGAGAAACAGGAAGTGAGTTGCAAAACATTATTAAAACTTGAAAATAACAGCATTAAAGGTGTGTGATCTACCTTTGAAATACTCAAAAACTACCACAGAGAGAAACATCATGCCTGGGCAGAAGGGAGCCTGGGGAGGAGAGGAAGCAAAAGAAATGTCACTTAATTTTTGCTCACCCAAAGGGCCACACCAGTTCCCTGACAGACTATTATTATTATTATTATTATTATTATTATTATTATTATTATTATTACTACCAATGTATTTTCAAATGTATCAAAGTCTTGTAACATACTTAGAAAGCGGGAGAAGTTCTGAATGTTTCCTTGCAATGGATTCTGAGAGCCAAAATGGTGCTGTTGAAAGCCTCTTGCCAGAAGTTGGGTTGTATCTTAAGCCACATCCAGTCAAGGGTTCAAATTCCTTCATAGCCCAAGAAAGGATGGTAGGAGACTCACCATAGAATCAGATCAGGCATCTCATCTGAGGCAAATCGAAGGAGACATAGCATGGATCAAAGAACTCGACTTGTCTTTGTCTTCATGCTGGGGGTCATCTGGCAGTGACACAGATCTCTCAGAAGAATGGAGCGCCTTTCTTGATATTTGGACTTTAAATTAGTCTAACTGGGTCACTGAGATTCAACTTTTGTTATTTGAACAGGATTTGGGGTAGGATCATTGCAGTATTCACTCACAGCTCAATCTATACAGCTATAATTCAACTTGAGCATTACCAATATACATTTTAAAGATGCAATGACTTCTGAGTTATATTGTCATTTTTTTTGTTGTTGATCCATAAATAATGGCTGTGATCAAAAAACACTAACAGTATTCATTTAGAACTCCCCTGGAGCCTTAGAAGATGTCAGTCAACTGATGTCTTGTTAGGATCAGAAGTTGCCAATGACAGTGTGTGGACTAACTCAAGCCTAGTCCATTTGCTTACATAATGTTCATGGTTTCTTTTCCTGCCATTGTCTACAGAGCTAAAGAGTTGCAAAACACCACAGTAAGTGAGCCAAGTAGCTTCAACAGAGAATTAGTGACCCATAAAGCAAAAAAAAAAAATTGACCATCTTACTCTTTACAAGAAAAAAATTATAATCATTGCACTGAAAAGATGGCATGAACCTTATGTGGATTGAAGTTAGTACCACAAATCTCTATATCACTATTGTCAAAAAATTCCTTAGCTATGTTTGAGGTCCTTCATAAGCAGGTCCCATGTCCTACTCGACTAAAACTTGTCATCCAGTGTTATTAAGTGTGGCATTCCTCAAACACACTGCTACAGTCATACTTGAATACTGTTGCTAGGCATCAGAGATACATGCCCTAGTAAGATCTGGTTCCTGCTTCTAAGCCATTTGCCACCTAGCAGGAGCTTATTATTTAAAAAACACAATGCCAGGAATGGAGTAGGTATCACTGTAAATCCTTTATACATAGTTGAAATGAATTGAGATAAATTAATATATATATATATATATATATATATATATATATATATATATGAGAACTAAGTGTACATTATGCTTTTATCACAGCATCACCTCCAAAACAGACCGAAAGGTCTTTGCTTTTATTATAAACTTGTAGAAGAAATTCCCTGATATATCTGAAAAGTTCACTTGATGGCCTTTTCTAGGTTCCAATCACATAGAAAAAATAATCTATATTTATGGAAGCATTTGTACTAAGTTACTCTTTCTTTTCTTTTTTTCTTTTTTCAGGGATTAAACTCAGGGGCACTTGACCTAGCCACATCTGAGCCCTATTTTGTGTTTTATTTTGAGACAGGGCCTCACCGAGACTGGTGATCCTCCTGTCTTATCCTCCCGACTGCGTTACTCTTTCTATAGGGACCTTGAAATGATTTTTTCTTGCATATATAAAGAGAAAAGAATATAGGTGTGTAGGACTAGTATTTCAAGCATTAATAACTGCTTTTTTTTTGGCCATGGGTAATTATTTGTGCCATGTCATAGACTCCTTTATGATATTTCTTGAAGTAGTATCACTATTGGTACTACATTTTTCTCCTGAGGTGACACTTGGAGGTCTACTTATGAAATTGTGTTTAAAGGAAGACTAATTAATTGTAAAAGGACCTCTTGGTAAAGATTGCTCAAATTAAATAATAATTGCCAAATATCCTCTTCACTTTATGCTATATCGACTCAGCCTCCAGGATTCACCCAGCTCTTAACAAGTCCATCCTGGCTGGTAATTACTCAGTAATCTCTTCCTTCAATGGTATAAGTTTCTCAGGATTTTTACAGCATTTTTTTCTTAAAGGAAGAATAAAAAGATTTATCCTTTGATTTCCATCTCGACATACATTGCTCAAGGACCAAAGGCATTTCAACAACTCCTCTGAAATATGCCAACACTTACTACACAAAAGAGATCATCAATGTTGATACTGTTATAACAAGTTAAGCTTCAAACTGGGATCCTAGACCCTTCTGGCATTGAGACCTGACTACTCTCAACCCATTGTGACTATTATGGAAAGTTCTTAAAATATGTGTTAATATTAGGTGGGAAGGAGGAAGGTGGTTTATGAAAATGTGTGTTTGATTTGGGTTTGTTCTCGAAGCAAAGTACTCGTTCTTAGAACAAGCATCATGCCCACCATGGGTCTTTACCAAGTCTGCCCTTATTTGCACACAAAGCAGCTTGCTTCCTCCAGGGCAAACTTGTGTGGGGTCCAGTGTGCTTGACTCAGTGTGAGGGGCACTATGGTGTAGGAAGGTACACCATGATGGTTTTCTAAGATCTTCAACATGATGGAAATATCATTGTACCCCACAAGTATATAGTTATTATCTGTCAATTTTTTTAAAAAAAATCTAAAAAGACCTCATTAAAGCAGTTAATTTGTTCCTTCAATTAATGATTCTTGAGCAAAGGAAGGGTGAAGTGGGAGAGTCAGCAACACATACCCAGCTATCACCTGGGTATGAACTGATCTGTATCCCCCAAAAACCAAGATGTTGAAACCTTAACTTCTGATATGATGGTGCAAAGATGGGGGTCTTTGAGAGAAAATTAACTTTAAGACATTCTGCCATAAAAAAAGAAGAAGAAAATGAATACAGAAATGGCAAGGCAAATCACCAATAAATGTCAAAAGGGTTGACATTTCAGAATTATCCAGAGGAAGGAACAACAACAACAATAAGTACTTTCTCAGCTATGTACTTCCTCTGAAGCACACAGTCTTCTTCAAGGAATACTCTATATACAGTAAATGACACATTCCTCAAAGCAGCAAATGAGATTTAAATTTTTGGCATCTCAGTTGCCTTAACTGATGTTTAATTTCTCTAGCTTTGACAAAGAGAATGTCGTCTCCATACTATAACAAGCTAAAGGTAGTCATTCACATATTCTGAATTGCTACAACACTTGTCCTGGGAAAATATTAGCAGAATGAGAGAGAGGAAAACAATAACCAAACCCAAATATTCCAGACTTCTGATTGGGCTTCCATTTACCCATTATAATTGGACCAAAATGTACAATAAATGCAAACTTCATGGAGCTTAGTCTCTTCATCTGGAAATGAGTGCATACTCTGGAAATGAAAACTTAACTATTTTTAACTTGTGCTCCTCTGTTAAACATAAAAATCTCATTTCTTCCTTGAACACTATTTAAGATTTCAAAAAAGTAAGAATTAGAACCAAAAAGAAACCAAAAGAAGATAATTTGGTAATTTTAAGTATTCTGCTTAACAAACAAAATCTACAACAAAATTTACTGACACACGTTTTAGTAAGCGGATATACGTTAATATTTGTTAAAATATTTAAGATCAAAAGGACCTAGGAACCCAAATGTATTGCTAATAGTGAGATGTTATTTATTGGAAACTTTAGCATATACTTTCTCCTCTCCTTGAGAGTTACTCTAACTGATCTTTTCTGGCATTCAGCCATAAGAAATGCTGATTGATATACATTTGTTAAATTACTCAGAAACAAGTTTTCTTTATTCTGAAAATAACAGAACCCTAATATGGTTTGACCTCTTTCAAGTTAATAAAGGACAGAAACAAGCATGTTAAGTCTTTGGTAAAGAGGCATCAATAATAAAAGCAAATTGTAATAAGCCTTAACAACCCTTTTGACATTGAAAATCACAAAAATACTGCCTAATATTGGCACATCTGTACAGTACTTAGCAATGTATAAAATACTTTATGTAATTTAAATCCCAGGACTATATAAATAGATATTATTATCATGATTTGATTAAAACAGTATAAAGAGGCTTTTTCAAGGTTTGCTACTACTTAAGCAGCTAAGCTGAGACTTAAGTTTTTTTGAGAGATACTCCATTCACTAGAAGTTCTTTACTTTGTCATGTAATGTTGAAATTATTCTCATCCAAACTCTAAAGTTTATTATATATAATAAGCACATTTTTTCCAACACAGCCAATATGAATCCCTTTCATATCAATTCTCATTAAAAATCTTAAATGTTTCCATTTCAGAAGCCTAAATCTTCTCATACCATTGTGACAAAAGGCACAGTAAAAGGCATCTTTCAAAGTCAAAGCTTCTTAAAACTAGTTCTTATATCATATTACTGTCCTCAAAATAAGGAAACCAACACAGAGATGGGCTTTTAAAACCATTTACAAGTGGGCTGGAGATGTGGCTTAAGCGGTAGCGCACTCGCCTGGCATGTGTGCTGCCCGGGTTCGATCCTCAGCACCACATACCAACAAAGATGTTGTGTCCGCCGAGAACTAAAAAAAAATAAATATTAAAAATTCTCTCTCTCTCTCTCTCTCTCTCTCTCTCTCTCTCTCTCTCTCTCTCTCTTAAAAAAAAACCATTGACAAGTGAGGAAATGTCTGAGGTTGTCTGTTACTCAATTAGAATGGGTCAATATGACACATACTACACCTTATCTTTCTTAAAAGGTGAGAAGGTGTCAGACTCACACTCCCGCCTTCTGGACAACAAGAAAATACCTGCCTCCAGACAATTGGTAAAAGCCAGCTACACAAGAATAACAAAATTAACAGAACTCAGAGTTATATTCTTACCAAGTTAAAACAATCATTCTAAATGAAGTGTGAATGCCAAATTACTAACATTAAGTAATTTAATGTAAATGTAGGGTATAAAAAAGTGGGGTTTTATTCATATAAAACCAACATTTAACACAACTCCGAAGGTTATTATGAAGATTATGAGACTAAATTATATGAAAAAGACTAAGTATCCTGCCTCGAACACGGTACTTACTCAAAAAATGTCAGCTACTATTATTAATACTGAAAAAGTAGAAAAAAACAAAACATATAGTGGAAAGCCATATTTAAACCCAACAAACAATCAATATATTCTGTGGTGTTTTAAGACATCTGTGCAAAATATAAATTTATTATGTGAATATATGGTTTGCACATAAATATGCTAATCATTTGCAAGAATAAATGGCAACATGGTGATCCCTTGGAAGATGGAAGAGTGTGGCGGTGAAAGAAAACTTTAATCTGATTTGCAAAGCTTTTATTAATTTTTCAACAAATAAAAAATACTCATGTATTCCTTTGTAAATAATTTTAAAAACACATGTATTACCTTAGAAACTTTAAATTCTATTGTTAATTTGGTGTACATAAAACGATGCACCTCTACTTGTAGTTAACATATCCACATTTCTAAAACTTCACTTTTTTATTAGTAATTTTATTCAAGCCTTAGGTTGATCATTGTTTTAATAATCTTCATAATTATATTCCTAATTACTATATTAAAAATACGTGCAGTGACAAGAAGAGCCCCTTCTTCACAATTTTATTAAGTTTTACAACCACTGACTCTACTTAATCAAAAGTGTTAGAATTACCCCATTCCAAGTAATATTTCTCAGGTACCAAAGGTGACTTTGGAATATACTCTCAACATTTCTTTCAAGAGAGAGTTGTCTTGAAGTATAATTTCAAAAATCTTCTCCATTTTGTTTTTCTTCTTGGGGACTCTAAACACACGTGGGTTAGATCTTTTTGGCCTATTTGTTCTCTTGAATATTTTGTGAATTCTTTTTTCATTATTTTGCAGTTTTCACATCTTCTATTTATTTAAAGAGATTATCCATTATGTTTATGCATTCTTGTGTTCCTTTTAGTTGACTCTTTATTTCCAAGATGAATTTTTATTTCATTTCTCCATTGTGGAAGTTTTGCTTTTCCTAAGTCACATACTAATCACCTAATTTGTGGATTTTCATGATTCTAACTTGTTTTTTATTCATTGTTATTATAACCTTGTTTTAGTTCATTTAAAAATATTACTAGGTATAGTTCAGTGGTAGAGCACTTTTGTGGCATGAGGAAAGCTCTGGGTTCAATCCTCAGCATTTCAAAAACATAAATAAAATAAACACATTGCATTGCAATTTGAGTGTCTTCTTAATGTGTTTTCATTCTCTATAAGAATATTTTTTTATTCCTTATTCTCTCTTGTTTTTTTTTAAAGAGAGAGTGAGAGAGGGAGAGAGAGAGAGAATTTTTTAATATTTATTTTTTAGTTCTCGGTGAACACAACATCTTTGTTTGTATGTGGTGCTGAGGATCGAACCCGGGCAGCACGCATGCCAGGTGAGCAAGCTACCACTTGAGCCACATTCCCAGCCCCTCTCTCTTGTTTTAATTCCTTATTAAAATAGAAATTGACTGGCTTTTGTTGTTGTTGTTGCCCATTATTAAGAGAAACAGGTTTTCCTGTTCCCCCCTCCCCCCAGGGGAAAGCTGTGAGCCAGGACAGCATTACTAGTTGCACATTCTCAAAATCATTTTTCATTTCACAGTGATGGAGAATATATCCTTGTTGCTCTGTCCCTTTCCTCTTTTTATTTTAAATCTGGAATTTCTTATTCTTTTATCCCAGTGTTTCTACGCTGCTCAATTTAGATGCAGTTGCCAGTCATTTTTCCCAAGTGCAGAGTGTTGTAGTTTTCAGTATTCATGAGACTTAGCTACTGCTACAGAGAGTGACAGCTGCACTTGCATCATCAAACCCTCTGGAGTTGTGGTCTTGTTCACTCCTCAGGGTCTGAAAGGCCCATTCTCAGCTCTGCTGATGTTCCTGAGCTTTACAGTGAGAACTGAATGGCTATTTGGGATCCTCTGCCTCTCAAGGCCTTTACAAATTGATGGGTTTGTCCTAGAAGGTTCATTTTCGAGTCAGTGTTGATATCTTGTCACCTCATATTACGGTATATATGTTTTTTTAATTTTTAATACTCATTGCTTAGTTATTACAGTAAGCTTGCGATTATAATCTTTCCAGAATTTCTCTAGTTCTTGGAAAGAAAATTTTTTTAATTTTTTTAATTGACTAAGGTATAAGATGGACACAGATTGTATCAGAGAAGTCAAGCTTTAAGACTATGTTTTTGAAGTTACCTGAAATTTTGTGAGCAAGTCAATTGGTTTTTATGTGCAACTTAACATGCACACAACTTCTTTGAACCAAGTATATGGTTAGAGCTCAATGGTAATATGGTAGAGGGACTTTGCAATCAGATCTGGATTCAAATCTGACTTCTGCATCTTACTGCATATTAATGAACTCCTATAAGGTTTTCCTTATCTATAACATGGATATTAAAGATTAACCTTTCTGAGTAATTAGGATTAAATTGTGTTGGATATTTGGAGATTAATAAATTCATGTGTATAATTTATGATTTGATTACATCCTAATGCATAGAAACATGGTAACTGCAGACTATGGTTGAAAATATAATTTCTTTGTGTTACATGAGAAGCTTTATTTGTAAAATTCTAAAAAAAAGCAATTAAGTATTTTTCAAATATTTGTGTGAATACATCAGAACTTGGAAGTATTGTATTAGAAATTCTATTTAAATTTAGCATTGATCACTAGGCCACCAGTATTGCTTACATGTGTTTACACAGCAATCAGGAGAGGCAATATGTTGTAGGGAAGGTTGCTTTGCCCTTACATTTGCATATCACCCTATGTGGGTCCTATGTTCACTATTTACTAGCAGCTTAGTTTGGCTTGTTATGCCTGCAGTGAAAGCTTCCTGTTATAGTGGTGAGTTTCCAATCAAATTTGACAAATGTTAATTGAGCATGTATTTATGACTAGAAGCTGGTATAGTCACTAGGCATACAATGATGGAAAACACAAAGAGTCCCTGCCCTCCTAGAACTTATAGTTCAAGGTCAAAGAAAAATGATTAAGCCATGGTTAGAAAGAGTGATCATTTCTATAAAACAGAAAAATCAGTATTAAAGGAGGATCTGCTTGACTCAGATTTGAAGTTTAGGAGAGAGTTCCAGGAAAAATAATTCCTCAGTTGATAGCTGAAGGTGTGTAGTAATTCCCAAACCAAGAAGGGAGTCAAAACAACATGTGCAAAGGTGTGGAGACATGTGCAAGTAGCAGGTTTAAGGGCATGAAACCTGGCGGACTTAATGCATAAGGCAGTGTTCCCGACACTGGTTCAAGTTCAGAGTCACACAGAGAGATTTTACAAAAACTCATTTTTTATAGGTCCCACCCAGACTTAATGAATTACATTCTCAGGGAATGAGTCCCAAGGTTGTGATTATAAGTCATGTGGGAACCCACTGGGTTAGGGCATGTGGGGATATTAGAGGCCATCAAGGCAGGAAAGATGAAGCTGTAAAGCTAAGCTGGGGCACAGCATGAAGGGCATGTAAACTGTGTGTCAGGTTTGAATTTTGTCCTAAGTACTGGAGACACTGTGGGAGAATTTAGGGGCATGGGGATGATACAATCAATTATTGGTTCATAAAGATCTCTTAAGTTGAGTAAGACACAGTTCCTGAAACCTAGTTTATAAAGTTCAACATCTGGGAAGCCTCAATGAAAAAAAAATCTAAAATGAAAATATTGATACCTACTTGTCAAGGTGATGGTGAGGCTTAACTGGGGTAATATTTGTGAAATGCTTTCAAATGTATTTATGCATGTATAACATACTTTTGAGATTCAAAAGATGCTAATTTCTATTTAAGAAACTCATGGGACCAAATAATTGGTGGATACTAGAAACCCTCACTTATACACTTTCTCAGTGGATGTGGGGATTTGTGTTCAAACATCTGTTTCCAAGGTCCTCTGATGTTCTTTTCCTTTGCCCATACCTGGAATATCAGAACAGAGCTCATTCTGATCACACTTCCTCATTCGTTTACAATCATTGTTTCAGACTTACAATTTTATGCCAGTGATTTCCAAATCCATATTTCTAGTCCACTTTTCTTTTCTGAGTTCCAAGCCCATATTTTCCTTTAACTCCTGGACATGTCCATTTAAATGTCTGTGGTCACTCTATTCAAATTAAGTCTTCTCTTCCCAAATTTCACCCTTCTGTACCCAAAACAAAACAAAACTCTGTGTTTCCAATATTGGCACCACTGGGTCAACCATGAAATATGGGAATCATTAATCACTTTGATCTTCTCCCATGAGTCTTCCCTAATCCACACCTTTCTCTGCAGACTTTGATTATCCCCTTCTTCTACTCTATCTCCAACCTGTCATCTGGACTCATGACTTCCTAAAACCTCATTCTTTGTCCCAACCCCAACTCTGCATCTGCATCCATAATCCTGAGAGATTTTCTAGAGTACAAGTGTAGTGCCTCCCATACTTAAGCCTCTTCTGTGACTTTCAAATGCCTTTAAATGACCTCCAAACTCCACCAAGTCTTTATCAGCTCCTTCAAGATATCACCTATTCAGTCTCATTTTCCCCCAAGCTCCTTTTCTTATTTTAGGCTGTAATCATTCTGAACTGGGGTGTGTGTGGGGGAACCACCTTCTCTCTCAAGAACCTATGTCATGAAGAGTCATAATCCCCTTCATATGGATAGCTTCCTGTGCCCCTTATGCTTTAACTGACAGAGATCCTCTTGGAGAGGCAATCCTTGAATTTTTACAAAAGATGAAATCCCCTTGTATGTATTCATAAACCTTTACCTGCACCTCGCAAGTGCTAATCATTATATGTGTGATTTCTCAATATCAATCTTCCCCGCCCATTGTACTCAACAGGATGGCAGGGAAGAAATGTATGTATGTATATATATAAAATAAAATTTCCACATTACTGATGAATTCTTGCTAAAATTTATTTGTAACCCCCATACCAATATTCAGGGCATTACACAGTCATTCTCTGACCTGCGCAGAAAAAGTTGAAAAGTTGGTGTGATCTGATGTGCATATTCTAGGCATGAATTAATGTTTATATGTCAAGAGCTTTGTAAAAAAAAAAAAATCAACACATGAAAATACAGCTAAAAATCACCCCCCCCAAAAAATAATGTTTTGCCTTCCTGTTTCAGCCCTCATACTGTCAACAAGAATCCATTTCTGGTTTCTGAGCCACATTTTTCATACTTTTGTATATTTTGTTAGTTATTTCACTGCTTAAAAATGTTCTGGTACTGAAGTGCTGCGTAGAGTTCTTTGTTGTTGTTTTTAATCCTGGAGCATAAACCCAGGGTTTCCAACATGCTGGGCAAGCACCTCACCACTGGACTCAATCCCTAGGGTCTGCCTAGGGCTTGTTTAAAAAGTTTTTAGCTATATATTACTTTGACATACTTACATGGAGTATAACTCATTCTAATTAGGATCCCATTTTGCAGTTTTACATTTTGTGAAGTTTCACTGGTTGTGACGTCTTTGATGTGCCTTACAGAAAAAATCTGTCTGTTGTATAAGCTTCCTAGCATGAGTTATAGCACTGTTGGGCATTAGTTCAAGGCTCATGATTTAAGAATATATATGAAATGAGGTGTTTTCAAACAGGAACCATGTAAACAAGATTATATATTCACAAAATGATGAAATATTGTTTCCAGAGCCTTGCAAGAACCCATCCATGTGTTACTCCTAACAGCAGTGTTTCACTGTTGGCTCATTCAGTGTTTGCAGTGGCTTTATAGAACAAAGCTACTGTATTTTTTAAAAGTATTTTTTTAGTTGTCAATGGACCCTTATTTTTTATTTACTTATATGTGGTGCTGAGGATCAAACCCTCTGCTTCACACATTTCAGGCAAGTGCACTACCACTGAGCCATAGCCTCAGCCCCATAATGTCTGTATTTTATTAACTCTCTGTCCTTAGTAGCTCACACAGTGACCCTCACAAAATGCATCTTCAAGCAGAATTTTGTGTGTATGTTGTGTGTGTGTGTATGTGTGTGTGTATATATATATTCATATATGTATATTCATATTACATATATGCACATATACTCTACACAGACATACATAGAAATAATATATAATATAAAATTGATTAAACTGAATTTGTCTTTCATCCCAAAATTATAACTCACAGATTTTTTTTTAATTTTCTACCTTTGGAAAAAGATCTTAAGTATAGTTTTCGATACTACCTTTATTTTTATTTTTTTCTAGAATGCTGGGAAAATTGTTTGTTCCTTTGTTGGAGGTTTGGAACTTATTGTCAATTTACTGAAATCAGATAACAAAGAAGTTTTGGTGAGCATATGTGCTGCTATTACCAATATAGCAAAAGATCAAGAAAACTTAGCTGTTATTACAGATCATGGGGTTGTTCCTTTATTGTCCAAGCTGGCAAATAACGTAAGTAGAACATCTTTTTTATTTTTAATATATATTGTCAGTTAGTGAGTTTAAAACCCAGAGGCCTGAATTCATTTAATATCCACCACATATGAAGTATAAGATTTTCTTAACTCACTTAATTTTTCTGCAACCTAGATATGCAAAAGTATATTTTGAAATGATTACATGTTAATATGCAAGCTCCTGTAGAATAGAGGCTTTAAAAAAACATTTTTTAGTTGTTGTTGGACCTTTATTTAAGTGATTAATTTACTTATATGTGGTGTTGAGAATCAAACCCAGTTCCTCAACCAGGCCAGGTGCAAGCTCTACCACTAAGCCACAACTTCATCCTAAGAGGCTGTTTTTTATTTGTCACTGTCAAGTGAAGTGGTGGCAAATAGCAGTGCTACTATGTAAGTGTTACCTATTCACTTCCACTATCATCATTTTTATTGTTCATGCCTAAAATAGAAGTTGAGTGGCATCTCCTCCACTTAGCCAGCTTGGATTGATAGCATTCTTAAGCTAGAAGGTGTTGGCAACCACGGTATTGTTTACCTAAAGCTGTACCAGATAGAATAGGCAGCATTGAGGGACAATAATTTCACCTTAACCAGAGATATTCAAGCATAGTCTGGACTGCCACTTGGTAGAAAAGTCATAGAGCAGAAATTCAAACACTGGAATAATACCTAGTATCAGATACTTTGAGTTACTAAAAGAATCTGCTAGATTATTAAGTTCACTAAGTTGTTGCCTGAGTCAGGAGAATAGTACAATTAAAAAGAGACAATGTCCAATTCAGTTATATTTTATCTGTACAAGGTAATTACATGGAAAAAGGATCTAATCTGCACAAGGTTTACAGAAAGAAAACTGGAGGACCCCATATATATTATTGTATTTGCTACACTGTCTTCATCCCTTTGTGGCCCAAGATATGTTACCAAGATCTTCTTCACCTTAGGAATACCAAGTATTCCTAAGGTGAAGAAGAATTAATCCATTTATCCCAGATATGTGGGGTATTCCTTGAAGAATATCCAATTTTCTATAAAATCCAGTTTGTACAAAAAAACCTCAGAATTGAACCTTGGTCATTGGTGACCAACCACAATACTAGCTCCTTCAAAACACCACCTAAGTAGCCAGCTAAGGCATCCCTCTAAACTCATTTGCATCTTAGTGGCCATAAGCATAAAGGGCATACATCCGATCTCACAGGGTGATTACAATGCACATTTCTTAAGTTGGTTTTCTATGTGCAGAATAATGATGAATTGAGGTGTCATCTGGCAGAGGCTGTCTCACATTGCTGTTTGTGGGGCAGAAACAGAGTAGCCTTTGGTGAGCACAGAGCAGTGGCTCCTTTGGTGTGCTACCTGAAATCAAATGACACCAATGTGCACTGAGCAACAGCTCAGGCCTTGTATCAACTCTCAGAAGATGCAGATGACTACATCATCATGCATGAGAATGGCGCACTAAAGGTACAGTTGAATGACTTCATGGTTTAGTCCAAGTGTGGTAAACGCGGGTTGGAAAGAATCTTTTTTTTTTTTTTTGAATTTTAACATTTATTTATTTTTTCTTAGTTCTGGGTGGACACAACATCTTTGTTGGTATGTGGTGCTGAGGATCGAACCCGGGCCGCACGCATGCCAGGCGAGCACACTACCGCTTGAGCCACATCCCCAGCCCTGGAAAGAATCTTAAGGGACATGAAGGTTTTACTAAAAAGAATGTTTGGATGTGCAAAAGTGCTTTCTTCTTGGATCATAGCAATATTCAAGCCATGAGTTAACATTGTTTTAGGCAATTATTTTAATTCATTTAATTCATCCTTCAAATTTATATAGTTGAAAGATGTGATGTTAATTTTTTTGAAATGAAACCCAAATTACATTTAAATATATCATTCTTTCCATTATAAACCTGTTTCTATGACTTATAAGTTAGGCTTATGTACTTCGTCAAGCAACAATCTGGCAAAAAAAGCACCTTTTAGACTAAGTAGCAATTTTAAAAATTAAATTATAAAAAAAGTTGGAATGTTAACTTCAAGTTACTAAAGAATAATGAAAACATTATCACTTCTATATGACTGTATTCATACTTCAAAAAGAAGTGATTTCTAATTTAAAATTATACATTCTATAATTGAACATGATTTGTACAGTCTAAGATGCAGTAAGCATACAGCCTTTACAAAAACAAAGCTGCAAAAGTTAAGTACCCTGGTAAAGTGTCTGACACATAGCACATACTTAGAGAATTCCCAGTTAGTTTAAGAAGATCATTTCTAGATGGCTCAGAAAGTTTTCAGATTTCATAAGGTTTGCATGGTCATTAGGATTACAATTAGATGACAGACATCTATGCCACTCTTAAGGAGTTTTTCTAATACAAATCAACAGATAATCCAGAATCCCTTTTGTGTAAAGTGTTATAATGTGTTCACCCACCCATACAGCTTATTTTATGAGAAAATGAAAGAAATAAGAATGACGGTGGTGTGTAGACATTAGACAGCAAAGAAGGTGCTTCTGCTGTGCGGAGAGCCTTTCCCAGGTCATCTTTGGTGATCAAGGGGTCTGTCTCATATATTTGCATTCCTAACTACTGTTGTATCTGTGGGAGGATAAATGTAAATAATAGGGGCTGGGGATGTGCCTCAAGCAGTAGCATGCTCGCCTGCCATGTGTGCAGCCCAGGTTCGATCCTCAGCCCCACGTACAAAGATGTTGTATCCACCTAAAACTAAAAAATAAATATTAAAAAATTATCTCTCTCTTTCTCTCTCTCTCTCTTTAAAAAATAACAACAATAGGACATTTTTTTTGTCAAGTTCATCTGCAATAATACAGAGGCAGGCCTTGATTTTGGGCACTGTCAGCACAAATGTATTTTGTGGAGGTGACTTGTCCCCTTTTTTCTCAACCTGCTCCAAGCCCCAGACCTCACAGGGTTGTGTGAAAAGCCTATTGCTTCCCTTCTCTGGTTGTCTTTAAGGAGGAAAAAAATGTGAATGTGGTGTACTGAGATTGGTAGAATAAACAGGATTTGTTCGTTGCTCGGATATGGGTAATAAAAGAATGAGTAGAGAACCAATGACTCCATACTTCAGGCTAAATGAAGAAGAATCCACTCTACACTAATGCAAGAAAAATGTTGTGCAAATTTGGGTGATTCACTTACCTACAGTGAATATGTCTCCAGTGTGCAATTATTTTTCTGACTTTGAATGCATAATTGTTCACTCTTGGCAGATTCCAGGCTGTTTTTGTTCCTAATTGCTACTGCCCATCTCTAGCCAAATGCTTATTGTGTTAATTTCCATTCCTGCAGACTTTCCTGCTGCAACTGACATGACAAATGTTGATAGAATGTTTTGCAGTTACCAGGCTCTGTCAGTTACCTGTCACCCTATTCATAAGTGATTCATTTTAGGGTTAGTGCCTTTGTCCTACAGTTTCCTCAACAGTAACAGCTGATGTTATGCAATATATCTTTCATGACTACTGATATTTTTGTCATAGTAATAGTGAAGGTGCAGGCTTGAGTGGCTACAATAACATGAGTTCAGCTTCTCATATGTTCAATTTGAATGGCCCATTTGAATTTTATGTGTAGAATAGGGCTGTCCAGCAGAAATGCCATGTGATCCATGTATATAATATTAAATTTTCTATTAGTCATAATTTAGCAAAACATAAAAAAATAAATGGATAAAATTAGTAATATATTTTATTTAGCTCAATTTATCTAAAATATTATTATTTCAACATGTGATCAATATAAAATTACTAATTTTTTTTTAAAGAGAGAGGTGTAAGAGAGGGAGAGAGAATTTTAATATTTATTTTTTAGTTTTTGGCGGACACAACATCTTTGTTGGTATGTGGTGCTGAGGATCGAATCTGGGCCGCACGCATGCCAGGCGTGCACACTACTGCTTGAGCCACATCCCCAGCCCAAATTACTAATTTTTTAATACTTTTTTTGGTACTAAGCCTTCAAAATCCAATTTGTGTTTTATAGTACATCTATTTTGGACTAGCTATGTTTCAAAATAATTAACTAGAAGTTAGTGTTTTCCTTACCAGACAATGCGAATTTAGAGACAAGGAGACAGGGGACATTTGGAAACTATCTGTCAATAAGTACAAAACCATGTGAAAGGGTGGGTAAGATGTTTTTGGCAGAATCTAGAGAAGCCTGGGAAATGTCTACATTTTCACTTTGGGGGCACGTAAACTTGCAAGAAGAGCTGTCAAAGAAAACTTGAGAAGTTAATAGATTAAGCAGGAGTTCTATAAACCAAAGAAAGAGTGAGCTTCAAAGGTTGTGTTTATACATTTTAGAGGGGTCAATAAAGATTTCCTGGTTCAGTTATGTTGAAAAATAATCCTGTATCAGACCCTTCTGAGGAAGAATCTCTATTAAATGGACCAATAACTCCCCTTTTCTGCTCTGGTACATAAAATATTATTGAAAAAAATCACTGTGTTTCATTTTTATTCAGTAAAAAATACTTTCTAATTTCCCTTTAATTTTTGACTATTGTATTATTTAGAAATTTATCATTCCAGTTATTTGGGTATTTTCTGGTGACTCTTCTGTTATTGATTTATAATTTAATTCCATTATAGTCAGAGACATATATTACTTAAATATTTTAAAAACTTTTTTGAGATTGTTGTATGGATCAGAATATGATTTACTTGTTAATATTCCATTAAAATAATGAGTGTTCTCATTGAAAGGAATGAGATTCTTATATTGTTAGGCCAGATGTTCTATGAAGTTCAAGAACATCAAGTTAGTTAATAATATTGTTCTGTTACTCTATATCTTTGATTTCCTAACTACATGTTCTGTTAGTTATTGTAGATTTTTAAATTTCTTCTTGCTATTCATATCAGTCTTTTTCTTTATATATTTTTAAGCTCTCTTACTAGGTGCATACATGTTTACGAATATTATATTCTCTTAGTGACATCTTTATCAGTATGAAATAATCATATTTGTCTTTGTTTTGAAATCTTTTTCTGATACTAATATAAACATTCCTATTTTATTTGGGTTAGTATTGACATTGTGAATTATGTTGAACTTCTGTCATGACCCGAATTGTGTTTTTTTTAGTATAAAAAAACTTCATTGAAGTCAGTGTCTCTGTACTGAGATAAAAGATTCTATTTATATGAACACAACTTATAACATTTCACAGCTTCTAAAAGGAATTTCAATAATTACAATGATCATGGTTGTAATTTATGTTGTTTTATTTAAAATGGTTATTTGTAGGTAGTATAAACTTAGGTCTTGCCTTTTAAATTTGAATACAATCTCTACCTTTATTAGGAGGGGAGTGTTTATATTATTCATATGTAATGTGATGTTAAGATTGTTGGCTGTAAAAAATATACCGTCTTATTTTTTTTTTCTATTTTTCCCATCTGTTCTTTCTATTACTCCTTTTCTGTCTTTTCTTAGATTAATTAAACATTTATTTCCATCCCAACTTCTTTGTTGGATTCTTAGTTACAAGTCTTTTATGTAATTTTAGTGGTTGCTTTAGAGTTTATAGTATACATATTTAATTCAGGACAGTGAACCTTCAAGTTATTTTATGTATATAAACATAGAGTTTAAGACATACAACAGTATATTTCCCTTTCTATCTTTCTGAATTTCGTGATATAAGTGTCATACATTTGACTCATACAAATGTTATAAATGCTACAATACATTGTTCTTGTTTTAGGCTGTAAACACATTTTTAATTTTTACAGAAATTTAAATAAGCATCAAAAAGTTATTAAATATGTAGCTATTTCTAGTGCTATTTATTCCTTTGTATAAGTAAAGATTTTCATCTGATATTATATTCCTTCCACCTAAAAGACTTTTAACATTTCTTATAGTGTAGTAGTGTTTTTGATGAATTCTTTCATGTCTAAAATTTATATGTCTTTAAAAAAGCTTTATTTTGCCTTTGTGAAAAATATTTTTGTTGGGTATAGAGTTTTATGTCAACTTTATTTTCCTTTTAGAACTTTAAATGTGGTGTTCCATTTGATTCTCACATTGTTTTCTAGAAGAAATCTCTTAATAATCCTTATGTCTATTCACCTGTATGTCATGTCTTTCTTCGACCGCTTTAAGATTTTATCATTTCTACTGGTTTTGAGCAATTTGATTGTGGTGGGTCTTCATTGCAGTTTCCTTCATGTTTCTTTAAAAAGACTTGGAGTTTGTTAAGATTTTTAGATCTATGGGCTTACAGTTTTCTACCAAGTTTAGAAAAATTTCACTCATTTTTTCAAATACTATTCCTATTTCTCTTTTTCTTTCTACCATCTTTGATGACTCTATTATCACCTGTATTTGACTGCTTGAAGTTTTTCCATAGTTCTCTGAGGCTCTGTATATTTGTTAGTCCTTTTTTCAATCTGTGTCTTAACTTAGGGTGTATCTATTTCTATATCAAGTTCACTTATCTTTACAATGCTTAGTTGACCTTATTTCCATCCAGTGTGTTTTACATCTACAATATTGTGGTTTTCATCTATTGTAGCTTGATTTGTATGTTCTGTGATGTCTTTCATGTCTCTGTTAAACAAGATGAGTCTTGTCTTTAGCTTCATACACGTATGATTCACTTACAATCAAATTCTAATATTTTTGTGTTGCTTTCAGTTGCTTGATTTTTCTCATTATGAGTCATTGGATCCTAGACTTATTGAGTTTTCAAACACTGTGGAATACAAGGTTTGGATTTTTTTCAGTATATCTCTAAATATTATTGATGTTTGCCTAGGATGTGGTATGTTACTTTGAAGCAATTTTATTCTTTCAGAAATTTATACTTTTATGCTTCTTTAGCAGGACCAGCATAGGCCTAATTTTTTCTACTATTGAGCCATGACCCTTCTGGGTACTCTACCTATTACTATATTTATCTTGAAGTCTGCTCAGGTTTGTGGAATGAGGCACTATTCCTCATGTTGTATGAGTTTCAAAGATTATTTTGTCTAAATTTTTCAGATGATTCATTCCCTGTCCTCAAGTTGTTTACTCTCAGGTGCTGATCAGCCTGCATTGGAAGTTCAAGAGGCACCTACTCCATACCCTAGAGTTCTGTGTTTAGCAGTCTTCTCTGATCTACCTTGGAGACAATTGTCCTTGTGGTTCTCTAGACTCCCACCTCTGTCTCCTCAACTAACGAGGGTTGCCATGCTGCAGCCTGTCAAAGCTCTCCAGATAGCAACTAGGCTGGGAAGATCTGAGGATTCACCTTTTTTATTTTCCTTTCCCAGGAACCAGTGTTCTTAGTTATCTGATATCTAATATCTTGGAAATCATTGTTTTATATATATATATTTTTTACTTTAAAACTATTTTAGAGAGATAGGTAAACCCAGCCCCTGTTATTCTATCTGGCCATCAATCAGAAGTCTTACTTTCCTTTTATGTTTTCTTTCATATAATAAATTCATGGAAAGTTGAAATGGGTCAAGGCAAATTTTCCATTTTAAACACACTATAGATGAGAAAACTAATGCCCAAATAAGTGAAATATCTAAACCCACACAATCAATACATGACATTACATCATACATAATTGTCATGCTCAGTTTAGTGCTGCTTCCACTAGAATATTGGATTGCAAACTATGTCTCAAGGACTCATGGATTCCCCTGCCAGTTATTAGTGGCTACTCAGGGCAAGGGGAAGAGAATGATAGGGAAGGGCAATTATAGAAGCTCTTTTTTTCCATTTTGTATGTCAAAATTTGGCATGTGACTTTATTTCAAAGAAGTTTTTGCTACTTTAACACTTCAGTAAGCTCATGAACCTCTTTAGTAGTCATGTTTCATATTTATTTAGCTCCTTGCTTCTCTATGATAGAAAGGTTTAAAAACTAAGAATATCTTCAGTAAGAATGAAAAATTATAATCTTAATTATTTGTTTCTTATAAGTTTAATGCATAAAAATTCTGACACTCTGATACAGGAGAATGATTATTTAAAAGCTTCTTGCCCCCCCATAAGTTTTCTTTGGAGAGTTCCAGGCATAAATGTCTTTGTTTTTGAGATAATTCAGTTGTCTTATAAAATATCCAGGGAGCACTTATAAAAAATTGTGCACCTAGGAGAGTCTTAGATAATGGAATACCTGCCTCCTTCATTCATTCCAGGAAGCTCTGCTCCATTTTAAGGAATCCACTTTGATTTGTCTAAGTCTAATCCAATGCCTTCACCACCACCTGACTCCCAACCAAGTAAAGTTTCCATCTCTTCTTGAGAGGTAGAGATGAAAAATGACAAAAAGAGAGCTCAGTAAGGTGTCATGAAAGTAACATTATTTATTCAGCTTCCTATGTGCCAGGCATTATGCTAAAAGCATATATATTCTTTTAGGCAAAGTTCTCCATAATCCAATGAACTTGGTAACTGTTATTATTTCAGCTTTACAGATAAAGAACTTGAGTTTCATAGAACTTAAGTAACTCGCTCTAAATAATGCAGGTCATGTGGAAAAAAACTCAGAAAACCTGGTTCCAGAAACTACCATTGGAAGGTTGAGCTGAAAATCTCAGATGCATGTGTGAGACGGTGGGTGCCTGTGTTTAAGGTTGGTTCTGAAGGATAGAGCCTGGTTTAGAAATACTGCTTTATGAGGTAGAGAACAAAGGGAAAGGGCACCTGTCAGGGAGGGCCCTTGTTTTATGGTGGAATGGTGTCTGCTCTTCCTGTTATAACCCTCACATCCTCTCTCGGAAATCTGTCCCCAGGGCTCTATTGTCCTCCATAGTTTTAATGATTTTCCAGCTTCGATTGCTACCCTTGCCACTTTTGTGTACTCTTAATTTATGCCAATTACATATAATTACTAGTAAGACATAGTATATGAAGTTCAAACCAGATGAGTCCATGATTTTAAAAAAAATTATTCTTGTGTTTATTTTGTCAACTTTAATAAGGGTAGCTTTGCTTTCCCAAGGTAATGATATATTAGTTAATTTAGTTAATATTAATGATATTTTAAGCTGTGCATGATTATATATGTATATATACATACTTGACACTTTTACAATTAAAAAAGTTGAAACCAAAGAATTCAAATGCTTATGCTAGGTTTAATTTATATCTTTTTCACCATCCTTTATGAAGTTTAGAAAAACCTACCACTTACATTATCTATTTCACAAAAGTCCATGATCCTCCTACTTCATTACTTTTTACATTTCTTTATTGTTTTAACTTAAAAATACAACTTGCCACCAGTGAACACACCTGTTCCTACTAAAATATCAACTAATTATATGTTATGGAAAGGAAAATCCCTAAAAAAATTAAATTAAAAATCCAAATTCAAACTAGAAACCAGGGACAAAAAATTTCATCCCTCTATACTATCATAAGCAATAGCATCCATTCTTAAAGTCAGATAACTTATTGTGAGTCAGAATGCTCATATCTACGCACAGCACTCCGAGCATTGTGGAACAATTCCAAGATTTCCTCCTGGGTTATACGAATGGACTATGGCTCATCATGGCACTGCTTACAAAAGTGTAGTCTACAGTCTACCAATCTAGAAGCTCTATGGGGTATGTTTAAAAATTCATATAGATTGTTGGACCATACCCTAGATCTACTGGTACAATATTTGTGAATAAGAGCAGGAATCTATATTTTAAGCAAGCTCCTAAGGTAACTGGGAAACATACCAAACCGTGAGAACAACTGACTCAGAGGAGTTTTAATGGCAAGAGGGCTGGACCATTAGCACCATTATTCTACCCATGATGCTGACCATAGGGAAACACAAATTGACCTTCTCAAAGGAAAAAAGTTAGAGAACCCCTGATGATGATTAACCTACTGAATGGAGAACTTAACTCACTCAATAAATATTGACAGCACACTTAGAATGCTCCAGTTTTTGTTATCATGCTCACCAGGGTAAGTTCTGGCTATGACCAACATGAAATTAGGAAAGGCAGGTAGTTGGGGAAACTTGGCTTTGCAATATTCCTGTGTGTACAGAAGTCCATCTAGGACATTTGATTTGTTCCTCATCTTTAAACAAAAATATAAGAAGGAGGAATTTCTGCAAATACTAGAAAAATGTAAGTTACTATTATTGAGAAAAGACTGAATTTGCTGCAGACTTAAAAATAGCAATGTAGGTCCTTAAACAGGGTGCCAGATTCCTGATCAATACAATACATGCTATTCTGCTATTCACTTTGAAAGTGTGTCAATATATATATATATATATATATATATATATATATATATATATGAATGATTGTCTTCTAGAACATCAGCCTTTTTTTTCCCATTTAGCAGAAAATATGCAATGTTTTACTGCAGTAAATGTACAAGACTGATTTGGACTTTCCTTGCATTAGATGTCTTCTAGCTGCCCTGAGAGCTAAGGACTTGCTATTCAAAAAGAGCAACAGCCTTACCTGGGTTAGAAGTGTAACATCTCAACACCACACCAGATCTTTGAATGAGAACCTACATTTTAACAAGACCCCTATATTATTCATATGCAGAGTAATGTTTGAGAAGTGCTGGACTCAGGAGTGCCCTCTACTTTAACGTAAATGTAGGAGAAGGAATCAATCTACACTGAAATGTGCCTTCTACAGTTGTCTTTATAGATATTCAGAGTTTATATAATTCTACTTTTTTTCTACAAAGTTGATTTAAACATGCATTGAATGCAGAAATATAATTTAATTTCTATCCCTTACCAAATTTTTATATAAATTTATATGAGTTCTGATTTTAGAAGAATATATGGTCATTATTATTTTTCTAAGCTTTTCTTAAATATTTCATATTATCCCAAACCACCCTCTGGACAAGAAGAACCTTAAGTCTTCTCTTAAAAAGCAACCTTTCATTTCTCCTTACATTAGTAAGTTCCTGTTTTAAGTGGACACCATTTTGTTCCAGCATCCTAGAATGTAATGGCCTAATCCACATTTAATCAATTAATATTCTTAATTAATTTATTAAATTTTCAGTGTCTAGGTCATGTTTGTCCTCATTTAAAAAATGACAAAAGGAGGAATTTCTGCCAATAATAGAAAAAAGTATAAATTACCATGGCCAAGAGATGTCTGAATTCTATAGTTATAATTTATAGTTACCTCGTAGTTAATCATGAATACTATGCACAGTCACTGTCGGTTAGCCAGATGCTTTTTCACTTAGTTTTGCTGGATAGCACACCACAGTATCCACTACAGTTATATTCATACTTTGTGTATCTATTTATAATACTGGAATAGTTTTTACATTATTAGTGATTCAGCTTCTTACTCTCAGGAATTTATTTTCTTCCTTCCTTTCTCCTCTTCTTTCTTTCTTTCTTTCTTTCTTTCTTTCTTTCTTTTTTTTAGTACTTTGTAGTTATGCATAGTCATTGAGTTCATCCTCATAAACTCATACATACAAGGAAATTGATTTCCATTTATGGTCCTCCCTTTTTCTTCCCCTTGTCCCTCCCATTCTCTCTCCCCTATTCCATTCTCCTTCTTCAACTCTACTTTCTTTTTATTGTCTATTAATTTATATTTGACTGGATCTTTATATTATCCTGTCCTTCCATCCCCTTTTTCTTTTTTTAACTCTATTTTCCACATATGAGAAAAAACATTTGACTTTTGACTTTCTGAGTTTGTTTTATTTCACTTAACATGATATTCTTCATTTCCATCCATTTATGGCTAATGCCATAATTTCATTCTTTTTTTTTTGTAATGGAGTAAAACCCCATTGTGTGTGTGCACATGCATGTGTATGTGTGTATATACACATACATATGTGTGTATGTGTGTGTATATGTGTGTGTATGTATCACAATTTTTTTCTGTATGTGTGGGGTCGGGTCCTGGGGAGTGAACCCTGAGCTATGTCCCCAGCCCTTTATATATACATATATTTTATTTAGAGACCAGGTCTCACTGAATTTCTTAGGGCCTCATTAAGTTGCTGAGGCTGGCTTTGCTCATAGTACTCTTGCCCCAGGCTTCCAGGCTGTGGGGATTTCAGGCATGTTATACCACAGCACAATTTCTTAGTCCATTCATCTGTTGTCAGGCATCTGGGTTGCTTCCATAATTTAGCTATTGTGAATTTTGCTGCTATCTGTAATATGCTTATTTTAGATATTTTGGGAAAATACCCAGGAATGTGATAGCCAGCTCAAATGGTGATTCCATCCCTCATTTTTTGAGGAATCTCCATACTACTTTCCAGAGCAGAATTACTAGTCTGCAGTTCCACCAACAATGTACGAGTGCATTCCCCCACCAGTCTCACCAGCATTTATTGTTCATATTTTTGATCATTGCCATTCTGACTAGATTTGCATTTCCCTCATTGCTAGATATGTTGAACATTTTTCATATATTGGTTGGACATTTGTGTTTCTTCTTTTGAGAAATTTCTCTTTCATTTTATTGCCCATTTATTGCTTTTACCCCTCAGGATTTTCATGTGTAGATTTATGTGGAGACAGGCTGTTTCTATTTTATTCTAAGACTTTGAACTTAATAATAATTGGCTAGTGTTTACTTTTTAATTATGACACCAGTTTCTAATTTATTCTAGATATATTTTCCTAATTCATTATAGATACAAGTTTCTAGTTTATTCTAAAAATATAGAAAATATGTTGCTTTATATAAAACTATATATATTGTTTACAAATTGTACATCATTTGTCTAACATTCTAAGGAATTTATGAAAAGGTAACTTGAACATGAAACTTTTGTATTAGACTCTGCTATTTACTAAAAGAATGGGAGTTTGTTAATAGAGCTGCTATAAATGTTGTTGACATTTTTGGTGGATATAATTATGAATTGTTGGGTTATAGAGTTTAGGTATAATTAATTTTAGTAATTATTTTAAAATGATTGTTTTAACTATATGTTTTTAAATATAAATTGTTTTTAACAACTATATGTTGCTAAAATATATATAGTTTTAACTATACTCAATTTAATGCCAAGTGAATTTTCAAATATAAAACTTGGATACATATTTTTGTTGAGAATTTTTGTCAATCAACAGACTTGGCATGTCCTTTTAGACTAAATTTTATATATATATTACTATTACTACAGGGATTTATTTTGTACCTACTTTAAGTTAATATACCTGGATATGGTCTATGACTTTACAGAATCTTCCATGATTGTGGTTCAAGCCTGGAGAAAGAATATGACTGGGTAATAAATTTATGTGGTTTTCTTTCACATTACATTACAAAAATAAATATTAGTTGTCTTTAGGATTACATCAAATTGTGTACATGTCTTTTATGAATATATTAAAAAAAGAATCTAAGTTGTTCATGTTACTAATAGAAAAGTTTACTTTCAAAAAACAATTGTCCAATGGTTATAAAGCAATGAACAAATCCATGAATTCCTGAATATTATTGCATATTTATGACAACTGTACACTCATGCTTATCATGACTCCTTTTTGTAGGACTACAGAACTTAATGTCATCCAAAGGGCTTGAGACATAGGTGGTTAAACTTGTCATTCTATGGGTTTTAGAATGTTTGGTTTTTGTAAGGCTTAGGTATTTAAAATGAATTAAAGTATATTCTGTATATTCCAGAAATGATGTGACATAATGAACATTTCTTTGTTTTTTAATATTATATATGAGTCAGGGTCTCTCTAAGTTTCTAAGGGTCTTTCTACATTACTGATATAGGCTTTGAACTTACAATAATTATTTTGTCTCAGAATCCTCAAAAAGTGGAATTACAGACATGTGTCACAGTGCCTGGCCTAAAAAAATTTTCAAAAATATTTATTACATATTGATATAGATCCATTTAAACTTACACTATAAAAAGCCCATATAATATTTGACTTATGTGAAAACAATTTTTAAAAATGGACATATGCCATTTATATTTATAAAATGTAAATAAATGAAAGAACTATATCATTATAATCAAATATGACTCATAAAATCTTAAACACACATGGATATTTGATTTATATCTTTCTATTCTTTTTTCTAGATCTGTCATGAGAGACAAGCCCCAAACATTCAATGAGACAATAAAGAAAATTGTGTTACTTTATCTGATAATTACTAGAGGAAAAGATTGTCTTTTCCTAGTGGTGGTAGAGTGTTTTTATTTTTAAAAAATACTGCATGTTCTCACTCATGCATTTAGGATGAAAAAGTTGATCACATTGAAGCCAAAAAGAGAAACACTTTCTAGATCTATGATAAGAAAGAGAATGAGATAGACATTGACTAAGGAGTGCCCAAAAGAGTTAAGAGTGGAAAGTAACTCTTAGGTTTTATCACACAATAGGGTGATTATTGTCCATAATAATTACTTATACAATTCGAAATGACCAGAGAAGAGTTTGCAGGTTTCAAACATAGACATGATAATATTTAAGATGATAGAAATTATCCTGATTCGATTACTAAACAAAATTATACGTGTTGAAAATAATGCTGGATCCCATATCCAATTTAAAATAGTACATTCCCATTAAAATTTAAAATAAACAAATATCGACATGTCAATGTTTTTAAAAAGTAGCTACATCGCCTCAGAATTTTAAATGATAGCCCATTTCCATGAATACTTAACTTTTCTGCTTTCTCTTAGTATCTTGCCATATTGATTTACATGTTCTAAAGAGTCATGAAATGATTTAGCCTCATATGTATGATTTTACAATAATTGTTATTTTTCAATATGTGGCTATCAATGGTTTGAAACACAGATCTAATATTTCAGTTCTTTTATTTCAGAATAAAAGAACAAACTTGCCTTGTATAAGAAATATTACATTGGTATATTGATCCAAATTTTCTCTATCAAGTTTATGCTTGGGCCTCTGAAATGGAAAACTGGTTACATCATTAAGATGAAACTTGGGACTGTTTGGATGTGAATCTTTCAGGTTTGGGTCAAATGCTTTTTCTTTAATCAAAACCTTGAAATGGAATGACTCTGAATCAATTTTAACTGTGACTTTAATTAACAACATAATTCCAGATCACTGAGTAGGAACCATTAGAATATGTTCTTACATTTTATAAATGCACTTGGATGATTTAGGACAGTTAAACTGGTGATGATAAAAAGAGACATAAAAATAAATAGTATGTAGATTTAAAGATAGTCCTAATTTGCCACCAAAGATCATTCTGCAAATATTGCTAAATTTTTGACACAACAAAATAGGTATTAAAAGAATTGAGTAAAATCTCCCAAGGAATATATATGAGAAAGTGAAAATTAAAACATAATGGCATGGGGTGTGAATATAGCTCATTTTGTAGTGTCCTTGCTTTGCATGCACAAGGCCATGGTTTCAATCCCCAGCACCACAATTTAAAAAAAAGCACATAATGGCTAATAATCAATAATTATAGACATTATTAAATGTCAGAAACACATACATATTTTGAACTTCATTTTATTTTAATAATAATAGCTCTAGAATATAAGTAATATGACTGCCCATATTTTATACATATAATAAGATTTTATAATAAGAGTTTAGCAAAATAGACTGCTCAAGGACACACTTGAACTCAATGGAAAATCACAGACGCAAATTCAAACAAGTGTCTTATAGAGTGTTTAATTCTCAGTGTTGGCTCAATTGACACATTGAAAATATTAGCTCTGGTATTAAGCCAGCATAAAGACAGCATTGAAATAATATATTCACATATTCACTGATGTTCTTTTCTTAATAGAGTTAGAATTCTCCACTTTTATGCAATCCTTTCAATTGAATTTTCCAAAAAATGTAGCCTTTAATGTGTTCCTGGGGCTTCATCAAAAAGAGAAAATAAGGGCTGAAGTTGTAGCATGCTTGCCTTGCAAACATGGGGCTCTGGGTTTGATCCTCAGCACCACAGGCATAAGTGACACTTCCATTACCCTCAAAGTACCAGCCTGTCCCCAAAAGCATCCTCTGTTCAGACAGCCACATGGACCATCCTGTTTATGAGTATTTTATGCTCATGTACTGTTTGGACTGCTTATTTTCCTCTTCAAGAGCTATGTGGAACAATGACCCTATTTGTCATTATATTGAGATGATGGTAGCCAATGGCTATGCCACAACCAGTCCTTTGCTGATAATATTTACAGAGAAATGAATTATTAACTTCTTGAAATATGTCCAGAGAAGGCAACAAATATTTAATTACTGTTGATGGATAATTTCATCTAAAGTGTCAAGACACTGACTTCTGAACAGTAAATCAAAGCAGAGGATACATATTCTTTGGATTAAGTGAAAACTGAGATATACAAGTTTTGTTAAATCTGTGTACTTTGAGGCATCTGAATAACATGTCATACAAATGTCAATCTCTTAACTTTTTGAGATAACACAAGGCACCACCATTTCATCCTGATGTCAGCAAAGATTCTTACAATATGGATGCCACATTTATAGCCTGCATTAGACATTTATAAACATATTAAGTGTGTACAGCACTTATATATAAGTGCTTTAATGAGCTGTATTTTGCCCAAAATATGTCAATATTGATTGCTGTATATTACCCACTTTATCCATCAACTGTATATTTTTAATGATCTGCTACAAAGAAGTGAATGCAAGGCCCATTGGAGTGAAAAATTCAGGCTCTGTTCACAGTGGTCTCAGCTGTCAACCAAAACCACCATAAAAAAACTGTGTTTAAGGCCAGGCACAGTGGAACACACCTCCAATCCCAGTGGCTCCAAAGATTTAGACAAGAGTATCGCAAGCTTAAAGCCAGCCTCAACAACTTAGGAAGATGCTAAAAACTCAGCAAGACCCTTTCTCTAAATAAAATTTTAAAAGGTCTGGGGATGTTGCTCAATTATCAAGCACCCCTAGGTTCAATCTCGTGTATCACAAAAAAAAGTGATGTTGTATGTACACTTGGTATGGTGGTTAACACCTCTAATCCCACTGACTCTGGAGATGAGTCAGAAGAAACATAAGTTCAAGTCCAAGCTGGGTAACTTAGCCAGAACCTGTCTCTAAATAAAATTAAAAAGGACTAAAGATGTGGCTCAGTTAAGTTCCTCTGGGTTCAATCCCCACTACCAAAAATTTAAAATAAAAAAAAGACAGTCATAGGCACACCTGGTCCAGATACTGACAAAGTAGGGATGAGTCAGATCATGTGTAACATGAATAGTGATTGACCAGATGGTGACCAGGTTACAGCTGGTATGAGAGACCTAGTATTACAAAGGCTGCATCTACAACTTTTGTGTCCCTTGTGGCCATCTTAGCTCCTTATTGGGTCACTATATTAATGAGATAACCACTATGAAATCCAGGCTTGGGGCAACAAGATAGATCCAAATGAAAGGGGGTTCAGGCCACCACTAAGGCCACTCCAGCAGGGTCTCCTCTGATGAGAAAGGGACCCATTAAGGTAAGAAGGACCCAAAGGTAAATATACCTTCTGGTAATGGGGAAACAACAAAATTAAAGTAGATGGCAAAACAACTGCTGATTGTCTGGAAACATGGAAAGAGTTCAACAGGGACCAACACCTGGAAGAATACCATGCCTCCCAGCAAAGATTCCAAAGCTTTATCCAAGTGGCCATCTTCTTGGGACACTTTCAAGAAATAGTTTAAAGTGAAGCACACCCCACCCCCACATACAACCACCCTCCTCACACACCAATTAAAATAGCAGCTCAGTTAATATTCACTGGACTCTAGATCTCAATATGATGCTCAGTGCCCCATGGCCTGCCTCTCAATAAGTCCTGCTTAACTCCCACTGGCAGAGGAAGAAACAGGCCTCACAAGGACAAAGCCTGGCTAGAAGGCAGCAGCATCAGACAGGAGACCAGGTCTGTCTGGTTTCAAAACCTGTGTACAGCATTCAGATTATTATTAGTAGTATTAGTCCTTAGCCTTGTTCTCTCCAGAAATGCCCAACATGGTTAATGAGATGGAGATTACAGCACTAGTACTGCACACAGCCAGACCCTTCTATGCCACTGTGAGTTTCTTGTCTTCTTAAATGAACAAGTGTTCAAAATGAGGAAAAAAGTTTTGGGAAATCTTATTGCCCTTGACACACCAACCACATGCCAAGCTGTAGTGGGTACACTTGTAATCCTACCAGCTCAGGAGATTGAGGTAGGAGAATTACAAGTTGAAGGCAGCCTCAGGAACTTAGCAAGTCCACATCTCAAAAAAAAAAGAAAACGTAAAAAATTTTGGGGGATGTAATTCTGTGGTTAAGCACTCCTGAGTGTAATTTCTAGTACCATAAAGGGGGTGGGGGGACATAGCATGAACATTCTTATAAAACCACATGATACTTTTGACACATAGATGGCTTTTTGTTACCCTGTATATAAAACTGCAAGAATCTTTGAGCCATTCAATTGCCCACCACTGAATAAAGTCATGTCAGAGCTCCCTACAACCCCATGAATATCATTGGAGCTGCCCGGATAGCAAGTCAATTAGGCTGGGGTAGAGCCTATACCAAAACCAGAACCCTCCGCCCTTGCTCACTTTTTTGGAGGGAGTAATGGGGATTGAACTTAGGGTAACTAAAACTGAGCCACATCTCTAGATCTATTTTGAACTTTATTTAGAGACAGTCTTACTGAGTTGTTAGGGTCTTGATAAGTTCCTGAATCTGGCTTCAACTTGTGATCCTGCTGCCTCAGGCTCCAAGCTGATTGGATGACAGAAATGCACCACTTCACCCGGGTTTCCTTTGCTATCTTGCAGCCACACATAATTACATACCCTGTCCCCATCTCCACTCTCCCTTCTCCTCCTGTAACTTCTATACTTCATGGCTTCCCCCACCTGGTCTCACTGTTAATCTGCATCTTTTCTCAATGGAGGCTGATCAAGTTCTTTTCTTAGAGAGAAATGAAACAAATAAAGAAAAAAGGAAAATAACTTTTTCTAAAATTGAGCCCCAAAACAAGTTCCCATGAGCAACATTTGAAGAAATTTGAGTTAATCAGTCCCTTAAGGATGAATTAAAATTTTTAAAATGTTCTGGATACCTGAGGCCTGGCCCTTTCTCAAATGGATTCCCTGGATGGTAGAAGTCAGGGATGCTACTAAGGGGTTAACATTTGGGGTGCACCTGATCTCTGGAATGCCAGTGACCTCTGGAGACCAAGACAACTCAGTCCCAAGAAAGCACCTCAAAAGCCCTGAATGCTCTTCTCTCTGTGCTTGCTAGAATTTCTCTGGCCTCCAGTGTCTTTATTTGTTGTTCTGGATGTATCAATCTTTCTTATATCAGCATCTTAACTCTGGTGTGGCTATTTGGCTCCTCTTTGCTTGTTCTGCACCCACTTATCTGCCTGTCATTTATCCATTCCTCAAATTTCCCTGCCATTCTTTCTCTCTCTCTCTCTCTCTCTCTCTCTCTCTCTCTCTCTCTCTCTCTCTCTATCTCTCTCTCTCTCTCTCTTTCTGCACCTATCTGACCTGGTGTGTCTCTTTCCTTACTGGGAACTCTTCGTGTCTCTGTTACTTGAGCTGGTTTACTTAATGACCTGCTCCTTTTGTGCACTTTACACAATGTTCTTCTCTGGAAGTTTTCTAGAAAGACAACTTGGACCCTGACTGATAAAGGATACTGTGTCAATTCCATGTAAGATCCCTGTTGTTACTTAGGCAACATTCATGCCATTCTCCAGAAGCCTGGGGGCAGTGCAGGAGAGAAGCACTGAAGATGGGGGAGGAGCCAAGTTGGCAAGCTCTCTTTGAGCCATGTGTAGTGAGAATGAGGCCAGATGGAAAAAGGTAGGTGGAAAATTCTCTCCTGGAGATTTTGAGAGGTTCCTCAAGTCTACTGTTCTGAGGAGGTAGGAGGCAGGCCTAAGGTCACACCCAAACCCTGGCTTTAGATTTGGAAAGTAAACCTTTAGGTGGACAAAACCCAGGCTGGAGTGAACTGTGCCATGTTGCCAAAAGCTTAGTCTTTATCCTCAATGCCAATGCAACAACTAGGACATGGTTTTGGAAAAAAAATAAAGTTTTCTTCCTTTTCTAGCAAAGGAAAAACCCAGGGTATTTCCAGTTCCAGAAGCTGTGATTCTGCCTATCAGCAGGAATTGGGAAGTTTTAAAGAGGTGACTCAAAAGTTAAATTGCCCCTGTTCTCTATTGGAGTTGACATTTACTTGTTAATTTAAGAGATAGTTATTTCTGAGATCTTCTGGTGCTGTCCACAAAGTCTGGATGACTTGGTTTCTATGGTGGGTGTCTGCTCAGAGACAGATCAGTCTGCCTAGGATGGAAAAGAAAGTGATATTGTTTCCCTTGAGATTCGGGAGGGGGAGGGGTTAGGGAGGTGTAGAAGAGGGAAAGAGAAAGAATCATGTCCATTTTAAAAATGAGTTGCAGTAGCAGAGCTGCATCAGTGTTTTCAAACCATGAAGTTGACCACTATTACACAGTGATGAAATGATTTCACCCCATAGTATCTTGTGGGTCTTCCAGTACACTGATAGAAACATAAGAGCAGGTATTAGTCTTCTCTTCTGAGGCACACATGGGAAGAAACCTCTTCCCAGACCTATATGTGATGCATGACCAAACCAGGTTCAAATCCCAATCTGACAATTTTGGTATATGGGGTGAGGCAGAAGGATTGCAGTCAGGAGGGTGAGGCAGAAGGATTGCAAGTTGGAGGCTAGCCTCATCAACTTAGCAAAGCTCTAAGAAACTCAGCAAAACCCTTTCTCTAAATGAAGTATAAAAATGGTCTTGGGATGTGGCTCAATGATTAAGCACTTTTAAGTTAAATCCCCAGTGCCAAAAATTAAAAAAAAATCCAGACCTGTGTGGCCCCTCATTTCTCAACAGAGGAGTATCCTTCCATGAATATGTTGTGCCAGAGGCATCTTGGATTTTGCTTGTTTTATTGATGCAGATAATGAAGTCAATCCTATCAAGGATTCTGGAGAATTCAGGGTGTCTGAGCCTGGAAAATATTTTTGTATCATACTAAAGATGTGATAAGAAACACAATAGATGGTAGTGAAAAATGAAGAAAATCAATGGAAGTTTTCAAAAAGCAATGCAATTGGCAAATCACTTGACAAATTTAGCATAAGATAGAGGAGGAGCTGAGGTCATTGGTAGAGCACTTGCCTAACATGAGGATTCAATCCCCAGCATCTGAGATAGAGAGAGAGAGAGAGAGAGAGAGAGAGAGAGAGAGAGAGAGAGAAGACAAAAGGTAAAGTTAACAGTACTGGGAAAAAAAAGTAGGACATCATAGATCTCACAGGTAATAAAAGGATAATAAAAGAATGATATAAGAAACGTCAAAAATTTTGAAAATTTAAATGAAGTAAAACTGCCAACAATATCCTCATGCTCATAGATGTGAAAAATCTTTTTAAAAATTGGTAAAACTGAACCAGCAATTTCTTGCAAAAAATGCAAGATCAATTTAAGAATTAAAGTATCATTAATACTAAGTCAGCACAAAAGATTATTTATATTTCTATACTATGAAAAAAATAAAATTAAATCAATAGCATTTATGATAACATACAAAATTATAAATATTTATAAAAAATTAGCAAAGTTTTTATAAGACCTGTACCAAAAACTATGAAACACTGATAAGAAAATTTTAAGATGATCTAAATAAATGCTGATGAATCAAAATATTCAATACTTCTAAAATATTTTTTCAAAGTAAGTCTTTAGAGTCTGTACAATTAAAATAAAAACTTCAAAGTTTTTAATACAGATTAACAGGCTGACTCAAATTTGTATAAAAATTTAAATGATTAAGATGATTAAAACAATTATAGAAAAGAAAAATGAAGATGAATGAATTATGTTACTTGATTTTATGATTACTGTAACGTGTAATAATATAAACAACGTGATTACAACCTAGAGATATAGATTGATGGAAGAGAAGACAGAAATAAACCAAGAAATACATGTTTACTTGATTTTTGTTAGGTTGGCTAAGGCAATAAAACAATGAAAAGACAGTGTTTTGTTTTATAAAATGGTTCTAGAATAACTGAAAATTTTATACAGGGGGAAATTAAGAAATGCACTAAAATCTTACCTTATACCATATACAAAGCTCCACTTGAGATCAATCTAGACTTAAATATAAAAGTTAAAACTGTAGCCTTGGAGCATGTGAGGAATAAAGAAACTCTAGATAGAGCAGAGGAGTTCAAGGGGAAGGGAGGGGTCATAAATGATTGTGGAATGTGATGATCATTATTATCCAAAGTACATGTATGAAAACATGAACTGGTGTGAATCTACATTGTATACAAAGTTATGACAAATTGTGCTCTATATGTGTAATAAGAATTGTAATGCATCCCATTGTCAAATATAAATTAAAATTTAAATTTAAAAAATTAAAATAAAATAAATTGCTGCCTGGTATGGTAGTGAATGCCTGTAATCCCAGCAATTTGGGAGGCTGAGGAAAGAGGATTACATGTTAGCAGTCCATTGCTCTCTTAAGCTGTTTTTTTTTTTCAATAGATATGGTAAAAAGAGAGGAATACATAGCAAGAAAGTAGCCCATTAAGGAGAGGCTCTATGAGTGCCAAACACAGTTCATCAATGCACAGGAGTCTGGCCCCTAATGAAGCCATTTACATGCAAATGCAGGCCTGAGTGTATGGACACCAGTCTCAATTCTGGGAATTGTTGTTTCATCTAATCAAAAAAAATTTACACATGAAAGTCATATCCATGTTCATTAACCCCACAGCTCTCTCAAAATTGCTTCTCTATTATTCCTAACAAAATTGCCAACCTTTATATAATTAGGTACCCCACTTAAGAACTTTATTTTCCTCTCACCCCCAACCAAGGCCTGCATCTGAATGTAAAACTGCATGTGGGTCGGTAAGACTGAACAATTTGTAAAAACATTAATTGACAAACCTACCCCAAGCACTTTGTCACATTGATTGGCCTTACACTGGCCTTACACTGGTCACATTTAGGACTTGCTCTTTGCTCTTATACTCCCCAATCAAGGAGGGTTCTTTCTTTTTACAATCTCATTATCACTGAAAAATACAAAACTACAGTATAGAAACAGAATCTCAAGTCCCTAAATTTAATTGCCACCTTTATTTTCATGTACAAACAATTGAAAGTCACAGATGGATCTGGTGACAAATGTTACTCACACATAACATTGAAACACAAAGCCCATAACAAAGGCATTTACAAAAAGTTCATAATTTATTGTGGTTATTAATTGATGTGGGTCCAACCCACACATAATAATAACTGTGTCTCTTGTCAATCACATGGATTTCAACTATAAAGAATTTGTTGTGATGATCCTGCTAATTTGCCTTCTTTATGGGGGGAGAAATAAGATGCATAATATTTATACCTAATCATATTATTAAGGATGATTTTGAGGGAGGGTCTTCCAATGCATAGAATAAATGTAAATAATAAATATACTGGGATTGCTCATTTTGCTAGCACTAGAACGTTGAGTGTTGTTTTTTTTTCCTACAAAATTAGCAAGAATAACTTTGTTTTGTTAATGCAATCCAGCAATGACCTGCCAGGAACTCTGGAGCAGAGAGGGCAGGCACATCTTCCTGCCCACTCAGTGTCTGGTCTTTTTGCTGAAACTGCCAACAATGGTCTTAATTAGTGCAGTAATTCCGAACTTCACTCTAGTTCTCTAGCTTTGTTTCATTTACTAACCTAGTCAATGATTCATTTTCTCACATTAATCATTTTTTAAATTTTTATTCACTATTCAGAGGAGTCATTAACCATTTGATCAATAACCATCACTTACTGACTGAGCACTGTGATTCTCCAGTTCTAAGTAGGTTCCATGGACAGAACAATGAGTTGGTAAGTCTTGAACTACTCTTACAATAAAGTCAGGTGTGTATGCAGTGTGTAGGCATATTCACACATGTATATGCTTATACATAATTCATCTACATATATGTATATATGCTTGTGATTGTTAGGCTAGATGTCTATTATATACTTACATATATTCACTCATACACACATATGCATTCAATACAAAGTGATATGAATTTTCTTTGTGAGTTGGAGAGAATATTGTATGTAGACCGCAGACAATGTGATATATGATTGTAAGATTATAGGATGAAACACACATCAAAATTTTAGCTTACCTGAGCAGTTGAATGATTGTTCATCAAATCATTCATGTTCTTTTTAATTTTTTTTTTTTTTTGGTATTTAGATTAACCACTGAACCATTTCCCCAGCCCTTTTTTATTTAGAGTCAGAGTCTCCGTACATTGGTTTGGGTTACACTAAGTTGCTGAGGCTAGACTCAAACTTGCAATCCTCTTGCCTCAGCTGCCTGAGATGCTGAAAACACAAATTGACACCTTAGAAACAGCTTTCCAGCCAGGGACTGTGTTTTCACACCCTCACTGGATCTCCTTCGAGACCCACTGGTGTTGGGTAAGTGCATCCTTGCCCATTCTGACACAGTTTAGAACCAGCCTCTCAGAAGACAGACAGGATTGCAGTTTCATGCTGACCCACCTCTTTGCACACAGCAAATAAACCCACTCATACATAAGTAGCTGTTATATTCTCAATTTCTAAATGTGTAGCTCATTTGCCTCCAATTCTTCAAACTTTATTTGTTTGTTTGTTTGTATTTGCTACTGGGGATTTAACCCAGGGGCACTCAAGCAATGAGCCAATTCCCCACCCTATTTGTCTTTTATTTAGAGACAGCGTCTTCCTGAGTTGCTTAGCACCTTACTACGTTGCTGAGGCTGGCTTTAAACTTATAATTCTTTTGCCCCAGCCTCCTTAGCTCCCTGAGATTATGGGCCAGCCACCCCACCTGGCCAAGTCCTCAAACTCTAAAGGAGGAAAAATGTTTGAAATTCAAGCTTCACAACAAAGAGTTGTTACATTACTATTAGGTGAACAGATACAACTGCCTCACTGATATTTTCTAATTTTTTCTGGGGGTACCTGGGATCGAACTGAGGGGCACTCAACTACTTAGACACATCCCCAGCTCTATTTTGTATTTTATTTGGAGATAGAATCTAACTGAGTTGCTTAGTGTTTCACTGTTGCTGAGGCTGGCTTTGAAATCACAATCCTCCTACCTCAGCCTCCTGAGTCACTGGGAATACAGACATTTTCTATTTTTTCTCCTAATTTGAATTAAACCAGCTGGGGACAAAGCCCTTGTTCAACCTATTCATGATACCATCAAGTCATTGGAGCAACAGGGTGGGGTTGGGCATACTTTTGATATCAGTAGCTTGGAAGGTTGAGGCAGGAAAATTGTGAGTTCAAAGGCAGCCTAAGCAATTTAGCAAAATCCTAAGCAGCTCAGCATGACCCTGTTTCTGAATAAAATATACAAAAGATTGGGGATGAGGCTCAATGGATGAGTGCTCCTGAGTTCAATCTCTGGTGAAAATAAAGGCATCTGTTTTCCTCAGAAGTTTCTTTATCAACAAACATATTTCTCAAAAACTCATATTTAAGATTTAAAAATGTGATTCTATTATTTCAGGAACATACATAAGATTTTTAATGGTAATCCTATGAATTTATGTTTATACCTCAGTCCAAAAAGGACAATCAATATTTTGTCTAACTTATTTACTGTCAAATTCTGACAGTAAATTATTTAATGGGAATAGTGCCAATTTTTTAGTATAAATTTTGAGTTTAGAACACATTTGAGAATGATCTGAGAATAGAATTATTAAGTCACAAATTCCTTTCTAAAAATTAAATTTTTAGCTTAAGCCAGCATGGGGACACATGCCTGTAATCCCAGCTACGTGGAAGTCTAAGGCAAGTTCAAGGCAAATCATAGCTTTTTAGTGAAATCCTTTTCCAAAATAAAATAAAAAGGCCAAGCACAGTAGTGCACTCCAGCATTTGGGAGGCAAACCTTGCCCACCACACCATACAGTACTATGGCTCAAGAAGGACCACATAAGGTTTCCCCAAAGAAGCTTAAAGTTCAGATTTCTGGAAGAGTCAGTTGAATTCTAGATGTGGACTCAATTCATGAAGGCAAACTAAATGTACACATGAGCTACAAAAGAAGGAGGAGAAATATGAGAACTTCCAACATTTGCTACTATTCTAATTGAAAAAAAAATCTGCTTATAATAAGTATTTGTTAACATCACTGTTAATTTTAAAGAAAGATTTTAAATATTTTGGAAATATTGGTGATTGATGTATATACTGTGTTTTTGTCTTCAACATCTTCACTGAAAGAAAGCAGTTTTGTTGCTATTGATGTGTTCCTATAAAAGATAGCATAATGGAGAGGAGTTTCACCCTTGGTGTTGTGAACATTTGGATTGGCACCATGTTCTAGAAGAATAATTGCACATTCCTCTTCCTCATATTGTAGGACCTGTCAGTTTTAACCAAGAAATAGATTGTAAATTTTGGAAACCCAAGAAAAAATATTTCACACGTTTTACTCATTAGTTATAACTAAATGGTATTAATCTTTTTTTCTAAGCATTTCATCAAATTCATTTCCCAAAAAACTGTTGGCTACATCTACCTTCATCAATGGTGTGTTGCCATCACTGTCACACAGGTCAACACTGCATTTACTCTTCACTAGAAGAGCCACTACTGCTGGATTGCCATAGGCACAGGCATAATGTAGAGGGGTTCCATGCAAGTAAGAGGCTTTGTTAAGAATTCATAAGACACCGTTTGAAATATGCAACTTTTTATGCAATTATAAACATTAAATAGCTCATAATTCCTCTATTTTCTTTTAAAGAAGGTACAATATTTACTAGCTGTCATTACTTATTATATTAATGATTGATCGGCCAATGCCATTGACACTTTATTTCTTATTTCTGATACTATTGGGGATTGCACCCTGGGGAACTCAAATACTGAGTAATATCCTAAGCATATTTTATTATTTTCAAAAAAAATTTGATGCAGGGTCTCACTAAGTTTCCCACCCTAGCCTTGAACTTCCAACATTCTTGCATCATCATCCTAAGTCACTGGAATCATGGATATGTGCCATTATGCCTGGTTCCATTGGTTTCACTTATTTTTATTTCTTTGTTTTCATGGTGCCGGGGATGGAACCCAGGCCTGAAGCATTCTAGGTAAAGAAGGGCTTTACCATAGAATCACATCCCCAGAGCAGAGCGGCCCATTTGCCTAGAAGGAACATGGCCTTGAGTTTGGCTCATTTTTGGTGTGAGTTCTACTTTAGTCTCTTTGATGTACTAATTATCCCACAGTATACTTTTTCCTGAGTTTCCTAAAAAAGTAAGGATTAAAATGAGTATCTCCCAGGGTCTTACCTTGATGTTTAATGGAGAATCTATGTAAAACATCTGAAGAGTTCTAGCACAAGCAACAGTTTCATAATTGGTAGCTATTGGAATCAAATCTATTGTTTTTATCAACTAAGAGTATTTCAATTAATAAATGAGTAGCATTATAATGATTTTTACAGACATCTTTTAAAAACTATATTTCAATGAGTCTTAGATGCTTTTTTTCCTTATCATTTTAACAACACTGACATTGGAATGCCACTAATAATTCAGGCTGCAGTACAACTATAATTGGCAGCATTTAATTTTTTTCTTCATACACAAAATAAAGAACCATCATGTAATCCATGGTGCCTTACCTTAAGTGAAATGTGAGACAAATGATAGATTTGTGGCAGTTCTCATCACAAGGATGCCATTTAAATTAAGTTCATTTCTTAAAACTCTATAGGTAAAGTAGGCTGAATAATAACAGCAAAAGACCAAACTAAAAGCAAAATACTTCTTACTTATCTTATTTTTCCCAAGTAACTTAATGCCAAAGGAATAAGATCCCCAATAAATTACGATGGTTAAATTAATTCAGTGTTTAGATATACAGGATATATGTGAATCAGGTATTTTCAATATTCAGTATTTAATACAGTCTTAATATTTCATGAGGGAAGTTTACAATTTCTTACCTCCATAAATGCTTAATTGAAAAGGAGGAAGAACTGTTTCATTTGAAACTGAGTCCTATCACTTCAGTTTTAATTAACTGGTCACATCAAGAAAGTTTTTATGTAAGAGTTTTATGAGATAGTAGAATATGTCAAATACAAAATAAGTAGTTGTGCAGTTTTTGAGCATAAAAAAGGTATTCAATTAATGAATACAAATGAATAGAATTAAAGAATAGATAAGAATATTTGAGAACATCAGTACTTTTAAGCGAAACTTTCATAAAGTAAAGCAATACTTTTGCAGTAGTAATAATCTTTTAAACTTGCTCTCTTCTATTTTCATCAGGATGCAACCATAGAAATAATTTCATATGTAAAATAAAATATACATATATAAGAAATATATGTGTAGTAATATCTACAATAGTTGAAATGCACTATAGGACATTTAAATAGAAATGCACTAGAAGGAAACACAAATGCTTCTTCAAGTTGGCAAAGGCGTTCTAAGAAATAATGAATTAAAAAAGATGACTTCCTTTTTTCTACCTCTTTTTAAAAAATCTGTTATGTTGATTATGACAATGTTGTTGTTGTGGTGGTGGTGGGGATTGTACCCTTACCCTTGATCTTGCCATGCAAGAAGTGCTCTAAAACTGGGCTACATTTGGAATCTTGGAATTCTAATTTAAATCAGATAAAGTACTCTTTTACAGATGCTCAAATGACAGTGACAAAAGAACATAGAAAAAAATACTCAATGTCTTTAGTAAAAGAAGAAATTTAAGTCTAACAAGTAAAATAAATTTCTCAGCTACTTTGTTTTGAAGATAAATAGTAGTGGTGTTGGGCTGTTGATTAAGGTCTGAGCTGTTTAATGCTCTTCAAATCAATGATTGGGTGGTAACTTCTTTGCAACTTTTAAAATTGTGCATGCCACTACCTAGCAATTCTATTTTACTTTTTTTCCAGATATTTGAGTTTTATTTTTATCCTGTTTCAGTTACTTATCTTTTGGCCATTGGCAAACAAGTAATTTGTGAAAGTTAATAATTTATTTTATACACAGAATGGCAAGTCTTTGTTCATTGCAAATATTTTCTTAGTGTCATCATGACCCTAAAAGACTGTGTGTGGAACTCAAAAATGTACTGATATTTTTATTTATTTTTTTTTTGTGTGTGTGTGTGAAACCAATAACCACAGAGAGAGCTCAAACTTTGGGTCAATGAGTATTACTATGCACAAACCACCAGCAGGGCCTACGTTTTATACTCTTAGTCCCTTCAGAACAGGGTAGGACAAAGTACAGTAGGGCAGCAGCAAGCATCTCTGTGCAGGATAGGCACCGTTTCTGTGCTGCTTCCTTGGCCCTGGGGACTGAGAGCCTGCACTGCCTGGATGCTCTGAATCAATGCTCTGCTCTCTCTTCTTGAACAGATATACAGTAATGGATAACTACAGGAAAGGGTCCTGGAACAGTGGAATCATAAATTTTGGAATTTTGTGCAAGAAGCTTTTGGCAGATGATTTTTTTAGTTTAGTTTGCAGAAAGTGGTCACAAAATTGAAAAAGCATTTTGTATTTGGTGTTTTGGAAAGTGTGAAAGCTGCCAGTGAACTCTAGTTTTCTCTGTAGAAAGGTAAATGAAGTTAATAAAGTATTTACAGAAAATTCAGGGCTTGTCACAACTGTTGTTATGAAGATGGTTGGATGATCAAGATGACACTGAGTTATCCTCAAAAATTTGATGAACTAGTGAGTGAAGCATTTGAGAAATAAGTAAAATCTTATTTTTATGGGTGGAAGACACACCCCTAAATATACTAGTGTGAAGTAATTTTAAAAAGAAAAAAGAACATGGAGTCATCTTTCTAATTCAGAGTTCTTGTGAGGCCCTCAGGACACAAAAGATAATAGATTTTATCTGAAAATTTTTCAATGCTTTTGAAAATGTGTACATTAAAAAATGTGTACATTAAAAGCTGCTGTGTATATTTAATTTTTTAAATCAGTCACCCTATAGGGAAAGTATAAGTGTCTGGGAAACCAGTTGAAGTTTTGGTTTTGTTTAGCTGCCTATTAAAAGTCCTGGGTACTGCCAAAGCAGTCATTAGCAAGAAAAGTGATGCACGAGGCATCAAAATCAATACCAGAGCTTAAACTACACCACCAAGCCATGATAAGAAAAACAGCATGGTATTGGCACCAAAACAGACACAAAGAACAATGGTAAAGAACAGAAGGCACAAAGAAAAACCCATATAAATACAGTTATCTAATACTAGAAAACAGCACCAAAAACGTACACTGGAGAAAAGATAGCATCTTCAACAAATGGTGCTGGGAAAATTAGAAATACATATATAGCAAAATGAAATTAAACCCCTACTTCTCACCCTGCATGAAACTCAAAGTGGATCAAGGACTTAGGCACTAGAACCCTAGAGACCCTGCAACTATCTGAAGGAAATTGTAGGCCCAAATCTCCACCATGTCAGCTTAGGAACTTACTTTCTTAACAAGACCCCTAAAGGACAAGAAGGAAAATCAAAAAATCAATAAATGGGATGGAATCAAAGAAGCAGCCTTTAAACTTCTTCTCAGCCTGAGAAACAATAAAATGAAGAAAAAGCCTACTGAAGGGGAGAAAAACTTTACCACATGCACCTCAGATATAGCATTAATCTCCAGAATATATGAAGAACTCAAAAACTTATAATAATAATAATAATAATAATAATAACAACAACCCAATCAATAAATGGACTAAGGATCTGAACAGACACTGCACAGAAGAAAAAATACAATAAAATATATGAAAAATGTTTATCTCTAGTAATTACAAAATGCAAGTCAAATCTACATTGATATTTCATCTCACTCCAGTCAGAATGGCAATTATCAAGAATACAAGCAACAATAAATGTTGGTGAGGAATAAGTAAAAAGGTACACTCATACCTTGCTGGTGAGGAGGCAAATTTCCAAATTATCACTATGGAAATTAGTATGGAGATTCCTCAGAAAACTTGGAATTGACCCAGTATTCCACTTCTCAGTTTATACCCAAAGGATTTAAAGTCAGCATACTACAGTGATACAGCCACATCAATGTTATAAACTATGAATCCTATCTAAGTGTTTTTCAATAGATGAATGAATAAAGAAAATTTGATATATATACACATCCAGATATTACTCAGCCTTAAAGAAGAATAAAATTAAGGCATTTGGTGGTAAGTGAATGGATCTGGAGAATACCATGCTAAACAAAATTAGCTAATCCCAAAGAACCAAAGGCCAAATGTTTTCACTGATTTTCAAATGCTAATTGGCATTAAGTATTGGGGTGCTTAGGGAAAAACAGAGGTACTGTGGATCAGGCAGAGGGGAGTGAAGGGAGGAGAAGAGAAATGGAGGTAGGAAGAATAACAGAATGAATCTGACATAAGTACCCTATTTGCATATATGACTACATGACCAGTTGAGTCTACATCATGTACAATCAGAAGAATGAGAAGTTATACTCCATTTATGTATGATGTGTCAAAGTGCATTCCACTGCCATGTATAACTAAATAGAAGGAATAAAAAATGCTTTTAGGTGCTCAGAAAAAAACACATGTCAAATAATTGGAAAAGATTAAAAGGTATATCAAAGATAAAAGCAGAAAACAGCATTAGATATCACCTGATCAAATCCATCTATTTCATTAATGAAGAAACTTGTTACAATACTAACATATTCCCAACCAGAAAAAAGTCAAATAATTTATCAAAATTATAAATTTCACACTAAAAAATACTGTGATACAGACAAGGAGAATGAAATTTTATAAGATAAAGGTAATCCTTGTACTTCAGATATTTTTCTTAAAATTGGCACCCACTCTTCTCAAGGAAAAAGTTGATGGACATGGAGTCAAATTAATGGAGTTCCATCCACAACCATCTGTTTCTGGCTTAGTATCCTTTATCCTTACAGCAAGACATAGGATTCCACCACAAGGATGAAAGATAACCCACAAGGATCACAGCAGGCACACAGGAGGAACAACAAAATTGGAGGCAAATGAGAAAGGAGGGCTGTGCTATTACTATCATCAATGTGATGGACTAACATTAGCTTCCCTGTGTGCCTAACACTAAGAATCCAAAGAGAGGTGAGATAATAGGGAAGTTTATTCAGCCATAAAAAATGAAATTATATCATTTGCAGGAAAGTGGGTGGAGACCATAATATTAAACAAAATAAGTCAAACTCAGAAGGTCAGGGATCATATTCTTTCTCTCATATGTGCAAGCTAGAGAGGAAAAAGAAAAAGAAAGGTGTGAGGGATGATCTCTGGAAAATCAAAGAGAGATAATTAAAGAAAAAGACCAAGGTGTGGGAGGTAGGCAGGGAGGGTAAAAGTGCTGGGAAGCAATATTGGCCAAATTATATGGTTAAATTGTGTGCATGTATAAATATGTAACAAAAAAATCTTGTTATGTACAATTGTAATGCAGAAATTAAACAATGTGGAAAGAAAAATAAAAGCAAATCAGCACTGATTATGTTTCAGCTTAAAAATCTACAAATATCTTTAATCATTTTATGTCCCTCTGTCTTTTGGAAGCCATATTCCATACATATACATGTATGTATAAGTATTTCTGCATATATGTATAGAACTGTACCAAATATATTCATATAGAGAGATATATAACAACACTCAATAATCACAAAAGAATTCAACCTATTTATAAGCAAGGTGAGCCCCTGGCCATCTAAATGTAGACCCACTTAGTTAAAGACAGTATGATTCTTGCCCCTTAGATAATGTCTTGTCATTTTCTAATTTAAGTGTTTTTTGGTTGGCTGCTTGATTTATTTTAATCCCATTTTGAAATTCCTACAGATACATTCATGTCCTTAAAACAGAAAGGGATAGAAAACCTTTCCATTCTTGAAAGTAAAAAATAAAATACCAAATAAAATTGCTATTATATATTTTCCAGCATCCAAAATAGTGCTAAATGCAAAGTAGGTGCTAAAGAAGAACTTTCTGAATAACAAAGGAATAAGAATAAAAAATAGAAAACCAAAAAAGTAACCTTACCCATATGTCTTATAAAGTCAACATAAAACTACTTACTTACATATCATAGTATAGAACTTATGGTAATTTATAATTATAGGTATCTAAATATATGATCATTTACTCCTTGATGAAGAGCATTTATGGTTCAAGGACAGATCTTCGATTTCTACACCAATATCAATCATTCTGCCAACCATAGGAAAGTTCATTACTGAATTCTCACTCTATACCATATGGTCAAGTATTAATGGGGGACAAAGTAATGCCATTCAACTGTAATTGTGATGCTCATATAATTTTAAGAGTTTCATTAAAATCATGTCACTCTACTACAATAATTTTCAAAAGAATGGTTTATAAGTACTAAAAAGGAGTGATTCAAAATCTTATTGTATTACATCTATAATAAAAACATACCTTGATATTTGTGATTCAGATACGTGATCAAATGTTTATATTGTCCATTGAGTACAGTTATTTGGTTTTCCATAAACATCCATGCAACATTTACTTACTGAACCCTATCAGAAAATAGATTTAGAGATAAAAATATCTGTTATTTAATAACTGTGTGGTGACTATGGCTCTCAAAATATCAGTGGAAAACATACTTATTATTTGTCTTGAGAAAAATACCACTTAATATTAAAATGATAGTTGCAAGATAATAATTGGAACATCTCAATGAAATTTCCCTAGGTAGTTAACAAGTCACAACCTATAACCACCATTATAGCTGAGGAGAATATAAATTGGTTCCAAAATGCATTTATAACTTTCAGATTTTAATTTACATTTTTCTTCTCTTCAAATCAAGTAGCCTGGCCTGAAGAACTCGCCAAATCACTTGAGATAAGCTTATGTATATTAAATAACAGATTATGCTTAGTGAAGCTAGCCAATCCCTAAAAAACAAATACCAAATGTCTTCTTTGATATAAGGAGAGCAACTATGAACAGAGCAGGGAGAAAGAGCAGGAAGAAAAGATTAACATTAAACAGAGACATGAGATTAGAGGGAAAGGGAGAGAAAAGGGAAATTGCATGGAAATGAAGGGAGACCCTCATTGCTATACAAAATTACATATAAGAGGTTGTGAGGGGAATGGGAAAATAAACAAGGAAAGAAATGAATTACAGTAGATGGGGGTAGAGAGAGAAGATGTGAGGGAAGGGGAGTGGGAATAGTAGGGGATAAGAAAGGTAGCAGAATACAACAGTTACTAATAGGGCATTATGTAAAATTGTGGATGTGTAACCGATGTGATTCTGCAAACTGCATTTGGGGTAAAAATTGGGAGTTCATAACCCACTTCAATCTAATGTATGAAATACGATATGTCAAGAGCTTTGTTGTGTTGGGAACAACCAATAAATAAATAAATAAATAAATAAATAAATAAATAAATAAACATTTCTTGAAGGATCTAATGTATCAAATTTATAGTCTCAATCAATTTTATCTAATTTTACTTTGAAGAGAAGCTCACATTGAAGCAAAACTGGTATAACTGAAAATGTAAATCTTAATATATAAAATTGAAATACATTAAGTTCCACTTCAAAATAGCCTTAAAACCTAGAAAAGAATAAACTGAAAGAAAACAAAACCTCAAAATTTTGATAAAAAGTATCTTATTCAAGTTAATAAGTATTATGACTGTTATACCAGAAAATAATTTTAAGAAGGAAAGCTTACTTTTGCTCACATTTTCAAAACTAATTCAGTACATTGTTGGTAAACACCACTGCTTTGGGCTCAAGGTCAAATAGAAAATCTTGGCAAGAGGTGGAGAAGAGTATAGAGATTCAGGCTAATGGCATTAACCTTTTTGATAAAATAACACTAGAAAAAATTTCAAGCATTAAAAATAAGATAGACATATACATACACAATCCATACAGAATCTCAAAGAAAAAAGATTAAGATAAAAACAGCTCTGCAAGACATATTACAATCCAAGGGCCTAAAATGGAGATAAGAAAATATAGTAAAAAATACACAAGAAAAATATTAAGTCACATTTATATAAATTTATATTTGTTTGTATAAATTTAATTATATTTATGTTTATAAGCCTCACTTCAAACTTCCCACCTCAGACTCTAAAATCAATGGGGATTGGAATAAAATATTTCATGCTTTGACAAAATACACTTGCCAACCAAGACTGCTATATCCAGCAAAGTTATGAACTGAACAAAAAATGACATGATACATGAAATAATCCAGACACAGAATGCAAAGTGTTGAATGTTCTATCTCCTATGCAAAAGCTAGAGAGAAAAATGAAGAACAAACAGGGATCACATAAAAATAGAAAGAAGATCACACAGCGATGAGCCACCTGACTGGTTACAAATTTGTAAGAGGGTAAAGCAGTAGCTACAGGAATATTTGTACTTTGGAGTATGTAAAAATGCCCTGAAGCTTCTGAGAATTCTCTCTCAATGAAGACTTAAATTAAAAACAAAAGTCTGTGCCCTAAAAAACATCAGATTATTTAAGTGCCAGAAAAAAGGTACATTGTGTCGCTCCCTGTGACAAGTATACATGGGAGACAGGCAGGATCAGCCTGTCTGTCATCTCTGAGGCACTAGCTTTCAGAACCGCCATCCAACAAAGACAGTGAAGTGCACTAGACCAGCTAGTGTCTCCGGACTGAGCGAGAGGGTAAGAGTCGGGACCTGGACCACCACCCTACCTCGCCAAGAACCACACCAAGTCGGGAGATGAGTCAACCATAGAGGTGAAGCAACCTCAACTTTATTGTGTCAGGGACAAGGTTATATAGTGATAGAAGGAAGGAGTAAAAATACAAAGTAGCAAGAACCAATAAGGAAAAGTTACGTCACTATCACTAAGGGGCCTAGGCCGATTACAGATTAAACCACTAGGTGGGGCTAAAGTCAAAAGCCGGGCGCTGATCCAGCCAGGTCACGAATACGGAAATGCTCTGGTAGAACCCATGAAGCAACCTCAGCCAACACCCAATAATGGCAGTGGTCCCAAGGGAGGTCAAAGGTGCCAACAACATTCCACATGTATCAATTGAGGCTATGAAGAGAGTTCATTCATAAGTCCCCAGAAGGCAATACAGAGTGCAGTGAGTGAGTGGAGGGCTGCTGGCACTCTCTCAGAGGAATCACAGAACTCCTCACTCTCTTCACTTCAGTCATGGTTTTCACATCTGTTGGTAGATTTTTGGATTTGGACATGTCTCTCCCAAGTACAATATCAATATCCATTTTGCCATCTTTGTTTTTGATCCAATTCTGCAGTATGTCACAGCTTTCTTCCTCAAATAACCCAAAGTGCATGGTCAAAGGCTGGTTCTCCAATACAGGTGCAAGTACACAGTCTGCTCTAATCAGCTACTGATGTACCAGGACCAACAACATCATGTTTGACCAGCAAACAATGCTGCAAGAACTTCCACTTCTCTGAATAGAGCTACCAAAACAGGCACAGATTCATAATGGCCCATGAGCAGCATGCCGATGTCAGCAGTAATACAGTTGATGCCACCATATGCTATACTCACACACACAGTGATCACTACCAGGGTCATCATCATAAGGTGTATTGCTGAAAAATAGGGTGCATGGTGTTAGCCAAAGACCAATCACCAGACAATTCTACTTTTCCAAAAATACAAAGACACCATCCATTCACAGCTTCTACTTCCTTGGTCAGAACAACTTCTTGTTCTCTCAACCCCAAACCTCAATATATGAGTAAGTCAGACTAGCACTATGCATCCCTTTCTTAACAACATTGATCATAGATATTGGTCTTTCTTTTTTCTCCTTCTCCTTGTGACTTTGAGAAGGTCCACTTCACATTGCTGATCAATGCACCCACAACCTCACTTGCTTCAGACACACAGCTGATCTCCCAGAGAAGCAACCTGTGAAATATGAGGGAGGCCTTCTCACTGATGCAGGGCCTACACTGCAGGGACTCTTAGAAGGTCCAGACACTATTCTAGCTTCTTAAGTATCTTGCTTCTCAATTATTGGGCATCCCTGATCCAAGCTCAGAAGCCAGCTTCCAGCATTGAGGGCTCCTTCTTCCCTTCAAGCACAAACAAAAAAGAGGCTTTGCTCCTGGAGCTGTAGGTCTCACCAAGGTAGGATCCTCCATCTTGGCATGCTGTAATTGTCTGGGGAATTTTGGTCTAATTTGTGTTGTATGAAGTGCAACACACTGGCATTTACACCAGGACACTTGCATATTGAAATTTTCAGTGGCAACATAGCTTTTAAGATAGGAGAGCCTTAAAACATATTGAATGGGACAGACAGAAAAATTACCAAGTACTCAGCTTGTACAACTTGATGACAAATGTCAGTGGAAAGACACTGTTTACTGGCAAAGGTAAAATAAACTTTAAAGTACCAGAAGAGATTAAAAAGTGCTTTGGGCAAGGTAAGCTTGTTTTAAGGTAAGTCATTGGTATACAAAACAATGAAACCCTACCAACCAACTAGGACCTATCAACTATGGTAAAAAAAGTCACAAGTTTGCAGGAGTCTCCTCATAGAGGACAAACAACAGTGCCAAATTATTTTCAGAAGCTGGATTTCATATTTGCTATTTCAATATGCTTAGTAAGAAAGGAAATTCCTCTCTAACCAAATTGTGCTTGCCCACAAGCAGTCACCATGAAACGCCTACCCCACCCTGCAGTGATCCTACCTCACCCCCAGGTGCAGGCTGGCCCTACATCATTGAGAACACACATCCCTACTGGGTGTGTGTCCCTAGGCATGGCATTCTCTATCCCCTGCAAAGATCACTCAGCCAATGCCTAGATTCAAACTACTACTCCTCTGCCAGTAGCCCCTGCACTGCCTCTCACTGCTTCCCATTCCAGCACTCCCACCCCATACCAGCCTAACCCCGACATGAACCCTGTCCTGACAGGGCTCTGCATTCTACCTCTTCCCCTTTCTAGAAGCTCCTACACTCCTTCTGATCATGATACCTGGACACACATCCCAGGGCTTCCAGGCAGCCAAAGCCCTTTAGTGCATGTAGAAGGCAGGTGGTCCTCCCAGCAGCAATGTTCAGGAGCACACTTCCCCATCATGTAAGCTACAACTAACCCCCAGTTTGTGACATTCCCCTGGAGTTAAGCATGATACAGATCTGGGGGGCTCTCTTCCATCCTCAGGCATTGGTGGTGGTGTCTGCCAAGTGGATGTTGAACCAGAGCCCACACTGTCTTGCTGATCAAATGCAAACCACTGCCTGCTAGCTTGCAGCAGGGCCTCCAAGGACCTCCCATCCACTGACCCATGGTCAGCCTCAGAATCTCTCCCAAGCAGCTGCAAGGTCACACTTGGTTTGAGTGTGAGACTAGGGCTCATTCCCTTGGCATTAGAGCACCATCCTTCCCATTCTACTTAGAGTCCCATCCCACCAACGCAACTTATAATACACAGAAATGGAAATTAGAGTGCAACATATTCAGGAAATGCTATTCACAAGAATCCAGCTCACTGACTTGAGGCTTGAAAACCTTCTCCTACACAGCAAATAAGCCCTAAAAACTACCAGGCCAAGGATCATAGGCAACAGTGCTGTTATTTCCATACACTTCTAATAACAACCACAATATTTTACTAAGAATTCAGACAACAGAGATACATTTATCAAAACTGTGCATGAACAGAATGACCTAAAATAATGCATGTTAATATTTAACTATCACGAATGTGTACAGCTCTGGTACATCTAAGTTTGCACGGGTCAAAATATAAACATTATTTACAATAGAAAGTACAAAATATAAACATTATTTACAAAATATAGCACTTCCAACATTATTTTTTATAAGTTTACAGTTTTTTAAAGTTTTTTTTCTATTTTATTTAGCATCAGGGCCTCCCTGAATTGCTTAAGGCCTGGCTAAGATGCTGATGTTGGCTTTGAACTTGGAATCCTTCTGCCTCAGCCTCCAGGTGACAAGACAGAAGGCTAAAGTACTTTCTTCTGAACACCAAGACACATTAATTTGTGCATGCATATGCTCCTGTCATCTTGGTTTTCTTTCCAGAATCAACACCAATCTGGTAGAGTGAGCTTTTCCTAAATGTCCTGCCTTTCCTTAACCTCTGAGGGTTCTTTTATTGGCCTCCTGTTCACTAAGGCTGTTTCCTTGATGGACTGAGCCCGAGCACACCTGGGGGCTTCTGAATACCATGATAAGATCCCAAGACAGTAATGATCTAGTTTTCTGAGTGTGGTCATTGTCTGCTGACTCTCTGTCATGACCCCTAGCTGGAATCTCGAGTTGGGTTGTGCTGGTTCCAGCACCCTTTTCATTCTTCCTGTACTGAAGAGTCCTTAGGGATATCCAATATAGGAAGAGAGATGAGTGGTCAAGCCATTTAGTAATTCCACCACAGTGAAGAGAAGCTCAAACATTATGATGAGAACTATGTGACTGCCACAATTCTGGGCTTTGGGGACACTACCTTCATTGAATCCAGATGGCAGGCAGTAGAGCCCTAATGCAGCAAGGGGGCTGGCATGGCCCTGCAGGCTCCCAAGGCAAGCTGTGGAATGGCTAGTTTCCAGTGGGCCTTGTGGGCCCTCATTGGGCTTTGGGTTTTGTATAGAACAGATGAAAAATCACTGGAAAATTTTACGATAGAGGGTGACATGGTCTATCTTTTTTTCTCCTAATGTACTGAACATGAGTTTATTCTGGCCACATGTTGACCAAATTCCTAATTGCTGATCAACTTTTTAATTTTTTTATTTGCTTTCATTGGTTATACATGACAGTATAATGCATTGATGCACTTTGATAGATCAAATATAAATCGGGTTTGTTGTTAAAAGGCCCCTTGGGTTGCTGGTGAAGGAGCAGAGTGAGGAGGCCTAGTGAAGCCTGAGGAGTGCCAGGAGGAGGTTCCCACACCATGCTGGAGATGGAATGCAGCCAGGGTACCCTGGGCTAAAGCTCTGTCTAGGATCTGGGATCCAGGCAAGGCAGAGTTTCTAAGTGCCACTGCCTGGCGTCCCATAGATCCTTGGGCTCGGCCAAGGACTGGCTATACTCCTCAGCAAACCTCCTTGGGAGTTCAGGATCTACCCAGAACTTCCACGATGATGACAGGAGAAAGCCATCAGGGCAGACAGTAGTCACAGTTCCATCCTGCCTGGGGCTGAACCCAGCCCAGGAATGACTCTACCCACTGTTAGATGCCTGCCATAGCTCAGTATCCATCCTGCATGAACTGATGCCACCTAGTGGCCATTGCAGCCTGGACTTTCTTCCCCCACAGCAATTCCTTTAAATTATAGCTTAATGGTAGTAGATGTAAAATTATGCTTTTTCTCAATGCGGTTGCATCCTGAGGATTGTGAAAAATTTGCTTACAGTGTCCCATCAATTAATTTTAAAGAACCTGTTAAAAGATATTGCTGAAAGGTTTTTCCTCAAGGGGTGCGTAATAGTCCAACTGTACGTCAAAAATTTGTGGGTCAAGCGATAACTCTTATAAGAGGTAACTTTTGTGATGCATATATTATTCATTGTATGGATCATATATTATTGGCTTATGCTAATCCAGAAGTGCTTTCAGAATTTTTTACTCAGTTAGAGGCTTCACTTACAGCAATGGATTTGTGCATTGCTCCTCAAAAAAAATACAAAAGATGCCTCCCTTTAAATATTTGGGTCAGAAAATTCAAGAACATAGAATCAGTCCTCAAAATCTACAGATAAAAGTTAAAAAGTTGCATACCCTTAATGATATTCAAAAACTTCTAGGAGATTGGGCAAAAGGATCCTGTTTACAGTTTGTGAAGTAGGAGACTGTGAAATCATTAATACAATTGTTTTTAGTAATTACCAAGACCACATATTTCTAGGCTAGGTACTTAAAATAAAGGGAAAGTGCAAAAAATATTTTGGAGATGAAAGTTTCTCTAGCTTTCATATTATTTTCAAGAATAGGAATCTTTCAAAAGTATAGGATTTAATACTCTTCCATTATAAAGAGGTTATACTTAACCTCACTAGTTAAAATTAAAATTGAATAGAACTTTAACCCTCCACATTCTACAACATGTAAAACTGTAACAGAATATTAAATAGTGATTAGCTTGTGGGGAGTATAAAAAGGCATTGCCACTTGTTGGCTGTGTCTAACAAAATATGATGTGGCCTATGATCCAGAATAATCCACTTCTGAACACAAAACCTGGAGCAGACTAAAATGTACAGTATAAAATATATTTTGTATTACACCATAAACTTTTTGACTGAGTCCTACTGTAGAAGGTATAGTGAATATTCACCATTCAAAACCAAATAATATTATTCATGAAAAAATAAATACCATTTATTCTGACACCTTTTAGGGCATTCTCTTCTTTTTTAAAATGTAGACTGCAAAGTATACTAAATTGATTTTAATAAATGATGCTGGGAAAACAATGCCCTGAGAGATTATCAATATATATATGTAAGGACTACTATATGTCTCTTCACTGTGGTATTGCTTATTGAGGGAAGTGGGGATGGGGTGGGGCTCAATAAATCTTAAATGTCGATCAGTAGGTAGAACACAATAATGTGAATTACTATACAGTTACCAGTTTGAACTCCATCAAGAAAACACAGATACATCTATATTTAATAGGCATGCTTCTGAAAAATGAAATGTAGAGCTGCAAAAGCAGAAAGATAATTTCAGAATAGCATGTTATGTGTTTGTGTGTGTGTTTGTGTGTTTGTGTGTTTGTATTCATGTATATATATGAAAATAATCTGGAAGTATATTTTTATTATATTAACATCTCAGTAGTGTGGGAGTACTAGCAGATAAAGAGCACTGAAGCTACATGTGCAATGGTATAATTTTAGAGGGTTTTCAAAATGTAAATACAGAAAAACTTCAGGGTTTCAGTAAATGTTGAGGTGTGACTTGGTTAAATCAGCACAGAAGTGACAAGTAATTATGTACAGTTCAATATAACCAAGTATAATATCCATACACATGAATTCGTGAATAAGAGCAAAGAGAAAACTTCAATTAAAAAAAGGATCATAAGGACTGAGGAGAGATTCAGATTAGGGGGTGTGTAGAAACAGCTGGATTAAAAGTCATGAAGTGGGCCGAAAAAGAGAAAGAAAAGGCCTCAAAGCTGGTAAATTGATCCATCCCTTCCTGGTGGTTCAAACAACAGAGTGGCCTGCTTAGTGGGAAACTACTTTGCAACTCTGTTAACACAGACAACAGAAAGTGCCACCAGAGTGGCAAACTGAAACCTGTAAGGCCAATTACCCACTTTGCTTTGGTGTTTTCTACTAGCTGTCTTTCTTACTGTGCCTCTGTTGATCTCCATTTATATGTGTTAGGACCAAATGCAATGATAAATAATTGTTTCAAGTACTGATGAATCATGCCAATTCCATAAAGCACACAGCCATTTTATTGAGTGTTCTGAATACCTTCTTTTCAACTCATGTCTGGTTTTAAGAAACATTTCTGAGAGGAAAGAGGTTATCCCTAATCCACCCATATCTTTTATTAACCTATGAATTGAGGGCTATTTCAAGTGGTTTTGGCTTCTTTCTCAACATAGCCTGTGAAACCTTGAGAAGTGTCATGCACCAACTAGGAGCACACCTTCAATGAGGCCCGTTCTTTTCACACCAGGGTCACCTTATTGTCCATTTTAAGGTCAGAACAACTCTGTTACAGTGAGTATCCTTCTGACTCTTACTATAGGGCTATTGATTTGCATGTTCAGATGAGGAAAAGACCCAAGAAATTGATTTGAAACCCAGTATCTTGATACAGGTATTGTAGAGGAAAACAAGCTACTATGGATTAGCAATTTTTACATTCAGACACAATAGAGCTCTGGCAAGTAAAGAGAAATCTGCAGCCTGATGTTTGTGTGTTTTGCTGGATGGATAACTGCTTCAACAGAGGTTTGGCTGAAGGGAATTGGCTTGAGTTCTAGAAGTGTTGCTTTTGAGTTTTGTGCCTTGCCAGTAATCTCTCTGAAATGTAGTATATTTTCTGTTGCCCTCATTGAATATAAATCTTGCTAACTGATAGAGAAAAAAAGGTTTATCTTGCTCATGGCTCACGAACTCCAAGAGCATGGCACTGGCATTGGGTGAGGGCCTTCCTACTGACAAACCTCATTCTGATTATGGTATGTACATTGTGAAATAGTCACCACAAACTAGTTAAGATACTCATTACTTCATATGATCACATTCGTTAAGAAGTTTCTAAATGTTCATACCCTGTGGAATAGGATAAGAGATTTAGATGACACTGATAAAGCCCTGGCCATGTAAGTATAAAAAACAACAGTCTAATCATGCATGGTGGCTTAATGCCTTTGAACTTATAATGTATTTAGAGACATTCAGAAAACCAGTGACTACATGTGAATCTTTTCCTTCGAACTTTAGATCTGACTCATCAACAATTCAAGCATATCTAGGGAGGGAAAAATATGTTTGGATGTCTTTTTCACACACGAAGCAATGAACCCTTCATCCTAACAACAACAACATTCACCATCAGGAGCTAAATCTTTTTCCGAGAGTCCTAGCTGTTCTTCTCTTTGCTATATATTTATAATGACCAGCTTGCTTAGATGTTTTTAAGCCTTGAGAAGTCAAAGAATATCTGAGAAAAAGATTTCAAAATCTTTTCAATGAAGAGTACATTAGAAAAACTGACATGGAAAACCAGAACTAAAGTTTTAAACTCTTTCTTCTTTGGAACATTAGATATACTGTGTTATTTAGAAATGACTTTTCATAACTGATTTGTGTCCATGTGAGCAACTCTTCTAAAATTACTTTAAAAGTAGTGTAACTTGAGAGTTTTTTCCCTTATAAATAATTCAAATGACCTTCATCGAAAGAGTCAGCTTGTCAGGGGATGTAGCTCAGTGGTAGTGAGCTGGCCTAGCATGCAGAAGGCCTTGGAGTTTAAACCCCACTACTGCAATAAAAGAAAAGGGAGGGGATGGAAAAAAAGAAGGCAGGGAGGGAGGAAGGGAGGAAGAAAGAAAAAGTGAAGAAAGTGTGGGAGGGAAATGAAGGAAGAATAAAGAAAGAGGACAAGGGCAGGGAAAGGAATAGGTCATTAAAGCAAAAGGGCAAGAAGTACAAATATAAATATATCACCTAAAATTTGTTGAGACAGTTTAGAAAGCTTTAGAATTTGTATGGCATCAAACTGAATGGTATTATGACTGTATAGAAACTTCATAGGAAGCTCCATCTTGGCCTAGCCTAAAGCAAACCCAGGGGTGGGTGGCATGGAGAGGACTCCTCTCTGGCTGGAGTGTAAGGGACCTGAAACTATGGCACTTCAGGATGCACTGGGTAGGGAAGGAAGGGCACTTGAGCAATACAAGGCTCCTAGGTGTCCTTCACCCCAGCTCCCCCCATCACAACTACCCCCCATTGCAGGGGTTCTCATTGGTCTGCTCCATTGCCTGGTGCAGGTGTGAGTTTCTGACCAAACACCTGAATGTCCACAGCCTATGTTGGCATGCCTGGGCAGGCATTGTGGTGGTGGCAACAACCAGAGCCATCTTGGCATGATGGAGGCACCAAGGACTGCCCTACAGCCATATTAGCGGGTGGTGCTGGAAGAAGTAGGCAGGGTTCTGGAAACACTGTCTGAAGACATGAAGCCAGGCCCTAATCATTCTGGCGTTCCGTGGGTGTTGGTGATGTGTAGAGCTATTGGATGTTTTGCTCTTCTCTTGTTTTTGTGGAGAAGTTTTCAGTGTGTTAGAAGCAGGCTTTATGTGGGAAGAGAAAAACAGCTGGCTCTAAAACTTTCTAGATGAATTGAGGAAAAATGTGAACTACATGATAAAGTTAGCCTTGTTCAAAAATAGCTTGAAGTCTTAGAGTCAACTTTAAAGGGTGGCAGTTTTGAGAAGGGACCAAGAGAAACCCCAAATTTGGAGGCAACCTATAAAAAGCTGCATAGGTCCAAACCTAGCCCCGGGGATGCAAGACTCTTTCTAGAAAAAGAGCTAAAAGAACAGAAGACCAAACATTGTAAACAGGATGAAATCGTGGCAGATATATCGAGAAGGATAAAGTACTTTGAAGGTGAATCAGAATACCTCAGATCACAAATAGCTGAAACTAAAACAAACTTGAGAAGGCTTCAAATGAGTGAGGAAGGACTTCAGTGGCAATGAAGGAAGCCTTGGATGAACGTTCCCATCTTCAGCAAAGTCAGAAACCAATCTTACAAGGAGAAACTGAAGCATGGAGGGGACAAGGACGTGTCCAATGTAAAGAGAGAACCACATTGGAAGACTCTCAATTCCATGCAAAACGAGTTCAAACTGATAAAGAAAATCACATGGAGTCTCTTACTGAAGGCTTGCTGAAGATGAAAGATAGGTCTTCTCCAACCGAGGGAGCCCAAACAGACATTGGGAACTTGGAATGGGGAATGACGAGTGAATCAGGAATTGGTGCTCACTTGGATGATGAGCCCAAAGGAGCTTTGAAGAAACTGTTTGATGGCCTCCTTAGACACCTTAAAAGGACAAAGATATCAAAATTGTGCTTTCTTATCTGAAGTAGAGAAAACAAAGGAAGACCTTAGAGAACAGATTAGAAGTCTGAAGACTGAACAGGCAACCTTGCTGTCAGAAAATACATGGCTTGAAGGTGAGAATGAGAACCTTCAGCAGAAATTTAAAGTCATGATGCAATGCTATCAAGAAAATATGATTAAACTCCATGGGAAACTCAGAGTAGAGGAAAATTACCAGGTGGAGCAAGAGGAGAAACTTTCCAAGGTCAAAGAAGAGATGGGCCATACAAGAGAAGAGCTGGAGACCTACAGAAAGTGAGCCAAATATCTTAAAGAAGAATTGGAGAGAACCATTCAGTCCTGTCAGGGGAAGATTATTTACTGTGACAAAAAAGCACATGAGAGTGAGTTGGTGGCTTGGATTGCTGAAAGAAACCTCCATTATTTCATGAAAAAAAAAAAACGCTCGCAATAGACAAAAGTTAACTGAAACGGAGCTTCAATTTGAATTTGTAGAGGAAGATCACTGTGCACTTGGTGTTTCAAATGCAGCATTGGGCAGAAATCATTCCCCCAATGGTCCCTCACCATTGGGTCCTTTTTGGCAAGGTGGATGTTACTCAAATTATGGTAGACCATCACGACCAGCAGAACTCAGAGTTTCTAATATGCCTTCTTTGGATAAAGAGGATGGGCCTGTGTCTTCAGAAAGTCAATCCAGTAGAAAGGAGACCCAAATCAATCTTGATGTTTCCAATGTGCCCGATTCATCTCTCCCTGCTGAAAACCAAGCAACTGGCTCTGGCTCATTGTTGGCACCTTTCCCTCCAGTCAGAGGTGAATTGTTTCCTGTGGACCCGAGGAGTCAGTTCATGAGAAGAGGACCATTTTTCCCTCTGCCTCCTGCCTCCTGCAGTAAACAGGTATGGGGCACCTCGAGATTATTTTCCACCATGCCCACCACCTCCTCCATTTTTTCCAATGCCAGATGTCTATGAATGGAGATATTTCCCTCATGACCTTCCCCCAAGAGCTGGATTTCCTCCCCCCACCCCCGCATTCTGAAAGTAGAAGTGAGTGCCTTTCAGGCTTCATTCCACCTTTAAGTGAGCCTGCTACTGAACATCAACAAGAAACCGGATGTTTTTGATCTCAATTCAAAAGTAATTTGACTTACCTCTCATTTTTAGTTTTTAAGTAACTGCTTTTACTTAAGTAAGTGGTTATACTTTTGCTCTGATTGAAACTAAACAAAACTATAATTCTTAGGATAGTATTTTGGAAATAAAGGTGTTTTAAATATGAATCTTATGAGCAAATTATTTTCATTCTATTGTACTCCAAAGAGCACAGCATTGAATTTGATCAAGCCACGTTTCCATAAACAACAATGGGAGTTTCAGGTATGACATCAATTTTTTGGGATATTTTAAATGCCCAACAAAGGCAGTCCCTTTATACAAAGAAGTGTATTTACTATGATTGTAGCAAATGTGAAAGGAACTTTATGCTTAATGAAAGATTTTCATTGATTTACAGTCTTGTGGGGCATGTAAGCTAGTTTTTCCTTAACAGAATAACTACAGCATATTAAGAGTAATCCAAAAAACACTACTAAACATGTCATGGAAGTAGGAGATCTCAAATACAAAAAAGTTGCAGTTCTCAAGAAACATTTTGGAATTGGAAACCACAATTTAATCTCACTCTATTGCCATTTTCCCTGAGTCGTCGTTGGTGACTTCTTCTTCTTCTTCTTCTTCTTCTTCTTCTTCTTCTTCTTCTTCTTCTTCTTCTTCTTCTTCTTCTTCTTCCTCCTCCTCCTCCTCCTCCTCCTCCTCCTCTTCCTCTTTTTCTTCTTCTTCTTCTTCTTCTTCTTCTTCTTCTTCTTCTTCTTCTTCTTCTTTTTCTTTTTCTTCCTATTCTTCTTCATGTTCTTCATCTTTGAGTTCTTCTTCTACCTTTAATTAATTAATCAGTCACTTAATTAATTAAGTAATTTTTATGTGATTCTGAGGATCCTACTCAGTATCTTGCATGTGCTAAGTGAGTGCTCTGCCACTGACCCAACACCCCAGTCCCTGTCTTTTATATTTTAAGCCCATTTTCATGAAATTCAGAATTGCATTAAGGCATTAATAATATTGAGTCCAAAAATGAAATTAAAATGTACAGCATACACTTATAGGCAATTACCTAAATTATAGATGGCTGCCTGGTAGTGTAAAAATTAAAATTCACACAACCAAAGGACAATCTTTGTTCTGACATTTGAGCTGTCAAAAGTAAAGTATACTCTTTCCTTCATTATTTATGAGGACACATATAGCACCAATGAATGAAACTAGTAGGTATACCAGTAAGTTGAAATAACCACTAACAATCACCAAAAAAAGTAAATGAGTATATCTACATTCTCAAAGAAAAACATGGATAACCTACAACAATTAGGCCTAAATTATTTATTTATGTTCTATTCATGATGGGGATTCTTTCATTCTATAGTGGTCTTCACAAAGGCCTGAAATATATTCTAGTGCTTGCTAGCATCTGCTCTTCCACAATAGAGGACTTGGGAACAATAGAATTTGACTGAAACAGAGCAGATTCATATGTGAGGATATCAATATTCCTCAAAAATGCTGTGGATACCAGAGTACTGATATTGGGTAAAAGGATCCTGTTTGTAGTTTGTGAACTAGGAGACTATGAATCATTAATACAATTGTTTTTAGTAATTACCAAGACCACATGGTTCTAGGCTTGGTACTTTAAAAAAAGGAAATGTTAGAAAAGTTAATGGAGATGAAACTTTCTCTAGCTTTCATATTATTTTTAAGATGGGAATCTTTCAAAAGTATAGGATTTAATACTCTTTAAGAGGTTATACTTAACCTCACTTGTGAAAATTAAAATAGTATAGAAATTTTCACCCTCCACATAATAAAACATGTAAAACTCTGGCTAGAATATTAAATAATGATTATCATGTAGGGAGTATAAATAGGCATTGCACTTGTTGTCTGTGTCTAACAAAATATAATGGTGCCTATGATCCAGAATACTCCACTTCTGAATCCAAAACCAGAGCATATTGAATTGTACAGTATAAAATATATTTTTTATTACCCCATAAACTTTTTGACTGAGTTTTACCATAGAAGGTATAGTGAATATTCACCTATTAGAGCCTAGTAATATATATTCATGAAAACTAAATAACATTTACTCTGACACCTTTTACTACATTTTCTCCTCTTTTTAAATGTAGATTGCATACTACTTGATTTATTTTATTAACTGGTGTTTAGAAAAAAAACTGCCATTAAACACTAGCAATATGTTCATTATGGCAACTAAATGTCTCTTCACTATGGTATTTCTTAATGGGAAGGGGGAGGGCTGAATATAACTTAAAAGTCTTTTAGTATGTAGAAAAGTATAATGTGAATTACAATTCAGTTATCAGTTTGAACTTGATCTGGGTAACGTGGATACATCTCTTTGCAATAGGCATGCTTCTGAAAAATAGAATGTAGAGCTAGAAAAGTGTAGAGAGCCACAAACAAGTCAAGATGGCACCTGGAAATTTGCCAAGAGGAGTGGTTTGAGGTAATGCCAGCGAGTCTCTAAGATGATGTTGATTGAGTTAAGCTGTGTATAATTGTTAAAATGATGAGGATTGCTGTATCTGTATGATGTTAATTGAAACAAGCTGTGTATAATTACTTAAGTGTGTAAATACCTCTACTCTCCTACCATAAAGCGCCTCCTCCTGTATCAACCTTCACAAGTTGCCTGTTACTCCTCCTGCCTATTGTGTCCTGCCAGCCAGATTGTGGCAGATGGTGGCCTGTATGGGGAGCCCCGGGATACTCGGGGATGAGTGACAAGGAAAAGCTGGTAATCCCAAAAGATAGATAGGACAGGAGCAAATCTGCTCATCCCTAGCAGACAGGGCGAGAGGAAAAATGGCCATTTTTTAAAAATGGATAAGATTGATACAATATGTTTGTATCTTGTTTTGTCTTTGCCTGTGTTATGGAAATATGGAAGGGGTGTTAGGTAAATTGCTGAGGGAAGAAGGCACCCAGTGGAATCAAGAACAGTTAGGACATATGTTGATAAAAGCCCAGGAACTCTAGTCAGAGGAAGAAAGAAAGTTCAGAGGAGGAAGGATTATCAGGGAAGGAATTAAAACAGGAGGCTCCTATGAATCTCTTTTCATCAACGGAGGGTGCATGAAGCATGTTGGCTGCTGTGCGCATGAGCCAGTCATGGGCGCAAAAGGGACTTTCCAGCTGGTGGCTCTTTCCCACCCCACCCCACCATGAGACTGCCCGAGGATGCTGCAGCTATGGAGGCCAGGCCACAGGGCCCCTGAACTTTGGTCATTTCCAATGCCAATAACTAAAATGGTTCTCTCCTACCTGGAAGCTAATGAGTAATGAGCACCATTAAGGCCTATTTTTTTTAATTCTTTATTATTTATTTATTTATTTATTTTTAGTCATACATGACAGCAGAATGAATTTTGACATATAATACATACATGGAATATTCATACATAAATAATATTGTCAATTCTATTCTGTTGCCTTTCCTGTCCTCCTTACTCCTCCCCTCCTCTCCCATGCTTTCTCTCTATCCAATCTAATGTGACACACTTTTTTTTCTTTTCTCATTACAACATCATATATGTATTCTGTATAATAGTGAGGTTCACCTTCCATCTTCCCTGCAACTCCCCTTCTCCCTCTTTTTCCCTCTTAACTCTCTTCCCTATTTAGTGGTAGTCTTCTTCTAAAACCATGCAATAGAGAAAGGATAGCATCTTCAACAAATGGTGCTGGGAGAACTGGAAATCCAATGCAACAAAATGAACTTGAATCTCTTTCTCTCACTATGCACAAAAGTCAACTCAAAATGGATCAAGGTGCTAGAAATCAGACCAGAGACTCCGCATCTAATAGAAGATAAAGTTGGCCCTAATCTTCATCACATGGGGGCAGGCCCCAAATTTCTTAATAAGACACCTGTAGCACAAGAGTTAAAACCAAGAATCAACAAATGGGACAAATTCAAACTAAAAAATTTTTTTCTCAGCAAGAGAAATAATATGTGAGGTGAATATGAAGCCTACTACCTGGAAACAAATTTTTACCCCCCAAACATCAGATAGATCTCTAATCTCAAAGAACTCAAAAAGTTAAACAACAAAAAAGCAAATAACCCAAAAAACAAATGGGACAAGGACTTGAACAGAAACTTCTCAGAAGAGGACATACAATCAATCAACAAGTACATGAAAAAATGCTCATCATCTCTAGCAATCAGAGAAATGCAAATTAAAACTACTCTAAGATACTATCTCACTCCCAATAAGAATGGCAGCCATTATGAAGTCAAACAACGATAAGTGCTGGCGAGGTTTCGGGGGAAAAATGTACACTCATACCTTGCTGGTGGGACTGCAAATTGGTGCAGCCAATTTGGGAAGCAATATGGAGGTTCCGTAGAAAGCTGGGAATGAAACCACCATTTGACCCAGCTATTCCCCTTCTCAGACTATACCTAAAAAGAGCATACTACAGGGACACAGCCATATCAATGTTTATAGCAGCACAATTCACAATAGCTAGAATGTGAAACCTACCTAGATGCCCTTCAATAGATGAATGGATTTTAAAAATGTGGCATTTATACACAATGGAATATTACTTACCACTAAAAAATAACAAGATCATGGCATTTGCAGGCAAATGAATGACACTAGAGCAGATTTTGCTAAGTGAAGTTAGACAATCCCTAAAAAACAAATGCCGAATGTCTTCTCTGATATAAGGGGGGTGACTCAAAATGGGATAGGGATGTAGAGCATGAGAAGAAGACTACCACTAAAAAGGCCTATTTCACATGTAAAAACCTTGAGATAATGTACTAAATTGTTCAGAATGTTGTTTCTTAGTGTCTGCTGGAATACTACAGGATTTTCTTTAGCCATCATTGTCGGAGTTCCTGACTTCTTCCCAGTGCCGGTGAGTATGAGGGTGGAGAGATTTCCCCAGTTCTGTAAAAACAAGTGAACAACCATATCTCCAAGGTGAGGCTCACAATGCTTTATTTTTCTTGTGGGGGATGGGTGTGGGTTGGAGGCAATGTTTTCCATGATCTGTCTTTCATTCTTAGTTTCCCTATCTATGAAATGGAGTGGAACATTTGGATCAGCTGCATGTCTTAGGTGGTATAGGTTTTTAATTCCTGGAACACAAGAAGTGGCAAACACACAAAACTTGGGTTATAAAATAATGCAGGCTAAGCTGGGTGCGGTGGTGCAGGCATGTAATGTCAGCGACTCCGGAAGCTGAGGTGGGAGGATCGCAATTTCAAAGCCAGCCTCAGCAACTTGTTGAGGTCCTAAGAAACTCAACAAGACCCTGCGTCAGAATAAAAAAATAAAAGGGCTAGGGATGTGGATCAGTGGTTATAGTATCCCTCGGCTCAAACCATGGTTCAAAAAATAGAAAAAAATATTAGGGGAGAGAGGGCTGTAAGCTGAGTAGCCATACAGAGGAGGGTTAGTTATTTCTTCTGGTGAAATCCCACTGCAGACTCTACCATTCCCTCTCACCTATATCTGTGCTCAAAATGCAGCACTGGATATAATGGGCAGGAAAAAACAACAAACTTTTAATCTGTCACCTGCTGGGTGACACCTAACCCTCTTGGTGATGCCAGATTGTGAATCCCTCCTTATGTCCATCCTCTCACCCCACCAGAGGACTGCTGCACATCTCAGGAGCCTCCTGGGCCAGGCAGAGTGAAGCCGGCTATGTGGGAGGGCAGGCGAATGCCCCAGAATGGGTTGCCCATGTGTCTGTGTGTGCACGTGTCCATGTGCCTGTGGGTATGTGTACTTGTATGCGAGTATGTTTGTGCTGTTGTGCTCATGTGTGCTCACACATGCATCTGTACATGTGTGCATGAGTCCATGTGAATGAATGTATGTTAATGGCCTTGTGTGTCTGCAGCTGGGGAAAAGGACTTTTGTCTTTGCTTGCCTGGTTCAGAATCTCAGTAAAGGGGCTGTGTTACTTTGGGTACAGTTTGTACCCAAAGTTTGGAACTCCTAGGTTCACAGGTTTGCACCCAGAGAGAATGCACATGAGTGAATTTACTTTATATGCATTCATTCAAATAATTGGAGCATCTTCCATGTGTGCAGCACTGTGCTAGACTCAGTCCTATAAAAACAAAAAAGCAAGTTCTTTCTTCTAAGAATCAGTTGACCATTTATAAAGCTGTGGTCATGAGGGTGGTTAAAAAGTATTTTCTATGGCCAAATGCATTTGGCAAATGCTGGAATAAACAGTTAAAAAAAAATTTTAAACCTTTAGGGCTTCTCCGATCCTTTAAAATGCTAATGTAGGACTCATATTTTTAGTAGTTTGTGATTTCCAATCTTATTAGATTACTCTTTGTGGAATCCTCTTATCTTGGACACAGTTTGGGTTTCAAGGCTTTTAGGGTTGACATTGTTTATTGGCTCTTCATTTGTTCATTCATTCAGCCCAAGTGTTTACTGAGCACCTATTATATGCCAGGTATGCTCAAGGTGTTGAAGCTCCACAGGTGAGAAGACAGAAGTGTATTCTAGTAAGATCGAGGGGCCCATCTACAAGTATATGGGTCCATTCATCCTGGAAAGCCAATCCTGGAATAGGCAGGGAATGGTGTGGGAGGCTTTCTGGTTAGGGCCATCCTGGAGGTGACACTTGAGCTCAGATGACAGGGGGGTTCATGAGGGGATTTGGGGACCTGAAAGTGTTTGCAGTTGATGATTCGGAGGGGCTGGGAGGGGCTGGGAGGTTTTGGGAAGTCTGGAGAGAGGGCTCTATGAATCTTGCCCTCACACTCTGGGAGCACCTGCTACCAACTCAGTACCCTTTTGGTTTCCCTGGTGCAGTCCAGAAACCAGAGAGAGGCTTCCCCTGGCGTTGAGTCAGTTAAAGGGGATTGTTGCAGGCACTGGTGCTTCAGGGTTCCAATCATGTCCTAGGAACCTCAGTGGCTTGGCCCCTTTCTCTGCCACAGACCTATCCCGATGGAACTCTTACCATGAAAAGAGGAGGATGACTCCTCCCTGGGCCTGCCTGCTGTGCACACCACCCGGCCAGGCACCTTGCTTGTGTGCCCATGCCATGTCCCCAGAGCCTGGTACTGGACTCACATTCCCCCCACCTCTCATCTGACAGATGGAGAAATGAGGCCAAGAGGGTCCACAGCCTGTTCACGCAGAGGCCCGGCCCAGAATCCAACCATTTTCCAAGCCAGGCTGTGACCCGAGGCTGGTGGTGTGTGCCTCCGTGTTGGGGACAACAGACATTTCCAGGACAGGATAGCTGAGGCCGTTAAAGCCTCCTGGAGCCTGTCTGTAGAGTGGCTCCATAGGGTTTGGGTCCTGAGAGAGGAGCGGGAAGAGCAGGGTGGGAGATGGGGTGGGATGGAGAAGTGGGGGCGGAGGGGATGGGGGCAAGGGTGGGAGAGGGTGCAGGGCTGGGGTGGGGTGGGGTAGGCAGTTGGGTAGGAGTGGGGGGGGAGGGCAGTGGCGATGGGACAGGGGTGGGTTATGCAGGAGAGGGGGCCTGGAGGCTCTTTCAGCCCCTCGAACTTGGCGAGCCCTGCTGGTGCTCGGGAACAGGGCCCCTCCTGGGCTCTTGTCTGCCAGGCTCCTAATGGCAGCCGGGTCCTGGGAACGCCTCGCCCGCCACCCCCTGGCGGGAGGGCTCCAAGGCTGCTGAGCAAATACTCAGGACCAGATTTGGGCACAAAGCTGCCCTGGCAGGGCTCTGGCTGGGAAGATGCAGGCTGCCACTGCTCGCTTGAGCTGCCCTGGTGAAGCCGGCTTGTTCCGCACTGGGCGCCGTCCCCTCCTCCTGCTCCTCTGAGTCTGGCGCCCCCTGGACTGTGGAGTCCCAGGCCCCGCGCTGAGGGGGGTCCGCCGCATCGTCTCACCTTTAGCTGGGCGCCAGTCATGGGTGGGCTGATGACCCCGCTGGCCAGATGTGCGCCTTGGGGGAGCTCTGGGGTCCCTGAGCACTTATTGGCCCTCAGATTTGGGGTGGGGTTAAAGGAGGCAGGGACTGCAGCCTGGACCATCCGACTGTATGGCACTACAAATAAATGCAATTTCCAGGTCCTAGGGACTGTTCTGCACACTCACATCATTCATTCCTTAACATGCGCTTCACAGTATCTATGAGTAAGGCCATAATTATCCCCGTTTTACAGATGAGGAATGTGAGGCACAGCTAGGACCAGATAGGATCCGAATATAGGCCTCTCTGACTCCAGAACTGGGTCATCCCTGTAGGGTTTCCAGGTGTGCATGGATGGGCTGGACATCAGGGCATGGGGGCTGTTCTGATTGCATTTGCACTTGTCCAAGAAATTAAAGATAGGTTAGCAGGCAGATGGTAGTAATAATTCTGGGTTTGCCATTTCAAATTCATGCACAGGCTCCTTTCTCTGAGGGATATTCTGAGTCTGGGCCAGGCCTTTTGCTGTTGTGGGGTCTCTCTACCTTGGGGGAGCAGTCGGTGGGGTGGGGTATTTGGCAGTGAGACCCCAGTGAAGAGTAAACAGTTCCACCAAGAGGAAATTTCTTGCTGAGACACTGCTCTGCTTATCTGACTTAGACAGGGTCCTCGGAGAGGACATTGTAGAGGAGGTGACATGACAGCTGGTGCAGGATGAAGAGAGGTGGCTGCTGAGGAAGGTGTGTAGTCCCCTCTGGCTCTGAGTGCCTTCCCCAGGTTACAAGGGAGGAAGGAGAAGAGGAGGCTGTGGCCCCTGCCTGTAAGGACCTTAAAAGACGAAATCTGGGGAATCTTGGGCACGTATGTCTGAAAGGGCAGGGATGAGTGCTGACTATCTCTCCCGAGACAATTGGAGCCCAGATGAAGAAGAGCCAGGGAAGGACAGTGGTAGAGACTGCCTGGCATGGGTGGCATTGTGGGGTGGCCCTCGGTGCATGCACAAAGGGTCTGTCTTAAGAGACCCCAGGGCAGGCCAACTGGACATCGAGCTTTGACCCTCAAGGTCCCCAGAGGTTCTCATTTGCACCTCCAAGCATCAGGGAGGAGGTTGTAGGATACTTTCTTGTTTGTCTAATGAGGAATGGAGGGCCACAGAGGCCAGCAGCCTTGTCTTGCTGCATCTGCAGCAGGGCTTGTGACCATCTGTAAGTTGGCATATTCGTTTCCTGGGTCTACAGATCCCATGGAAAGGAGTTTACCAAGGCCTGCCTCCCCCTCATCCCAATGTTAGGGTTGGAGGTAGAAAGGAGATGCTGGTGGGTTCCCTGTTACTCCCACCCAAGTCCCTGAGCCTGGTTGTAGACTTAGCTTCCTCAGTCCAACCAGGATATAGCTAGGTCAGTAAGAAAACAGCTGCCCCCATGTGCCCATTGTATCCCCATGTTCACTTTAATTGGGTCTCCAAACGGGCTTTATTCTGAATTTCCTGTCTGGCTCCAAATACCCGTTGCTCAGGATCTTCTAGGGGAATGGAGAGGGCTGTGGATTCCCAGGACTGAGTTTGTTTTCCCACTTGGACTTGCTGGGTGACACTGAGCCTGTCCCAGAACTTCTCTGTGCCTCTTGTCTTGCTTTATTTTTCTTAGAAGAGTCCCAAGTCTGCTTCCAGGGAGGGAGGTTTGACTTGCGATGCAGGGGACAGGACATTTATCTATAGTGCTTACTAAGGTGTACTCTGGGCCAGCTGCATGCCGAGTACTTGATGAGCCATTTCTCATGAGTCCTATCAACAGCTCTGTGAGGTTGGTACCATTACGCTCACCTGTCTGCAGTTGAAGCGGCTTTGAGGGACAGCCGGGGATCCAAGGTCATATAGGTACATCATTGTGGCCTGATGCCACCCAACATGTCTGCCTGAGTCACTCCCAGAACAGCTTCTACATACCTGGTGAACCACTGACATCGTGGTCCCCCTCCTCCAGGAGCTTGTCTCGGGGACAGATGGGCAAACAGTTATGAACTCTGAGGCTGGATACACTGTGTTCCCCCTGAGGACCCAGCTGTGGCCAGCCCCACCCTACCTCTTACTCTAGGCCTGGAAAGCTGCTGTGGCTCAAGTGGGGGAGAAGCAGCTTGGACTGGTCAGGGGTGGGAGGACGAGGCCAGGTCCTGGGACATTTGAGTAGGTGCTGGGATGGGATGGGCTTTACCTGCTTCTTGGTTTCTTGGCTGTTGCAACATAGCAGTGTCTATCACTGGGCCAAGCTGGGCTAGCAACTCTGTCTTGCCATGTGGGAGGTGCTCACCACTTTTAGGGACCTGGGGTAGACAGTCCTCTCTTTTATTCTGTCCCCTCCTATCCCATCCCCCAGGCCTCAGGAGCTCTACTGGCTCAACTTGAAAACTTGGATGTGCTTGTTGGGGTTTTGTGGCCTTGCTGAGAGACTCAAATCGGGTTCCTGCCCTCTAGGCCTCTTTCTGCCTCCACCCAAACTGCCCTCTGGCCCCGGGCCTGGCCTGTAAATCTGCATCATCTTCACTGTGACATCTCTGAAGAACAGGTGGGTGTGTGCCCCCTCCGGAGCTTTCTCAGGCTTCCCTTTGTGGAGCAACCGAGCTGGCTGAGGGACTCTGAGCTCCAGCCCTTCTCCCTCCTGAAGTCTCTTTGGCCACTGAATTGACCCTCTGCATTCCCCTCCCTCCGCCCACTCCTGGCTTCCTGGAACCCAGGGACCCTGGAGGTTTCTGGACCATATCGAATTGCCTGGGTGTTGTTTCTTTTTTTTTTGGGGGGGGGGCATGCTGTGTGGAGGAGATGGGAGCTGGGAGACAGGAGAATGACTGGGTTAGGGCCAGCCAGGGGTGGCGGCTGACCACCAGCCCGTGTCTCCCTGGATCAAACTGTGATCCCCAGTCCCTTCCTCTGAGGGTCTGGGGCCTGGCTTCCCCTCCAGCTGGGGAACAGCCCTCTTTGGCATTTTCTGTTTGCCTCCCTTTTATTTTGCACCCAGGCTCCCTAGGGGTTCCTCTGGGGGGAACAAGAGCCTACTCTAACCTTTCTTCCTGGTTACAGGACCTGACTTGGCCTGGCATGGCTGAGGTCCCACTGAGCCTGGGGTTTGGCTGGACCTCATCTCCCTACATTTCTCAGCACCCACCTTCTGGCTAAGCATCGGGGTCCCAGCTGGGCCCCCTTCCAGGTCTGAGCCAGAGAGCCATAGTCTGAGATGCTCCACAGAGGCCCCTGGGCTGGGGCCAATCATGCCTGTGGGCTCCGGAAGAGGCTGAAGGGTTGAGGATGAGGAGAGGCAAGCACTGGCCTTCTGGGGCAAGAGCCAGGACCGAGGCCTCTCTGGACTTAATTCTGAGGCGATTTTGAGGATCTCCAAATCCACAGCACCTTGCTGCTCTCCCTGCCCCCCAGGACCACCCCACACATAGGTTTGCCTTTCCAGCCATCCTCCCCTCGTCCCCCTCTTCCTGGCTGCCTTCTTGAGCTCCTTGGGCACCTCCCCCAGCCCTCCTGGGTCCCTTCCTTCCTCCTTGATCCACATTAGTCACCTGTTGCTAGGGAAGGGGAACGCACAGCTGGTGGTTCTGATCCTGGCTGCCTCCCCCAGCATCCCTTGGGGTGGGCTGTGGATGGAGCCAGCGGGTGGAGCCGGCCTGGCCCCAGGGACTGACAAACTGCGTGCTCCTAGTGGCAGCCTCCTTGCCCCCTCCAAGGACAGACAGTTCTGGACAGTTGCCCCTGTCCAGGCCCTGGGGAGGCCCTGCCAGGACTCGGCTCTGGTTCCCCCCAGCCCCAGGGAGCAGTGGCTTCAGATGTTCCTCCTACCTTCTTGCCAAGCACCATTCCCAGAGGGGATGGGGGCAGGACCAGGTCCTGGCCTCCACTCATCCTTACCCAAAGTCTCTGCTGGACAGCCCGAAGCTCCAGTCAAGGCCTATGTCTGGTGTTAATCTGTGTGACTTGGGGAGCTCCACCAGCCCTCTATGGACCTCATCTGTGCATTTAGGGAATGGAGCAGATTACTGACGTTTACCAAGCCTCACTGTGTTCCAGGGACTCGGCTAACTGCTGTACATTGATGACCTCATGGTCCTGTGGGAATGCAATCAGCACACGTTCATATTCGGAATGTGTGGCAACTCAGGCACAAGAAGGGGAAGGAACATGTTTTTGAGATCACTCATACATGGGGTCCCGGGCAGCCTTATGGGTGACTTGTCTTCATTCTGCCATTCTATAATTGATTGTGGTGGCACTGGGGCTATTAATCTTCAGGGACTAGGTCAGGGCCCTCTGAGGACTTGAGATGGGGGCTTCTCCTTGGGGGGGAATTCATTCTGTCCTGCGCAGGTGCCCTGCTGCCCTGCCACATGACAGACTATGGGAAGCTGAGTCCCCAGACATCCCAGCTGGGTACACCCTCTCCCCCATCCGAGTCCTAGTCCTGGAGTTCAGGGACCTGCCTCTAGCCTTACTGTGCCCTCGAATGAACATCACCCCGAGCACAAAGGGGGCGTCCCCCTCCTGGCATGCCAGCTTCAGGGCCAGGAGCAGAGAGGAGTTGCCTGTTAGGTCCCCAGCAACCCTCCCTCCTGTTTTCCAGCCAATGAGAAATGCAAAACATAGGGTGGGCGGGCTGGGCCCTAAGGGGATGTTTGAATTTCAGAATCTGCACTCCACTCATCTCCACATTTGCCTTGACATGTGTCCTGCCTCTGGGAACTTTTTCACCTCACCTCATTGTCTTGCTGAATAAAAGAGGGGGTGGGAGGTGAAAGGGGGCTCTGGGAGCAAAGTCAGGAAATCTTTTCTTATTTGCCTAATTTCCTCACTCAAATATGTCTTGTGATTAAATATTGCTTCATTCTATCCTGTGTGCTTAGGTCAGAGGCCAGGTTTCTTTTCTGAACAGGGAATTAAGAGTATCTCATCTTTCCATCATGAGATTTTTCACTCCATTCCCTCTCTTTCTCTTTTTTTATCTCCCACTCCTGGAAAAGCCATGGTCTTTCCTTCTGGAACTTATCTCCTCTAGAGAGAGCACATGGGTGGTGCCAAGTGTCAGTCAAAGGCAGTGACCCTTACAGTGCTCACTCAGTGAAAAAGACTGCAATAACTTGGTCATGCTGCCCTCCTTGGCCCAGGGTAAAACACCAAGAAGAGTGGGCAGTGGATATATAACAACAAGCCCTGTGTTCTTGGTCCTGGTCCTTTTAGCCTTGCCCAAGCCTACACTCTATCACCGTGATCTCTTATGGCCCTTTATATGCCTGCCCTTGGGGGTGATTAAAATACTGTCTTACCTGAGCCTCCTAGCCATGGCCTCCTCGCCTTGTCTTCCTTTCCCAGGTCTATCTTGCAGTCAATCTTATTCAGGAACCTCCATGGCTCCTGTTACAGCTGGGTTAGGGATGGTCAGGGTGAGTCCACTCTTCTAAAAGTAGAAAGAGAAGATATCAGGTTGTTACTGTCTATGGAGGAAGAAAAATTTTAAATTATCTTCTAAAACACAGATAAAATTTACAGAGCTTACTATATGCCATATGTGGGGCTCAATGCTTTGTCCACCCGTATCTCTCAGTCTTCCTGAAAATTCCATGAGGTGGGTCTTATTCTTTCCATTTATTAATAAGGAATCATCATAAAGAAGTTAACCTTGCTAAGCACATGTGGTCTGGGTGTGTACCACGGCCTTATCATTTTTTTTGCCCCTTTGTCTCTCTATGAGTGTATTGGCAGCAAAACAAGCATGCTAAATGCAGAGTAGGTTTCCTGCTAAATTCCCTCAGAAGCCAATCAGGCCATGCATTACAAACTAATGTCTCTCAGGCCCAAAATGTAGCCCCATGGCTCCCGGGCATACCTTGGTTTTACAAGGTTTCCAGTTATGTGGACTCTCCCACTCATCCCCACAGCCTGTTCTTTGATCCCCAATACCACCATAGGATCCAGAATTGCATAAGTCCCACTTTGTAGATGTGGAATGAGCAGAGGGGGTGCTGGGGCAATTAGCCAAGGCTGTGGGGTGTGTATGTGGCTGGACTGGAAAATAGACCCATGTTCTTACAGTTTCTGAAAGCCTGCAAGAGTCACTCATACGCTACAAAACACTGGAAAGTCACATTATTTTTTAAGCAAAAATTGCCATTGGATATCTAAATCCTGAGCTTATAATGGAACAGTGAAAACTCCATTTTTTGTTTTTCTGCCCACACCTTTCCCAGGAGGTGATTTGAGGACAGAGTCCCTCTATTAATAAACACAAAATGATGAAAGTTGGAATTACAATGCCTATGTATATATAATTAGAGGAACCACCCTCATTCTTGTATTTTAGTCAATATTTAGATTTAATATATCTCAGAGCATTTGAGAGCCTTACAGTGACTATTATAATCAACTGGGACAATGTAACAGAATTAGTTCATTGGGACTTACATGCAAGGCAAATTTATAAATGTCTCAACCCTATCATACCACTTGATTTTGATTATATTATCATTTCAATCCCTGGGTACCTTGCAAACTCTTTGGTCTTAACCAGATGTAATTCAACTATGGTCACTATTGGTGGTAATGGAACAATGCAACAAACCACAATGAGAAGTGACTTTTGGACATATGTGAAGTCCGGCCTTTGGCCAATGGAATGGATGATTCACAGTGTCAAGTTTAGGCACCCCTTTCCCAGGCTGTACAATGCGAATCAATTGTGTGAATGGTGATAATGGCCTTAGGCCTGAGCCTAAGCAACTCCATTTTAAAAACTCCAGTTTGAACTGTCAGTCTCACCAGGCACACCCACAGATCCCTCCAGTATGACCTCAGGCAATTACTTCCCCTTACTCTAATAAACAGAGTGAAGACTCTGGCAGGCTGTCCTCTCCTGAGAAGAAGATAAAGTGATAAGATAAGGATGGAGACCACCAGACCAGATGTTTCTGACCCCAGAGTAAATGATGTCCTGGAGAAATCTGGTGGTAGCTGATAAGGATTGCCAGAGGTGTCATAAAGCCCCAAAATTTAGTATAAAAATAGAGCTAATGAACAGGGATTCAGCCACCTGAAACAAAGATGCACTCGGGCTGGAAAGCCTGGTGAGGATCTGGACTGACATCTCATTACTTATCATCATTCTCCTGACGAGATTCTCATCACTCTCAAACTCTATAACCTCATCTGGACGGTGAGAGCCTCATCTTCCTTGTATGACCCTCTCCTCAATAGGTCATCCACTCCATGCCAGGAAATACCTGCTTAGTTCTGGACCTGATTACTGTGAATCTTCTTCACATGATATCTCAGAATCAAATAAATTAAGGTGGACTTGTTCTCATCAATGAGACAGTATTCTATAGGCAAAAGCAAAAGCAAATCATTAAAAATATTTCCCTAGTAGATACTTGACAAGTACTCTTTCATAGCCACACATTTATACAAGCCATAAAAAATAAGAAGAGCCATAACCCAAAGTTTGGAGAATACATTCTGCATTTGGCTAGAGTAGGAGTAAAATCGCATTACCAAATTTCTGTACACAGATAAGGCTAAAGGACTACTGATATTATGGCACTAATTCTGCCTTTTGTAACAAATGATGTTTATACAGATGTTCAGTATCAAAACACATTTTCAAAGTCCCACAAGTACTGTCTGTGTGTGTGTGTGTGTGTGTGTGTGTGTGTGTTTATATGAGTGTAGTACTAGTGGTTAAACTGAGGGAATATTATTCCTGAGCTATATCTTCATTTTTTTTCTTTTTTTTAATTTTGAGACAGGATCTTACAAATATGATTTCTTGTGTGACCACAATTTTTAAGTACATATAAAGATCAAATATGCCCGACCCAAAGGCAAATCTTATCCCCTTTAGGAGCCATAATTCATCATTATTTTTAAATTCTCTTAAAAGTTAAGTAGTGACTTTTTTTCAAAAAATGGGGGTTACACACATATGGTGGCTCATGTCAGCAATCTTAATAATTTTGGAGACTTAATCAGGAGAATCACAATTTCTAATTCAGCCTAAATAATATGAGAGGGCCCTAAGCAACTAAGCAACACTTTGTCTGAAAACTGAAGATCAAATAAAATACAATTAAAGGGCTGGTGATACAGGGGTTTAGGAGAACTATCCTGCATTAAGTACTCATTCCTCTCCCCTTCAAAGAAAAGAATAAGAAAAAAACCAAAATTTTTACATCTGGTGAACTTTTCATTAATTGGGGATAATATGTTTGAGAAAAACTTCTGAAGCTTATAGCAAGGATTTTAAATAAACTTGGGAACTGGCTGAGGACTGAATTGAAAAATCAAGGAAAAGCAATATTTTTAAAATTCCTTATCAGGAGAAACTTAAAAACAGATATATTTCATTACAGTCATGATAAAAATGCAGCATGGTATGGAAACTGCAACAAAACCACTCTATTTGTATCACAAAAGTTTTATAAATGGAGAAAATGAAACATAAAACACTATGTTAAAAAGTGAGGGAGAGACAACCTTAAGGCAATATATATAATCTAAAATAAATAATACACTAAATATCCACTATATAAATATTATCCAGGAGCATGTCTATAAAACAACACAATACTCATTGCATAAAGTAGAGAATTTGTGATAGTCTCAAATTAAAAATAGTTTCACATCTGTGGCTGCTGTGTAGGGGCTCATATCAAAAAAGCAATGTTTGGGGCTCAAGCAGTTGAAAGAAGATGTGAAGAACTTTTTTTTACCATGTGATTTATTTTTATTATTATTTTTTAAATCATACATTACAGCAGAATGTATTTTGACATATAATACATACATGGAATGTACACACATCAATCATATTGTCTATTGTATTATGCTGCCCTTCCTATCCTCCCTACTCCTCCCCTCCTCTCCCATCCTTTCTCTTTATTCAATCTAATGTTACACACTGCCGAAGTCTGTCTGGGCACAAATAACTGAGCCACCACAAAAGCCTTGTAGGTTCAAACAGCAACTCATTATTCCTGAACTCTCACTGGAATTCTGGTAGTCTCTCATACACTTGCATCAGTTTTTGCTCTCAGACCTATTAAAACTATTCAACCCATGGCCAGAGCAGCTGCACTTGACTCATTTGACTACTTCTCCAAATTATCTATGCCACTGCTGCCACTTTTTTCTTTGGCCAGGGGCTAGGGCCTAGGCTTTAACACTTCACTGACACTTCAACTTGCAGGGTTCATGTTTGTCCACAGTGCAGCAAGAATCCTTATTTCTGCTTAAAAGGAACTAATCCCATTATATCACAACTCTCCATAGGAGTCCACTGTAATAGGACTGAGGCAACTAAATATTGTATGCTTCTTGGTGTCCATAGGTGCCACCACTCCCCTAACAACCTCTATTAATCTATCAGGACTGAGATTTCTCTCACCTGCAAATATCCTAAAAACTATGCCAGTTGCTGTGTGGATGTTGAGACCCAGGATGTAAAATTTGGGTCTCTAACAATTGAGAGATGTGAGGAAGAGTTGGCAGGGTAGTCATGCTTATGCAAAAAAAAAAAAAAAAAAAAAAAAAAAAAAAAAAAAAACACAATAGCTCCTAGATAGCGCAGAGCCTTCAGCCCTTAGATTCCTGCATCATTCCATAGGCCTTTTCATATATAGGACAGAAAACAAAGATGAATAATCAATATTTTACATAATAAACACATGCTCAAAAGAAAATGTTTATGACAATGAATGAATACACTAAATCAGGGTATTTATTACTATAATAATAATAATAATAATAATAATAATAATAATAATAATAATAACCTGTTGGGAGTATCAACAACAGAGTAGCTATAGCCATGTTTGGCCTTTCCAATGATCCACCCTTTTAGGATTCATCATCAAAAAATGTACACACCGGAAGTCTTCTGCAATGATCTATTAGCAAGGAAGTAAGAGTCCTGCATCCACAGGCCACAAAAAATACACTGTATTGTGATATGACTAGAACACAATCCCCCTGCCTAGGATTACTGAAAGCAATCTCCAGATGGTATCCTGACAAGCTCATCATTCTTTCAACTTATCATTGATCAACTGCTGTGTGGCTGAAACTAAAGATGTAATATGTTTTGAAGTAATACTGATATTATTTTGATGATCCAGAATATACATACAACTGAGTATGACAGAAATCCATTCCTGTGCTGCTGTTAACAAACCAAGTGCCATCTAATTTTACAACACAACTTTTTGTATTTGATATTTGTCATTATTAACTAGAGATAGAGGCTGCTTTATATGATTTAAGATTTGACTGTGTACTCTGTATCTTATTCACCAAGTGTACATAAAAAATAACAAAGAAAATACCTCATCCTCAGGAGTTTAAAATTTTATTTATCATATAGTCTTCTCTTTAGCTAGAAACACACCTTAATTTTCTATAGGCTATAAGGTTTGGACCTAGTATCCTAATAATGCCAGCAGAAAAACCAGAAGTTCAAATATATTGTGTAACCTTTTCAAATTAAATAAAAGTTTAGGCAGTAAAAAATTATCTGGATAGAATGGAGATCATCAGACTGTTGTCTATAATAGATAATGTTACCTTCAATATACATTGAAATATTGGTTTCAATATTTAAACCTTAGGAAATAAGCCAGAATTAACAAAGGGGTCTTTAATTACAGCTGTTTCTCTGCTTACCATTTCAATTTTGCCTGTTCATGAACCTGAAAACAAGAGCCAAAAGTTTAATGAATATCTTGTGACTCAAGAGGCTGAGGAAGAAATTTTAAATTCAACACTAGACTCAACAACTCAGTGGGGCCTTAAGCATATTAGTGAGAACTTGGCTTGAATTAAAAAAAAAATGGGCTGGAGATGTGATTTGTGATAAAGTGCCCTGAGTCTAGTCCTTGGTACAAAAAAAAAAGTCCTGCTTTTTTGTGCCACCATCTAACTTCTAAGACAATAATGAAAGATTGAAAATTCATGGAGTCTAAAGGACGTGAGTTGTGGCTTTGGGGTCACATATAGTTGATCCTGAATTCCAGTAAAGTGGCTTAATATTTGTGAGACCTTTCAAATATTCTTTCACACTGAACAGCTATGTAAACCTCATCTATTACAAAAGGCAAAATTATACTGAGTGTCAACATATTAGCAATTCTTTAGCCTTATCTGTAAACATAAAGTTGACAATGTGTTTTTACTCTTCTTGTAGCCAAAGTGCAGAGTATATTTCCCAAACTTTGGATCTGAGCTCTTATTTTATGTGTGTGACTTATGTAAATCTCTGACTATGAAAGTGTATTAGTCAGAAAACATTTTGAATACTTTGTTTTTGCTTTAACCACACTTTCACCTCTATGAGAATGAGCCCACCTTAATTTATTTGATTTTGAGATAAAGGATGCTTTTTTTGGCAACCATATCTCCCTCTGAAGTTCAGTAACCTTATCAACTATCACCTAATTAGATGCAGTAAAAAGATCCCATAAGAAACCAGCCTTAATTGATGATAATCCCACACATGAGACAATAATTTTTAAATAGTTTCTTCTTATTCAGTGATAGATAACTAATCCACCAACCATAGGCTGAATGCCAGGATTCAATCAAACGTAGAACTGAAGTTATGTGGAAAACACATTCTGCCTTATAGGTAGTGGTTAAATTTTTATTAATTTAAATTTAAACTTTAATCTCTTGACAAGCTTTATTGAATTATATAGAAATTTATGTACACTTCTAAGCCTTTAAGGTTTGATGATATTCTCACAGTACCCCATACTAAAGAAGAAAATTGAAATCACAACCCTGCATTAGGCTAAAGACAAAACTGCTAAATCTGTTTTCTTTAAAATGTTTAGACTCTAGTTTCTGGGTTACTGATGATCTGATGACCTAAAGTCTTCTCTCCTGTGATACCCATCTCTTTTGGTTACACTATGATATCTAAAATGGAAATGGATCTGTGCCCAGAATCCTGTGAGAAACAATGTGCACTTTTGTATATTTCTGAGTTGTAGATGGCAGATGTCTCAAAGTGCACAGTCTCTCCTGTTCTTGGCCCTGAGAGAATGTTGTTTGGTAAGTTTATTTCATAACCTATGACACAGAACTCAGCTGTCCAGTTTGTTCACCTTGCTAAAGTCAGGGTATTCATAGATCTCAAACATGGAATATAGCTGTGGTGAACAGATATCTCTGAGAGGTCAAGAGTGAAGTTTAGGATGAAACTTGAAAAATACATTTATTTATTAGTTGCCATATGGCAATGTCTCGGCTTGGCACAGAATCACGAGCCACTACACACCTTGTAGATTCAAACAGCAAATCTTTTTCTGAACTCACACTGCCTCCACACAGATCCAGGGGCAATTCATTCTCCCGCACAATTCATGTCCTAAATACTTTCTCTCCACGAGAACTCAGGCAGCAGGCACGCCCTACTCCCATCAGGAATAATCTTCAACCTCCAACTTCCCTAAAACACCTATTGTCACGCCCTAAACCCAAGGACGGGGATACTTCCTGCAAGATACACCCTAATCCTGGATCCACCCTGGTGATTGAGCAGGGTCACCTTTCTCAAACACACAAGCAAGGTCACAGCAAATTTCCAAGGCAAGTCCATTTAACATGGGGTATGCTGGCAAGGATTTCTATGTTTCATTCCTACTTGGTAATGACCCTTAGCAATTAGTTAATTTATATTGTCAAAAATAATAATATTTTGGATATAGTGATTTAGGTTATTGCAATTGATTTTAGCTGTCCTTAAGTTTTAATAGAAATTTTTAAATTGTACTTGTGTGTTATATTGTTTTTCTGTCTGGGAAAATGTTACTGCCTTAGGACATTGCTTAGATGATTAAAATACAATTTTCTTTCTCATGAGGCCAGACAGCAGTAAGTTAAATAAAATTTTAATGTAATTGTGATGAAATTTTTATTCATAAAAATATATATGTTGGGTGTGTGAGACACCTTGCCTCTTAGTTTTATTTTCCCCATTGGGTTTATTTTCACTGAAATCACGTTTTCATCACATGAGAAGAACATCACATAATCTTTTACCTTTCCTCCTTTCAGTAAGGTCATTATGTTTCTGTAGAGTTTAAGAGTGGTGAGGATAATGCAAATGATAAGAAGTAATGAGATGTCATTGCAAGTCCTCATTAGCCTCTGGAGCTCAAGTGCATTTTTGATTGAGTTGGCTGAACACCTGTTCATTTGCTCTATTATTTATACTAAATTTTGAGGCTTTTTTTAACCTCATTTTCAATCCTTATTAGGTACCACCAGTATTTTCCATGACATCATTTACTCTAGGGCCAGAAACATTTGGTCTGGTGGTCTGCACGCTGGCCTTCTCATCCTTCCCTCTTACTAGGTGAGGACAACTTGCCAGAGGCCTCATTCTGTTTCTCAGGTTGAGGGGAAGTGATTTGTTTATGTCTGAAGGCAATAGTACAGGGCTTTTTTAGGCATGCCTGGTGAGACTGAAGGTTTCAAACTGATGTTTTTAAAATGGAGTTGTTTAGGCCAGGTCTAAGGCCATCCTCACAATAGTGTAGTGAATCCGTTCAAAATTAAGGTTTTTGTTTTGTTTTACTTTGTTTGTTTTTTTGTTTCTTTAATGTATTTGCCCTCAATTAAGCTTTTTTTCTTTTTTCTTTTTCTTATTTTTTAATATTAGACCAGAACGCAAGAAAAGACCACTGAATCCAATCAAAATCAAATTAAAGCAAGCTTATTATTTTGACCAACCAGGCTGCCTCTCCCACCCAAAACCACAGAAACAAGACAGCAGCAGCAGCTTTCCTGCAGCCCAGCTTTATATCCCAGAGACTTACAGAAAGGAAGGCTACAGATAATAGAACTCTGATGAGCATAACACTAGTGGTAATTTACATTTGTGCTAGCCCTGACATCAGAATTTATGAAGGTCATTAGAGAAGGTCATTTTCTGTCCAGGGAAGGCCAAGATTTGTGAGGCATCACTGAAGTTTCAGAGAGGGCTGCTATCTGGTCAGAGAGCCAGGCATGAGTGAGTTCAAGGCACAGGCAGGCATTCCAAGCAGGTTCAGAATTTGCAGTAATTTATAGTAAAGCTGAAATCATCTTTTCATGGCTTTGTGGTGAGATGGCTTCCAATTTTGAGAAAAGATCACATTGGGTCTATCATTTTCCCCCTTTTGTTATGTGTCCCTTTCAAATCTTTGATAGGGTAGGGGAAGAGCACTGAGGAAATTTTAATCTTTCAGGTAACAGTCTCCAACTTTTTAGAACTCACCCAAAACTTGTCTCCCTTATTTGATCTGACTTAATTAATTACATATATTGACAGTCTATTTATTTTTGGCTCCATTGTTGTAAGAAGACAGATATCGTTCATTTTGGCTTCTTCTGAGCTGAGAGGGGGTGACATGAGTGAGCACAGCATGAGGGATATGAGTTGCCTTTTAAAAGCCAGTTTGTTTTGAAGTCTGATTGGGGAAGAACAGGTTGTAAAGTAATCTGGAGATGGGTGCTTCTATGAGAGAAACAAAAACCCTGAGTACTGAATAATTGTTGCAGCAGCTGGAACATGTCATCTGATCTTGTAAAATCCTTTTATTAGTATGACCTCTGTATCTAATAGAAAAACCTTTAATTCTGTTACTCAGGGCTGAATAATCATACTAGCAAACACCAAGCCTACCTGTGTAAGTTAGGAATATCTGTAGGCCTTAAACTAAAAACTTGTGTCTCTGGCAGCTCCTCTTGATAGTCTCTTTTATAGTTATCAGGCGTTTCTCTCTGAGAATTATTCTTTGTAGCCTCCAGTCTTACTTATTTTGGGAGGCTAACATGAAGTGTATAACTTAAATTATTATTATTATTATTATTATTATTATTACTATTTAAAATGCCCGGGAATGCCTGTATTTTGATTTTAATGTCTTTGCTAAGTGTTTAACATGAAGCTGCCAAACTTACTTTTATTTGTATCTATTGTTAATAGTCAGCTGAGTTTTTGTGGGAGTCATTCCTGGGGAAACTTGAGAGCAGCTTCTCAGTTCTGCTAGTGCCATTTGCGCTAGGATGGGTCCAGGTCTTTCGACCATGTGGCTTCCTTTGGAAGTATCAGGGATGTCTCCTTTGTCTGATTACCCTCCTCTTCATACTAAATGCACTGATTGGCTTTCTGTTCTCCAGTGGTCTCATTAATCTCCCTGATCATGAGGTTATGTGTCCCAGAGTTGCAAAGCTCTTTAGAGAAGTCCCCTGTTCCCTGGATTCAGAGTGACTCAGAGGGCAAGAGCCAAATATTGGTTTTCTTGGCCCTTTCCATTTAACTTTAATTTTAAAACTTAATCTTAAACTGCTGAGGGCCACAGCCGAGTCAGGATGACTCATGACATTTTTGCCAGAAGTAGTGGTTGAGAGGTGATGCCAGTGAGTTCTCATGGATTTCTCTTTGAGTTCCACTTGTGCTCTTGTGGGGATTCCCAGAGAGTTTCCATTAGTTGGGGAAGTGCCGGAGGAGGGATATTTCCGGCTGATGGTTCCTGAAGGCGCTGCATGGCGTTCGGAAAGATTTTCCAGGAGCGTGTGTGGAGTGTGCTGGTAGAGTTCAGAAATAAAGTTTGTTCCTGCTTCAGTGGCTCGTGGTTTGTTCCCAGCCAGACTGCAGCATTAAACATCCAGCAAATAAATTTTAACAGCTTTATATTAAGAGTACTGGGATTTAATGTCTATAACCTTATAATTATTTATCTTCTTTTATTAATTGGGGCCTGTATTATCCTATCTGTCTTGTAGGTGATGGCCTATTATCTTAAATTAACCCAGGTTGTGTCCTTAAAGCAACGCCTCTGCAAAACACTAACAGGGAATCTTTAGATCATTTATAAGGAAATTATAAAATAAAAATAATAAGAGTAAAAACATTGAGTTTGTGTAATAGCTACCATGAATTTTGGCTGAGTTACACATTACATCCCCTGTTTGAGATCCTAGTAATCTTGAAAGAAAAAAAAAAAAACTTTTGAACAGAACTATAAATGAACTAATATCTGGCCTACTGCTTTTACAGTCATTCTCACATGTGGAAAGATGGGACACAGAGCCTTATCTCAGGTAAGGCAGAGCTCTTTATATAAAACTTAAATGTTCTAGTTCTAAAGCTGATCTTTGCTTTTTAAATATCATTTTACAAAGTTTACATAAATTGTTTGAGAGCACATGAACATTAGCTAATACCATATGATATCACATTTAAAACATGAATTAAAGAAAGTCTGAAAATTTTTAACCTCTTGTGGAAAGGTAGCAATATACTTTGTGCTTTACAATATTAACCTTTACATAAATTAGGCTCTCATCAACTTAAAAATACATTTAAATTCTTCCCCAATGTAAAAAGTAATATCAAACTTTACATATCTTATTTATAACAGGTAAATAAATCATATATATATATATATATATATATATATGAGCTTAAATTAGCATACAACTTTAGAACACCAGCTTGATATAATGCTTTTTTAAAGCTTCTACCTTATAGACTTGTATACCTGGAATATATGAGCACATTAATAGCATCACAATTACATTGTTGTTTCTATATTAACCAAGTTTAGCTTTTAAAGAAATGACAGTATAATGCTCTAAAATAACAGTTCTTAATTAACCAGTTGTTCAATTTTTATGGTTGCTTGCTCTAGAAAAAAATAAAAATTAATAAACACAATGTTATGGGTAAACTTATGTTTTAAGAAATTTTTGTCTTTTTAACATATGACTGATTATAAAAACAAACTTATACAAACTTAGTAAATCAATCATCTATCTAACAAAAGTACTCATGAATTAGTAATCCCATATGAAAGTACTTTACTTATTTATCAAAATATTAGACAAATGTATTGAACAGTGTTAACCATTTTTTTTCTTGTTGAAAGAAAAGTCCTAGAACCAAGACATATTAGACATTTTATAGACATTAATATTTTATTAATTTTTTGAACACCTAGAAAAATTTGTAAGCTTAAATTTAAAGACATTTATTTTTATATTTTTATCCAATTTAAATTGAACCATTTAAATCACATGAATTAAAGACCTTTGGATCCATTTTTAAAATTTGTTTTTATGAGCGCTCCTTGTATATGTAAATTTTTATATCATATATATGATATACGGACATATGTACATATACACATACAACACAAAACACAAGTGTGCACACATAACACATTTCATTTGCATTTCAGTCCTGGCTGAGGTCTGGAAGGAGCAGGGAAAGACTGCTGCTATTCTGAGCAGACACTTCAGGCCTGAGGCATTTTAACCATAAGTCATAATTTTCAGGTTCGGATGTTGAAAATTATGATACAAGTTTAAGATACAATTCACAAAATTTTATATCTTTACATCTTGTTTTTTCAACAGATACCATACTATGATTTACTATCCTTGTCCAAATTAATGCACTGGTACACATAGTGACATTTTCCCAGGCTACCCAAATAAAAAATTGGTGAAAAAAACTGAATGATTGTGAAGTTACTTACCAACTTGGAAGTAGAGTTCTTTAGTTTTCCATCCTAAGTATTTAAGTTCTCTGGCATGAATTATCTGAAATCATAAACTAAATAATTACCTAAACCCAACTATTAACTGTAAGATTGTGCAATGCTTCAAAAACCCATTCAGATACCAGATTGTTACAATAAAACATCATCTTTTAGACATATATTCAGCCAAGATTATTCCCAAGAAACAATTTATAATATCAACACATTATTGCACATGTCTTAAAGGGTCAGAAACAAAGACACAGGACAGACAGACAGAAAGGAGCTCCAGACTATGGCTGACAGACAGAAACCTTTAAAACAGAGTAGATAAGAGAAAAATCTCCTACACCAGTGGTACCATAGATGTCCCCACAAGGTGACCAGGTGTTTTCACACAGGGCCAAACTGAAGTGTAAAATCAAGTGTCTCAGTGGCAACTTTACTGCATTTAGTGTCCCCTTTTTCTTTTTCTCTTTTCTTAAGTAGACAGAGGTGGCATAATCCTTACAATGCAGGGAAGGAAGGAGGAAATTCCTCGAAGCAACAGGGCTTTGGCAGCTGCTGAGGGTCCCTCAGTCCCTCCTTTTACTTACAGGATTAGCTCCTCTGGTTTGGTTTCACCCCAGGCACGCTCCATATTTTCTAACATTTCAGTAGTCAGCTCTCAAAAATTTCCTCAGGGCTCCTTTAGAGTTCCCTCGGAGGTGTCAAAATTTGTAACTGAAAGTTCTATTCCTTACCTTGAAGCCAATAAATTCCAATTTAATAATGAGGACGAGTTTTGAGAAAAAGAAAAAGGGAGGTTTATTGCTTTGCTAACAAAGGAGAATCACAGGGGACTCTGCCCCAAAGGTTGTGACTTTCTCGATCTAGAGGGACAAAAGGTTTTAAAGGAGGTTTACTTGTTAATCTGGGAGATACTCAGTTCTTAGATCCCCAGCAGGCATTACCCTCTGCAGTGGAGGTGCTCCAAGCAGTCAGCTAGATAAAGGCTTCTCTCATCCTGCTTAACAAAGGGGGGTAAAGTTCATCGAAGTTCCTTAAAACACAGTCCAAAGGAGTGTCAGGCTTACTTGCTTTATTACCCATTTTCATGTCCAATATCCTTAAGTTTTTAACACAGAAGTCACACAACAAAAGGCACAAAAACAAACAAAAATCATAGAACACAGAACAAAACACAAGCAAACACAAACCCGGTGCTGAAACAGAAAAACAGTGGAGCAATGCAACGTCTTGCTAAAGCTCCGGGGTAGGAGTGGGTGCATGCCCTTTGGCACCTCTCTACCCTTCCAGAGGAATTCCCTACAGAACAGAACAGAGGACAGAACAATTTCTCGCTACTGTCCTGGATAGGAGTATATGTGAGCCTTGCCAGGCCACCTCTCTGTCTTCAGAAGAGATCTCCCTTAACGGGATTCCAGATGTCATAAAGGCACCACTTACCTATGGAGGCCTCCTCATCCAGGTGCTTGCAAATAGTTTTAGTGTGGCAGTTCACTGCAGTTCTTCAGGGACTAAGGCTCACTCCGAGGCCTTGGAACATCTCAAGGTGTGTGCCCCCTAGAGTGGCTCTCCAGCACAGAGACCTGGAGTAAAGGCCAGCTTCAGAATTTCCAGAACTCTGGTCTTGTGGTCTAGTCTGGCAGGGTCATTTCACTGAGGAACTCCAAAATGTTAGACTAGGACACAAGAAAAGAACACTGACTTCAATTAAAATCAAATTAAAGCAAGCTTATTATTTTGACCAGGCTGCCTCTCCCACCCAAAACCGTGAGAACAAGACAGCAGAAGCAGCTTTACTGCAGCCCAGCTTTATAGCCCAGAAAGTTACACAAAGGAAGGTTACAGATAACAGAACGCTGATGAGCATAACACTAATGGTAGTTTACATTTTTGCTGGCCCCGACATGAGAATTTATGAAGGTTATTAGAGCCTCAGAGAGGGTTGTTTTTCTGTCCAGGGAAGGCCAAGATTTGTGAGGCATCACTAAAGTTTCAGAGAGGGCTGCTATCTGGTCAGAGAGACAGGCATGAGTGAGTTCAAGGCACAGGCAGGCATTACAAGCAGGTTCAGAATTTGCAGTAATTTATAGTAAAGCTGAAATTATCTTTTCATGGCTTTGTGGCAAGATGGCTACCAATATTGAGAAAAAAACAGTTTGGGTCTATCATTAGTACCAGGTATTTAACTCAAGGGAACAGAGACAAAACCCCAGCCCATTTTTTTTTTATTAGGGAGAACGTTTCAGTTAGTTGCTTAGAGCCTTGCTTTTGCTGATGATGGCTTTGAACTCATGATACTCATGTATAATTTTCCTGAGCCACAGGGGTTATGGTCTGTGCCACCAATTTTGGTTTCAATTGAGTTTTCAAACATGTAAGACATGCTTTTTTAAAGTGACATTTAGAATGATTCCTAATATTCAAGCAAACTCCTTTGTCCTGTTGTGGCAGGAAATGAAAGTGAAACTGGACTTTAATTTAAATTACAAGCAAGTTCAATTGCAAAGGCTTAATTGGAACACAGTTAATGAGAACGTCACAGGCCATGGCACTATTGTACATGTTTTAAAATAATTTTTTGTTAGTTGTAGATGAACAAAATATTATTATTATTATTATTATTATTATTATTATTATTATTATTATTATTTTAATGTGAATCCAGTTTTGAACACACTTCCTCATGCATACTAGAAAAAGGACTCCACCACTGAGTAACAAACCTGGACTCTTACCTGTTTTTTTTTTGTTGTTGTTGTTGTTGTTTTTTTTTTTAGTATTTACTCATAATTTATTTATTTATATGTGGTGCTGAGAATTAAAGTAAATGTCTCATGTATGCTAGGGGAGCACTGTCCCACTGAGCCACACCTTCAGCTCTTTCCTGGTACTTTTAAAATACCTTTTATATAAATTTTAATTGGTAGTCTTAACCCTTTTCCAATATCTATTTGGATTAAATCAATAACCTAGCAATCAGTGAAGCTGAAAGTTTTATCTCAAACTCTGATTTTACTTCCTTTTTCTTCCCCAGACTCAGATACCTTATCACAGTGTCTGAGTTAAGATTCCCCCTTGAGGAATTTACTGTGTGTTGTCCACCTTCCAATCCCAATATTTACCTATTCCTTAGTTTTAGAAAAGTCTTACACAGTTTGCCCAGAGGTACCAAAATCTCTTGGAGTATTCAGAAAAATCAGTATCTCAGTCTTGCCTTTTAGGGAGCAGTTTTAATTATAAGTGTGCAGCCTTTAAGGCAACTAGATAAAAGGAACCTTTTCATCAATACCTTGTATCTAAAATGCACTTCATTTCATTCCTTTTATTAGCTACTGTGAATAAACCTACAATGAAAATGGAAATAAAGAAATTTCTTTAACAAAAATATTCCAATTTCTTTAGATATATATCCAGAATTATAATTGTTTGGTTATAGGGCATTTTTAAATGAAGAATAGTTGTTTATTTTTATTTATTTGGGCACTTTACCACTGTGTTACATCCACTTTTCTTTTAATGAGACAGTGTATCACTTAAGCCATTGCCAAGTTTCTGAGTCTGGTCTTGTACTTAAGTTTCTCCTGTTTCATCATCCAAAGCCACTGGGAGTACAGACATTCACAATAATACTCTGCTTCAAAATATTACTATTAGTGGTTATATGGCATTTGTATTTTGAGCTTTTAAGAACCATGATAGGTTTTTCAAAAGTATCTTTATTAATTTTACATTTTAACCAAAATTTTTATCTATACATATACACATATACTCTGGAGTCCCTACTATCTTTCAGATATTTGTTTGGTTTGGTGTAGTTTGGTGCTAGGAATTAAAGTTCAGTGGTGATAACCACTGAGTTATCTCCCTAGTCCTTTTTTTTAGACAGGTGATATATCACTAATATTTCACTAAGTTGCTTATAGCCTTGCTATGTTGTTAAGATTGTCTTTCAAATTACAATCCTCCTGACTGTGCCTCTTCACCCACTAGTATATTTGCCACCACACCTAGCTCTTTCAGATTATTATAATAATATTTTCAACAACACTGCTCAGGCTACAAAAAAATCTCTTTGACTGATGCAATTTATCCCTGAGAATAGTTTATATGAAGTAACCAATGTAGGACTATTCTATAAAGATTTGTTGGAATAAACAGGGATAATTGGTTTTAACCTCCTTTCTGAATTACTGTTTGGTATCATAGTTCATAAAAGTGCCGAGAAAGGATGTAAATTCATTTGTTTGAAATCTACAGATATTTACATAAGTTCAGTCACCTTTTGTTCCAGAGCTTGGAACTTCAAGACATAGTAACATAAAATATGTGAAACTTGAGACATTCAATACACACACGCACACACACACACACACACAGACACCCCAAACAAAAGAGCAATTGGTAATTCTGGAATTATTACTAGTGTATCAGAGACATAGTAATGTAAACGATATGTTAAAGTTGAGACATTCTGCTGAGGGCCATTGCCAAGTAGGAATGACGCATTAAAATTTCCTTGCCAGTGTACCCCATGTTGCTTAGAGGAAGGACTCGTGGAAATGGACTTGCCTTGAACATTCACTGTAACATTGCATGTATGTTTGAGAAAGGTGACCCTGCTCAAGGACCAGGGTGGATCCAGGTTTAGGGTGTATCCTTCAGGTTTTAGGAAGTTTCCTGCTCCTTGTGTTTAGGGCGTTCCCGGTTTAGGACAATCTGGGTTTAGGGCAGTTCCAGGTTTAAGGTTATTCCTGCTGGGAATAGGGCGTATCCTGCTGCCTGAGTTCCTGTTGAGTTCTCCTGGAATTCAGAAGGTATTTGGGATTAAAAGCCTGGGGGAGTACATGTATTTGGTGGCAGAACTTGGATTTCCCTAGAACGTGTGTAGCGGCCGGTGTGAGTTCAGGAATAAAGAATTGCTGTTTGAATCTACAAAGCTGTGAGTGGCTCATGATCTTGTGCCCAGCCAGACTGCAGAAACATTCAGTACACACATACACACACACAACTTTTTCTAGAAGCAACTGGTACTTCTGGCATTATTACTAATATGTCAGGGTTGGGGCAGGATTCAGGAAGTGCTAAAATCTCACTCAAGCTATGAGTAGATTACTGGATTCCTCCTTATTTCCCCTCAAATACAAGCTAGAGTGAACTTCATCTGTCAGCAACAGCATTTGGGAAAATATCCTGGCAGATGGTTTTTTTTTTTTTGAGATAAATTGACAGCTTTGATATTTGGGTATTTCTGTGTCTTGATCACAGCTGATGAAACACTTGAAAAGGCTTTTATGGCTCCTAGCTATCACCACATTTTTTTATTACTTCTCCCATATTTCTTCCTTCCTTCCTTCCTTCCTTCCTTCCTTCCTTCCTTCCTTCCTTCTTTTCTTTCTTTCTTTCTTTCTTTCTTTCTTTCTTTCTTTCTTTCTTTCTTTCTTTCTTTCTTTCTTTCTTTCTTTCTTTCTTTCTTTCTTCTTTTTCTTTTTTTGTGATGCTAGAGATTGAATCCAGGGCCTTGTGTATAAAAAGCAAACACTCTAAAAACGGAGCTACATCCTCAGCCCCTCTCTCAAATTTCTGTTTACTAAAAGTGATGATGGTAATTGGAAATTTTGTCTCAAATGTGGTACATTGCTCAAGACAGATCTAATATCCAGTGTATATAAATCTCTCCACTCATAATTTTATCAAAGAGACACTCATAGCAGTTATTTCTTAAATGTATCTATAGATGGAGAGAGAGTGTCTTATTTTAATATTCTGCTTTATTTTCAATATCATTCTCTCTTAAAATTTGCCTTTTGTAGTGTTGTTAAGGTGTGAACTGATTACCTTGCACATTCTGCACACAAACTCTTACAGTGAACTTTGCCACTAGGTCCCATTTCTAACTTTAGGTTGGATAGATTCATTCATTCAATCTAATGTTATTTTTCATATGGCTGTTTTTGCATATGCCTTTCTATTGCTCTTAACAATACTATTGATATATATATATATATATATATATATATATATATATATATATGGTTTCAGATTTGATTCATGTTATGATTTATTCTTCTGTATTATTGCAATATAATTAAATGTATCACATAAAAATAACAATATTATTTGTTTTCTATTAAAGGTTTTGAGGTACTTTCTCTATTTTATTTCCAAGATGATTTTTTTTTGTTTGGACCTTTCTTTTCTTTTCTTTTATTTGGTACTGGGAATTAAGCTCAGAAGAACTTAGCCATTGAGCAACATCCCCAGACCTTTTTTGTATAACATTTAGAGATGCTGTCTCACTGAGTTGCTTAGGGCCTCACTTTTGCCATTTGAGCTCACAATACACCAGTCTCAGCCTCCCAAAGTGCTAGAATTATAATTGTGAACCACCACATACATCTATCTTATTTTATTTTAAAAAAACATGCTAAAATTTTGATAGGAAAATATCATATATTAAATTGAGTTAAAATAATTCTCTTTGTAATGATTAGTTTTAATTGCACACATGGTTTTTATGTGTTTTGTAATTTTTATTTAGTTTGTGATAAGTTCTACATATTTTCCTTGAAAGCCATTATACATGTAATGTATTTAACAGATGTAACTTCAGTATAATACTTTTTTGTGTGGTATTTTGTACTCTAATGAAATAAAAAATATTTCTGGGCTCTATTTATCAATTTTTCTCAAGCTTTATCATTTTTATATTTTTGAATGTACCTCCTCTTTCCTCCTAGGCCCCAGATTTCCACTATGTTGACAAGTATAGCTCTAGTCTTATGCTATCATATAACTATACACTGACATGGTACACACATACTAAAATTTCTAGAGGTCTATGCTGCTTGGTGAGGAGTACTTCATATATACATAAACAGTTTTCATGAAGAAATAACAGCAATTTCTACTCTATCTTTACTTCATGAGAATTTGTTTTGTGTCCTCATCCATATTCTGTATTCTTTTGGTTTTTGTTGTTTCTTACTGGAAATTTAAATCAGTGGCACACAGAGACTGGGTCACATATTGCTCAGGGCTTTGGTAAGTTTCTGAGGCTGGTTTTGAACTCAGAATTATCTTGTCTTAGCCTGCCTATCCAATGGGATTAGAGGTGTGTGCCCTGGAAACTTGTTCTATTTTATTTTTATATTGAAATATATATTACTTCTGAAAATCATTTACTCTTCATATTAAGAAAGCAAGAATACCATTTTTTCCCCAGCAATAATTCCTTTTTTTTGAAAAGATGTCATTTTTAAAAAAGATTTCAGTAGTACCAGATGTATAGTTTATTGTTTTCTAAATAGAAAGTTGTTGATTATTATTATTATTATTATTATTATTATTATTATTATTATTATTATATTATGCTATGTATTAGTTACAAAAGTCTAACTAATCATATTAATACAAGGTATATTCTCTTTTCTATAACTTCATAGCATACTTCAGTGTGTATCAAAATGACCTGTTAGGGGTTGGGAGGGGAGGGTTCATGGGGTTAGAAATGATGGTGGGGGGCTGAGATTGTGGCTTAGTAGTAGAGTGCTCACTTAGCACGATTGGGACTTTGGATCAATTCTCAGCACCACATAAAAATAAAGACATTGTGTTGTGTCTGTCTCCAAAAAAGATTCTCTCTCTCTCTCTCTCTCTCTCTCTCTCAAAAAAAAACTTTATTAAAAAAATGATGGTGTAATATGATGTATATTATTATATAAAGTACATGTATGCAGAAATGAATTCATGTAAATATACTTTGTATAAAACCAGAGAAATGAAAAATTGTGCTCTATATGTTTAATAAAAATTGTAATGAATTCTGCTGTCACATATAATTAAAAAGTAATTAAAAATGAAAAATGATGGCATTATGTTCGAATTGGCAATAAATATTACTCCTTTTACAAATTGAAAAAAAGGTCTGTTGGTCAGTGATAAACTTTATAAAGTATAAAATGTATCCTGAATATTTGGTAATACATATAGCCAGATTTAGTTATTTATAGTGTTTCAGAAAAACTAAATAAAATTACTGTAGAATTCATTTCTTGCAACATATAATTATATGAGATGCATTTTATACATATACATATATACTACCATTATATAAAATTAATAAATGATTACTACATCTCACATTAACCACATTTATTCAAATTAATTTGTCTTTTGAAAGCACCAATAGATGACAGTCTTTGGATATATATACTTGGTGTGTCTTCAAATTTGTCACTTTCTGTATTATGTTCTTTCTTTACTCTTCTTTTAATAGAATTTCTTTTTCCAAATTATTGAGATTAGTAAATTTTAGACAATTCAGTTTAAAATTCAGTCTGTAGATTTTCTTTTTATCCTCAGGTAAAATTCATCCCACTTTTTATAGTCTTATTGTTATGTAAATGACTTCTAAAAACATGCATATATAACACCCTAACCTTACCTTATTCTGGAATACTGCTATCTCAGTGGAGGGGATCTCAAAGTGATCCATGGAAAAGGCAGGATTGGAATGGTTAAGGATGTGAGACTGCTGGATGCTGAGCATGTAGTAGTGAGTATTCATAAAAAAGTATTTGAGGAGTAGATAGGGGTAGAGAAAAATATGCTATAAAGGAAAGAGGGAAAGAATGACAAGCTCAAGGGTTCAGATTTTAAAAGTCTACTGATGTATCAATAGTAGCATGAGGATAAGGGTTTCTTTGGAGGCAGAAATAAGGTAGAAGCAAAAGAAGAAGGTAACTCTGTCACAGTCCCCCCAAAAAAAGAGTCAGATGAATGGATTATGTGTTTATTTCTTCCCACCTTGGAGTGGAATCGATAATTCACAGAGTATGTTTAAGTAAGTAGTATAAAATTATTTTCAAGTAGCTTTACAAATTTGTGAGGCCACAATCAACATTTGACAATTCCAGTCACATAAAATCTTTGTTCTTTTTCATCTGTTTTACTTATTTATATACTCATTCATTCATTCCATTTTTCATTCACTTTTGCTTTACTGTTATTGTGTATATACTCCTGGTGAGTATTCAATGATACATACACCACACACACAAATACACACACACAATATATATATATATATACTAACTTGTATAACATTTTATTCCAAAACATTAAAGTCAGCCAGCCTCAGCAACTTAGTGAGGCTGTAAGAAAATCAGCAAAACCCCTTTTTTATAGAATATTTTATTAATGGCTGAGAGTGTTTCCTAGGAAAGAAGCATATATGATTTCAATTTGTAATATGAGAGAGAGAGAGAGAGGGAGAGAGAGAGAGACAGAGACAGAGACACAGAGAGAGAGAGAGAGTGCTTGCAAAAATAAAAAAAGTAATCAGTGACATTCTTAGTGTCTAGGATGTAAATAATTAAAAAATAATAGTGAGCTAGTTGAAAAGCACATCTAGGTAATTAACCTGTTGCTTTGGAAAGTTAGTCTGCTCTCTAATATATAAAAGTGAGAGAGAAAATCTTTACTAAGGTTTTTATAAGAAAAAAAGATTTTGACACAGATTTTAATTGACCCAGACTGGGTCAACTTTAGTGGGTGATTAGGGTTATGCCAAGATGATAGATCCTTGAGTTTTTTTGAATAATGTGATTTTATGTAGTCTTCAAAAACAAAGATTGAGGTCTAATATAAATTAGGCTTGGCCAAAAAAAAACATTTAAATGAAAAGTAAATGTATGAATAAACACATAAAACAACATTTAAGAAAAATTAATATTCAGACTACTTATGCAATTATATAATCACCAGTAATGTAAAAAACAATGACAACTGAAGAAAGTGAATTAATAAAGAAACAAATAAATAATGGAATTAATTAATTAATTTATAACTAACAACTGCAAATATTTAATCTGACTGGAATTGTCAAAGTCAGCTTGTAGCCATGACAAAGTGTAAAGGTACATGGAAATGGTGTTTTACTACTTACTGAAACATACCCTATGAACTGTAAATTCCACTCCTAGGTGAGAAGAGTTGAACACAGAACCCACTCACCTGGTGCTCTTACTTGGGAACTGTGCAAAAATTTCCTTTTACTTTCCCCCCAAATTTTATTGCTGCTTCCAAGAACACTATGCCTCTACATTCATACCATCATTGTAGACTTGTAGCATATGAACCCATCTACTGCTCAAGTTTTTCTTTTTTTTTCATTGCTCCTTTTCTCTTTACTCCCATATAGTCCATCAATACTTATTTTGTAATGCAAAATCTACATACTCAACAATCTCCAGTCTTACATCTTACAATATCCATTTCCTGCCTTGTGCATGACCACTTTGAGATCCCCTCCAACCTGACATCAATAGTCTGAAGTGATCAAATTTTGGGGTAAAATATGCAGAATATTAGAGTTCCGTTACAAAACAAGAAAGCTATAAAAATTGGGCTTCATGTAAGGGTGAAAATAAAAAAAAAACTATAGACTTCATTAGTTAAAATAAAAGATCCAAAATTTATTAGTCTCAATAATTTCAGTTATACATGTGAGTAATTTTTCTGGGGGGAAGGGATATGGGGACATTGCTAATGAGTTTAAAGCATGAACTGTTTTTTTTTATGAGACGAAGAACAGAAAAGTTAAAAAAAATAAAGAAATTTTGATATCATTTTCATAAATAAAAATATAGACATATTTATTCACAAATTGCTTTAACCTTATAAACAGTTATAAATGTCAATGCACTTCCCTCTGGGATAGGTTCTAGTATTAAAAGAAGACTTTGCCTTAAAATAACCACATTCACAGAACCAATAATAACAATAATGATGATGATGATAATAATAATAATAATAATAATAATAATAATAGACGTGCAGAGAATTTCAGGGTTGTGAAGCATATCTGTAATATAAGTTACTTGAAAAGCCATCAATGAGAACTTTATACACTGTTGGAAGATATATATGTATAAATTATATACAAAAAGTGTTTATGGTTTCTGTAGTGAGGGTGCACATGTCCACTACAAAGTCTTTATTTTTTTCTTGAATATTTTTTTTACATGGACACAATACCATTAGTAGTTTGTTTGTTGGTTGGTTTTTTGGTGTGGTTCTGGGTGTTCAACCAAATACCTCACGCATGCTTGGGAAGCACTCTACCACTGATCCATAACCCTAGTCCCCAAAGTCCTTTACTTAATTTATTTTTTTGAGGGAGTGTATTATGTAGTGCAGGGGATTGAATCCATGGAATTATATAAGCAAAACAAGCACTCTACTGACTAAGCTATATTCTCAGCCCTGATCTGTAGTCTTTTAACAATGACAATGGAGCAGCCTGTCATTCAGACTGATTCTGCACTCAGTTGGTTCAGGCTGGAGGCAGTGCCTGAAGCCTTGACCAATCAGTCTCTTAGGTGAGCATTGTCCAATCCTTATGCAGTCGGTGATGAGGGGGCAGGCTTCCACAATCTTCTGTTCCCTTGGAATCTTGAGCCGGAAATTTTTTCAATCTTTTTGTAGGCTTTCTGTCCTGAATCTGGAGCCCAGGTGTCTGTGCTATGCAGAATCTGAAAACAAATCACAGAGAGAACGCTGAGAACCCTGAAAGCCAAAAAAATGGTAAGTGTGCCTTGCTATCTTGATACTGGTTAGGAAGGTGGCTTAAAGCTGAGAAGAGTGGCAATGGTGGAAACTGGCAGTAATAACTAGGGATTCCTCGTGGTCCACTCCAGAATCTTGTGGCCAGAGGGTCTCTGTGGGGCAGCTTATCCTTCACCGGCCTCTGACTAGTCTAGTGAGGCTTAGATCAGCAGTTGAAAACATGGGAATTTTGTTCCATTATTGTATGGTGTTTTCAGCTTCTTTCTTAAGCCCTTTGTGGGCTTCCATGTGCCATGAGTCCAGCATGTCTCCAGATTGTGTAGTGATGAAGACTGAGATAAATATTAAGAGAGAACACCGAATCTATTTGTTGTAATCATGCATGAGATAGGCTGTTGATTTTAGGGCTTGTTACTCATGAGGGTTTGTTTGTTTGTTTGTTTAATTTTGTGTGTGAGTGTTTGTGTGTTGTTTTCTTTTTGGTACCAGAAATTCAACCCAGAGGTGTTCATCCACTGATTCACACTCCCACCCCTTTTTTATATTTTTATTTAGAGACAGGGTCCCTTTGAATTTCTTAGGGCCACACAAATTTGATAATGCTGACTTTTAACTCATTCTCTTCATGAGTCCTGAGATTTTTAAATGTAGGGGAAGCAATATTTCAAGTGAGAAAAAAAATCTGAAATCCAGAACTTCAGCTTAGCTCTCCATAGGTCTTAGAATAAAGCCCTAGTTTTCTAGCTCTCTGTTCACATATCCAAATATAGGGTTCTCTGTTCACAGTAAATAACTATATAAAATAGAGTAGATAGTAGAATGACCTTGTAATGTGGATAATGGGCCTCACACAACAACACCTGGAGGCTAACTGGAAGATATGTTAATGAGCACCATTAAGGCCTATTTCAAATGTAAAAGACCTTGAAGCCCACTTGTGAGAACACCTTCAACAAAGTCCTTTGTCCCAGGGGTTATTCCTGATTGAATTTGAAGAAAAAAGGGTAGGTCACTCAAAGAATGAAAGTGAACCCTTATGGTAGTCTAGATGCCTTTTCCAAAGCCTATTCTAAATGCTTTTTGCTCTGTGTTCTGCCTAAACCATTAGTAAACTTCTGAGATGGCACACTAAAATGAGTTTTTTTTTTCTGATCTCATTCCTCAGACCACATGGTGGGAGTACTATTTTTTAGATTTTTTTTCCTTTAAAATTTATGAGACAATCACCTAGATACAATTGGCAAATTAAGAAATTTTGGCTCATATCAAAACTCCAATTTCAGCATTATCAATCATTATTTTCCCATGCTTTATTTCAAATGGATGCATCATTTATGATTTTCTACAAGAACTGAAGGACATTTTAAAAATATTTTAATTTATCATTCTGAGATTTTCACATGAGAAGAAAGTAGAATGAAATTAGGTGACATTAAAAAATGAATCTTTCCTAAATGAGGTTTATGTGTCCCAATTAAGAAATTTTAAAAATTGTAATGGGTCATCAATTGAAGGTTCATTTATTTATTAATATATTTGATTGTTTATTTATTTATGGTCAGATCAATTTATTAATAACCCACAGAAGGGGCTGGGGTTTTGGCTCATCCATAGAGTGCTCACCTAGCATGTGCAAGGTCCTGGGTTCGATCCTCAGCACCACATAAAAAGAAGTAAATAAAAAATAAATAAATGAATAACCCACAGAAACTTTCCAAACATTTAAAGAGACTCTTTTATTCTGGTGTGGAAGGAAAAAATAAAAGTTGGACTAACTTGAACTTTTTTTTTAAGAGAGAGTGAGAGAGGAGAGAGAGTGAGAGAGAAAGAGAGAATTTTTAATATTTATTTTTTTTTTTAGTTCTCGGCGGACACAACATCTTTGTTGGTACATGGTGCTGAGGATCGAACCCGGGCCGCACACATGCCAGGCGAGCGCACTACCGCTTGAGCCACATCCTCAGCCCCCTAACTTGAATTTAAATTACATGCAAGTTCAATCTCTCTCTCTCTCTCTCTCTCTCTCTCTCTCTCTCTCTCTCTCTCTCTCTCTCTTTCTCTCTCTCTCTCTCTCTCTCTCCAGGGGATTGACCCTAGGGCCTCATGCTTAGAAGGCAAGCACTCTACAAGCTGAGCAATTTACCCAGCCCCATTTTTTGGGGGGGGAGATCAGGGATTGAAGTTAGGGGCACTCTACCACTCAACCACATCCCTACCCTTATTTTACTTAGAGACAGGGTTTCACTGAGTTTCTTAGTGCCTCACCACTGCTGAGACTGGTTTTGAATTCACGATCCTTATGTCTCAGTCTTGTAAACAGCTGATATTAAAGGCATCAACTACTATGCCTGGCAAACTTCAATCTTAAGGGCTAAAGCACACAGCAAATTAGATCAAAGTCCATTTGGTAATATATATATATTGTTGTTGATAGACCTATATTTTATTTACTTATATGTGGAACTGAGAATTGAACCCAGTGCCCAGTGCCTCACATGTGCCAGACTAGTGAGCTACCACTGAGCCCCAGCCCCAGCCCCCTGGAACATTTTTTTATGGGGGATATTTGAGATTGAACTCAGGAACACTTGACTACTAAGACACAGCCCCAGGGTGTTTTTTTTTTTTTTTTTTACTTTATTTAGAGACAGAATCTCACTGAGTTTCTTAGCACCTCGCTTTTGCTAAGGCTGGCTTTGAACTTTTGATACTTCTTCCTCAGCCTCTACAGCAACTAGGATTACAGACTTGCACCAACACTCCCAGCCCCTCGTACATTTTAATACCTGTTTTACATAGATTTTAAACAGTAGCCTTAACCTTTTTCTAATATATGTTAGATTTGAATCCATAACCCCAAAATCAGTGAAACAGATCTATTTTTATCTCCAACATTGCTTTCAGTTATGACAGGGTCTGAATTAAGATTCCCCTTTATAGAATTTACTATGTGTTGTGTTCTCATTCTGACCTCCCATATGACCTAGTTTTGACTTTTAGAATATCTGAAACAAGGTTCCCAGAGATTCCAAATTTTTTGGAGTATTTAGAAAACACTACTATCTGAGTCTTGCCTTCTAGGGATCAGTTTGAATTTTAAGGGTGTAGCTTCTGAAGGGATGGACTAATTGGATGCTTTGAAACTGGAAGGAATTTTCTGATATACTTTCTATCTAAAAGGTACTTTATTTGCTTCATTTTATTAGATACTATGAATAAAGATACAATAAAAATAGACGTTTGGCAATATATTTAGCAAAAGGATTCCAATTTTTTTACATATATACCCAGAGTTATTATTAGAGGATTGTATGACATTTTTAACCAAGAATTGTTACTTATATCTTTTTATTTATTTAAATAAATACTGGAGATTAATCCCAGGGCGCTTTACCATTGTGCTACATTCCCAGTCTCCAACACTTTTATTTATTTATTTATTTTTGAGAGAGGGTTTTACTGAGTTTCTTAGGACCTTGCCAAGTTCTTGAGGCTGGTCTTTAACTTGAGAATAAATCCCTAGTTTTCTACCTCTTTCCCTCCTAAGCCACTGGGAGTACAAGCATGTACAACCTTACATTGCAATTCCAAATTATTACTAGTGGATTATGTATCATTTTTATTTTGGGCTTTAAAAGATCCTTAAAACTTTTATAAAAATATATTTATTAAATTTATATTGTCACCAATATTTTTACATATTTGTGTAACCTGGAATCCCTATTAATTATGAGATATTTGCTTGGTTTTATTTGGTTTGGTGATGAGTATTGATTCCAGGGGTGCACACCACTGAGACACATCCACATTCCTTTTTATGTTAAATTGTGAGACAGGCTACCACTAAGTTGATTGTAGCCTTGTTATGTTCGTGAGGCTGTATTTGAATTAACAATTCTCCTGCATCATTTTTCATAGCTTCTAGAATTTCAGGCATACGCCACAATACATGACCATTTTAGATTTTTATAATAGTCATTCCAACAGCACTGCATAGAATGCAGAAAATCTATTTGATTAATGCATTAAATCCCAGAGGCAATATTATATGAAGTAGCCAGTGTAGGAGTGTTGTGTAAAGATTAACAAGGATTGTGGAATGTGATAGACATTATTATCTAAAGTACATATATGAAGACAGGAATTGATGTGAACATACTTTATATACAAAACAAGGTATGAAAAATTGTTCTATAGGGGCTGGGATGTGGCTCAAGTGGTAGCGCACTCGCCTAGCATGCGTGCGGCCCGGGTTCGATCCTCAGCAGCACCACATACCAACAAAGATGTTGTGTCCGCCGAGAACTAAGAAAAAATAAATAAATGTTAAAATTCTCTCTCTCTCTCTCTCTCTCTGTCCTCCTCTCTCACTTAAAAAAAAAAGAAAGAAAAATTGTTCTATATTTGTAATAAGAATTGTGATGCAATATGCTTCATGTATTTAAAAAATAAAACCAAACATATTTCTTTATATATATTGCTGAGAAGCAAACTCAGTGCTTTGCACATGCTAGGAAAGTATTCTACCACTGAGACACAACTTCAACCCATGAACCCAGCTTTTTATGCTCTCTTTGTAGTAATCAGAAACAACTTTAAAAATTAAAATTCCATTTATATCACTTTTCCTAGTACACTAATGTATTACTTACTAAACTTTTTCTTAGTATTTTTTAAAAATAATCTAATGGATAATTGTTATTTTTCCCAGAGATAATTTTATCACTTCTTTAGGGCTTGGTGAAGGGTCTTCTTTTTTTTCAGAATATGGATGTCTCCTATTATCAAATGTGTCCAGGCTAAGTGTGTTAAAAATAATGATTCTAAAAGTTCACACAATCCACACATTTCCAAGACTATAGGGAAAAGGGAAAGGACAATATTCACAAGCAAGAAATCATTTCCCATGGAAGCATAGTATCAGTGTCCAACTTGGAGTGTAATCCAGATCTTTCAGCGATAAAGTTGTTTAAAAACCACAACCATAGGTTGTTGTGATCCTCTAAAGTACCCTGAATGGCTTTAAGTCATTTAGTATTCTTCAAAATAAAATTTCTGCTACCTACTTAAAAAATAAAGCACCATGAATGAGAAAGGTGAATGAAACTTAAGTTCTGTGGAGGTACTGAGGTTGACCTTTAATTATAGTTTATAAATAGTCAAATAAGAAGGGCCTTAGAGTAGTCTCATCTTTTCCAATGCATGATAGGGAGTACTTAGATGAACTGACATGAAATAATGAAAATGCATTTCAGGGAAGTGATATCACAGAAATTTTCAGGGTAGAATCTCAGAAATGTTGGAAAAATATATTCATATACATATGAATTTCTATAGAAAAAATAAGTGATAAGTACATGAGTCTGAGGGTAAATTCAGTGTGCCTCATGCATTGTAGGTTGAAGGTAATGATAAAATATTAACTGAGGAGATCCAAAATTCTATAATTTCAGGAGACATTAATAGCAATTTAGAAAAAGAAAATATAGTTAAATCCCTTTAGATTTGCCTCTGTCCTCTGTTCTTCTTAAGAATTTGATTCTATCAAATGAGATTATGTGGGTATGGTTCTCTCTGAATTAATGTTTTCTTTTGTTTTTAGGATTTTGTCAAATCTGTCATGTAAAGACCTGTCCTAAACTCACTTTGGGGGCTCTTTTACCACCTGTTCTGGACTGCAGAGCAGAGACCCACCTCACTCATTCTGTGAAATGAATTGACTTTTGTCAATCTTTGCAACAATTGTTGGAAGAACAAGCATATTGGAGGGTCCTTCATATGCTATAATAAGACTGTCAGACCCTGTGGGGTTAAAGGTTTCTACTTGCTATGTTAGAAACATCTTCCCTATGAGAAGGGCTTATCTATATGTATATATATATTTTGTTTTGGAAGTGCCCTGAACACAGAAGAAATGCATTTATGGTCACAAGCAAAGGAATGCCAAAAGCCATTAGATATGAAAAAATACAAAAAATAAAATTTTCTCTTAGAGCTTTTAGAGGTAAAATGTTTATTTCTTTTTTCTGTAAGAAAACTAAAATTTCTCTTTGGCCTGACAATATTTTGATGTTTTAAACTTGCTTGGAATTTCTACCTGTGTTTTCAATTCACCTATGCCTGGCTATCCCTTACCAGATAACAACCCTCTAAAACCTTACTGGTGCCTCATAAATTCTGGCTCCCACTGACCAAATAAAAATTCTATCTAAATCTCAGTGGCTGCTCATATATTCTAAAGTCTGGAGCTGAATTTATTTCCTAACTTGAAATGTTAGCCATGCAGATCCCTAATCTGCTATCTGCCTTTGTAGTATGATTGTCAAAATCTTGTTAGTAGTACATACCCTAGACACTCACCTCCTTTGTAACTTTTTGTGCTGTAAAAATTGCTTCCTGAAGATCAGGGGGATAATCTCTAGCATGATAAGAGACAGTCCTGGCCAGCGTTTTTGTACATAATACAATGTTGATTTAATTTGATTTAAAATTTGAGTTGGTGGTGTTTTCTTTGTGTTTTGGTTCAACATTAACTTTTTTTAACTTCACTGTAAATAAAATCAAGGAACACAACAAAACTCCTGTAAAAAAGCCAGGTGCATAATAATAGTAATTCTTTACTTAAAGCACAGTATTCATTATAGAAATGATTTAAGCTTAAAACGTCAAAGATAGCTCAAATATCAAGGGAGTTTAGGAGTTAGAAATATTTTCTTTCAGAATATAGGTGAAAAAAGAGAATATGTGAAGCATAAATATATTAAGTAATATGCAAAAAATATGACCAAAATATTTATTACAAAAAATCATATCTACATAAGTGGTTCAAAAGAAGCAGTCTTTTTGTCAGGAATAAACATGGACAAGAATGGAAGTTTTGGTTCTCTTTTTAAGTAGTTTTCCTCATAGTGAATAATCTTTACACTATGTCTGCATTTTACTTGTTGTAATTAATTATAATTCATATATCTGCAAAAAAGGTACTGAATTCAGAAAAATATTATTGCTCATGTTTAAATCACCTACATTATTTGATCTTTACCTTTTTAAACCAAAAATCTGCATAAATTCATTTCTTAATAAATATCTCTATCTCTGTATATTACCAACTACTGAGTTATAGAATTTGCTATGATAACTTATCTCCATGTACTTAAAGACTATGAATTTGCTGCTTTGCATTTAGGTATAATTTTCTATAGTGTTCTCTAGTTATTTATGTCTCTTTGCCAAGTTTTATACCAAGCTCTTAGTATGTGCCTTAATTACTCTGTGTAACAATGTAAGATTTATGTCTTATTTATGACACTTTGTTCCCAGAACTGTGTCTAAAGGGAAATATTTACAAAATGATTATCCAGGAAAAAATCTAATATTATATTTTCATTATATTTATTTATATATTTGTGTATACATATTTTTATTATTTAGAAACACACTTTGGTCTGAAACTACAGTGATACTAGTGTATTTTAGCTTGAATTAGTTGTGAGAAACAAACTAAAAAGACATTTCTCTTTGTTGGCTGGTGATTTCTGCAACCTCAGGAACCTAGTGAATAATGGCAGAGATAAATAAGTAACTCTGTAGTTTGAGGCAGAACCATCAAACTAGATGATGTTTTGCTTCTGTTTTTTATCTTGATCATTAGAAACATACCTTTAAATTTACATAGAACACTATTGGAATTCTGTTCTGTTAGTTCTTCTAAAAAAAATCAATGAAAGTAAAAAATAATGTAGGAAAGATAAATAATTAATTTCATACAATTCATTTCTTAAAATGAATAGTTTTTTCATATTACCAAAAATTCTGAAAAGTTAGAAAAGTTAAAAGCTTTAGAAATAGCATAAGGAAATTTCTCTTCTGCTCAGGACAGTAGACTATATCTCCAACTCATTCCTCTCTAGAATTGGACTGTGTGCAAATATGAAAAAAAAATGCTAAGATTCCTGACATAGCTTATAATTTTTAATATCCTGACAGGAGCTCAAATCTGCCATTTTTCTATTTTCCAAAATACAAAATCATAAATTTGTATACTTAAGAAATATTTGTAGAAGTGTAATTCAAAATGACCTAAGAAAATGAAAAAAAAATTATTGAAGGACTGACCCACTGAACATGAGGGACTTATAATATTGAATCCCTTATATTAAAAGTCTTTTTATCATTGTCAAAATTTTCCATGTTTATATTATCAATATATTAATCAAAATTTTTATGCATTTAATAACAAATATTTTAGTTTCTATTTTACTCAGTCTTTTAAAAAATAGTAGTAATTAATATTAATAATTTAATGCTCATACTTTTAAAATATGAAACATATACTTTAAAAGCTATGGCCATAGCAAGTGAAAAATCCAGCCTAATTTCCTTTTAAGATTGGGAGCCATCTCATCACAGAGGCATGAAAAATTAATTTCTGCTTCATTATAAATTGGTGTGATTTGTAAACTTGCTTGAAATGCCTACCAGTGTCTTGAACTCACCCATGTCTGGTTTTCCCGGATGAGATAACACCCCTCCCTGAAACTTTAGTGATGACTCATGAATTCTGGCTTTCCCTGACCAAATAACATCTCACTTGAAACTTTAGTGGTACATCATAAATTCTGATGTTGTGATCTAAGCTTACTCCCTAAGTTCTGAACCATTTATACCATTAACCTACTACCTGCGTTTGTATTATGCTTGTCAAAATCCTGTTATCTGTTTAAATTTCTCAAGATTTTTCTCTTTTGCAACTTTTGTGCTATAAAACTGCAGTCCTAGAGAACTAGAGTGCTGTCTTCTTTTTCCATGGGTTTCAGAAGAGACTGTTATGCTCAAATGCGGGACTCCCAAAAGACCACCAGAGAAGAAGACTGATGTAAGCAACAAAGAGGTGTTTATTGCGAGGTAGCTCAGTCCTCCACACACAAAGCAACTTGGGGCTTAGAGGCCCTGATCCCAGGGTTTGCTGCAGTTTTGTACACTCTTTGGGGAAGGCAGGTACCCCACATACATCATAGCATCTCTTAGCAAATCATCACACACCTTGGGAAAATCATAAACAATTCTAAAACATCATTAGCGCATTCACTGGCGGGAACAAGTTGGGTAAGGGTGATTGGTTACTACAAGATGGGGATTTATTTGAACTAATTGACTTAGGCCACTAGGGGAATATTTGCTGAACTATATGTTTTCCCAAAATGTTATCACTCACCATAAGCTACTGGAAGGGTAATCTGGCATCCCAGGTATTTTCCCTGTCTCATGCTGATTGGTGGCTTCTAGGGGGTTCTTATGGGTCCCCACCTAGCCTGAATGAGTCAGGGACACCAGGTAAAGCAGATTTATCCTGTTATTTGTAGATAAACATCTCAGCAGGATAGGTATGTGCCTAGGAGTGCTCTGTGTGTCTTTCCAAGGACAAGGGTCATGCCCCCTTCTTTGGACAGTCTTTGCTCTGAGGTAGAGATGTTTTCTGACCTTGTAACTTATTTTTTAAGTATTTTTTATCTGTAGCTGGACACAATGCCTTTATTTCACTTATTTATTTTTATGTGGTACTGAGGATTGAATCCAGGGTATGGCACATGGGAGGTGAACACTTTACTGCTGAGTCACAATTTCAGCCCCTTATGTGTTGTTTTTATTGAGCATTTTTACTTTAGGGGGTTTCTTCCCAGTTCAAAGTTCAACCTGTCACCTAAAAAGTACAGAGATCAAAAAAATTTAAATAAAATTTTATAGTTATTGTCATTATTGTATATTAATTCCTGAATAATATACAAGCATTTAAAATCCATAAACTAAAATGAAATTATATGTAAGTTTAAATGAAAATGTTATGTTGGTTGGGTTAGTTCCCACTTATGGAAAACAAACCTTGCCTTAAAACAACAGCAGCCTGAGACTCTGGGGTACATTTCTCAGATAAAAAAAAAAAAAAAAAAAAAACAGCACTCAACGACCTGAGATTCTAGCCTTTATTCATGCCTGGATTGGATAATATTCCCTGTCACTCCAAAAAGGCTCACTTCTCTCAGATTCAATGTTTATGATCTGAAGCCCCTTACAATCAAGAGCATTTTGTGAGAACTGTCCAATCCTGTGTGTCATCAGGGAGGAGGAGGATGGGCTTTCACTTCTTATCTCCTGAGTCCTAAGTTTTTGCCATTTTCCTTGACTTTAGTGTCACACTTTAGAGTCACAGGTTGTTTTGCTGGGCATGAGCTGAGGATCCCAAGCAGGCTTGACTCCTGAGAACTAGGCAATTTGAGTGTGCATTGGCCTGGTGAGGGAGGCTAGGGGAGAAACACTATTGGAACCACAAGACTAGCTGTGGTGAAAACAGAAGATAGCAGATTGGTACTCTGGGCAGTCTCTGGAGTCTGCAGGCTTAAGTCCTCCACTGGGCCACTATGTACTCAGTACTATTGGCCAACCAAGTCTAGAGCATGTCAGTGGCAGAGAATCTTTGCTGCCTTCCTTATGCTCAAAGGGCATCCTCAGCATCTGCATAAAATACTATGTAGCAGGTGTGTTTCTGCAGCCCAGATGCTGGAGATTGACAGGTGGAATACTTATCAAATCAAATCTCCAAGGGCCATTTTCCTGCAGGAGAGGAGTTGTCATTTTGGGATACCTAATTTCTTCTTGAGCCAGCTTCTTTCATTTTGTGAAAATGTCTTGAGAATTCTATTTCTGAAGAGTATCTTTTCATTTCTTTTAATTTTACTTTCTTTATTATTATTATTTTTTTAAAGTTAGATGAACTGAGGGATACTGTACTATCTAGCCATATCCTTGGTATTGAAGCCATATTTACAAATAGGTAGTTAATGTAGTTAGGTAAATTGGGTCTAATATCCAGTAACATCAAGAATGAACACCATAATGAGAATGGAGTCCAGGATAAGGGGAATTGAAAATGTCCCCAAGGCCCTGAGCCCATCCCAAGGAAATTTTAATGAAGCAGCTCACAGTAAACATAGAGGTGCTAATCCAAAAGTCCTTCCTGCCCAGATTACTCCTTTAGCCCATCTGTCCTTCACACTTTGGGCCTTCCCACCTACATTCCATCACTGCAAGATAATAGAACAAAGGACAGCAATGTGACAGGAATGTAGGATAGCTGAAGGAAGACCTTAGTTATAAAAATACTAAAAAGACTTTAGTTAAAAAAATACTTTTCATGGATTCTACCTCTTGGGTCACCTTTTTCTTCTGGGAAGAAGTCTTTTCTACTGTCCTTTAATAAAGCTTCTACTTTCCACTCTAAACTTGCCTTGGTGCACTTCTCTGGTGTTATACTTCAGCATTGGGGAAGCAATGACTCTTCATCAGTAAACAGCCCTAACATGTTTAAATTTATTTTGAGAAAGGCCCTATCTAAATTGCTGAAATTATTTTTGTTATGGTTTGATTTATCCAGAATTTGTTATTGCAATAAAGTATACTGTTTTTACATACATATGTATTCATATGGGAATCTTATTTATATTGTGATTCTGTAAGGGTCCAGCGAAAAGTCGGAGGAAGAGACCACCAAGAGACTGACTCATGAAATTGCAGAAGGGGATTTATTGAGGATCCAATTCAGTGCACTGAGGCTCTAGGCTCACTCAAGACGCGAGAGCAGCCCAGAGCCCAGAGCAGAGGCTAAGCAGTGCTTAAGTATACTTTTTGGGGAGGGTGGGGGCTTTGCATACATCAGAACAAATCGGCCTGAGACGCTGGAAAATTGAACAACAACTCTCATACATGATTAGCACATTCATTGGCTGGAACAGGTCCAGCGGGGTGATTGGTCACTCCTAAGCAGGGTACACTTTCAAACTGATTGGTTCAGGCCCTGTATGCTTATGTGACAAACTGCACAGGGCCCTAGGCTAAATGGCCAGTAGGGCTTTGTCTTAACTACCTCAGGAATTTCAGGTTCTGGGTGTAGCAGAGGAACTTAACAATACCTGGTCTTTCACTTTTTAATTCAGGCTTTGCAGCTTAGAAACTTTACAATGCCCAGTCTTCTCTTTCTTCATTTAAAGTAAAGCTTATTGATTTTTTAAAAATTTTTATTGCATTATTGCTGTATTTAATAATCAGGTTTAGTTTAACATTACCAAAAAACATGGAATATAATTTTCTCTACCTTAAGTATCCAATAATTTCCCTTTTTCTATTCTCATACTTTCTTCTATCGTATATTTATTTATAGATTTTTAAAATTATTGCTTTATAGAATACACATAAAAATAGACTTCACTGTCATATATTCATATTTATATATAGCAATTTTCGTGAGAAATATTGTGGGTTAATTTGGGGGAAATTATCACCTTTATAATGATAAGTTTTATCATCTGTACATGGGATGTATAATTTAGTCTTTTATGTGCTTTTTGTGATTTTTATTGTCTCATAAGTTCTACATATTTTTTTCTAAAAATGTACACATGTGAAATACCTCTTGCATAAGGCACCTATGTAAAATTTATACATAGTGTTTTATGCTGTGTTTTAGACTGGATATATCATGAAATGTGACTGGCCCTAGTGACCATTTTTCCTACAGATTATTATTTATCTCTTCCAAGATGTGTATTGTATTGAGCAATGCCCTTCAGCTTCAAGTGTTTGTATGAGTACCATGGCATACTTATATGTTATCATGGTCACATATGCTCTAATTTCAGTAAGTCTCTGTGATGGGGAGTATCATGTATATTCAATAGCAAAATAGTTTCCACAAATGGATACAAATTTAATCTTATTTTGAGTTAATGATTATTCATTTGTTTTAAATGTTCACCAATATTACTTAATTTTTCCCATGATGGGTTTTTATTATGCATTTCTTTAATTTCTAAAGATCTTGAATTTTTATAGTTAATAAACATATCTCAGGTATAAATGTGCAGTTCAAACTTCTGGCTTTTATATAATTTTTGCTTAAAAGATGATAAAGTGGATCAAAAAATGCAGCTAAAGTTTGATTTAAAGAAAAAGAAAAAGGTTTAAATTATTTTTAAAAATTGCCTTTTTTCTTTCCTCATCATTTATTATAGGTTTCTTGTGTTATTGTAAGTGTAGGTAATTTAAAGTGGATTCTAGAGCTTATCTTTGGAAATTACTACAGGAAAAATAAATAAGAAATATCTTTATACTATGGCTGCAGGAAAATGAGTAAATTTCCTAAAATCATATAATATTTAAATTGTTAAATGACAGATTTACTAAATGTCCACTCCTTAAAGAATTTTCTTCTGGAATATTTTTGGCAGTGAATAATGAATTCTATTATCTGAATTTTGGGGTTTAATATAAAATCATATGGAATGAAATTTGGCCAAATCCTAAAAAGATTCATACATAATTTGTTGTTTACTTAATGATATGTTGTGGAGATAGCAATTAATGAATATATTTATTTTTAGAAATAGTTACGTGTTTTTCTTTTCAGTTTCTAATAACCTTTAAATTTATTTCTTTACTGAGTAACTCAGGGCCACTGATGTGTGTGTGTGTGTGTGTGTGTGTGTGTTTCATTTTGTCGTCTCCAGGCATTTACCTTTCTAAGAAATCTGTCTTGAGAATTTTTTTTTCTGTAAAGTATCTTAACATGAAAGCAATAAAAAGTATTTGTGCTGCTCCTGAAATGTATTCTCAATGCACTCTCTTTAAACTGGAGAATAAATAATATTTTCCCAGACTGACATTCCTGTGTTAGGTGCTAATAATACATTGATGGCCTTTGAAGAAATTTCACACAGTTCTGTCTATGGGTAGTTTTCTGTGGGCTGCTGAATTGCCATTTAGTATCCAGATACCCAAGTTTTTTTTTTTTAATTTGTATAATGAGAATAATTTTAGAGGGCACAGATGAATAATGCTCTTCATGGAGGCTATAAATACCTGTATGTTCTGTAGTGCACAGCTGACAAAGCCCCTGTAAGACACTGTGCAGATACTAATTGGTTAACAATTATCTGGCACTCACATAAATTTTCTTTCAAAAGCTTGTAATAACTTTTTCACTTTAGGCATCTATGTCATCCACATTCCCAAGTATAAAAGTTTAAATCTTTCTTTTCTGAATTCCAGGTTCCATTTCTCTTGTGGTTCAAGGTGGTGCAAATAAGTATGTTTTTTCTATTTTTCTGTTGCACTGTGTTTCTAATAAAAAATGTTCTCTGCTCCAAGCCTATATTTCCCATATCCAACTATGTTTATAAAATGACATAGAAAATTGTATTTCATAATTTATAAAGGAGAGTTGAGAACACTTCTGGCTCATGTCTCCCTTCCTTAGAAACTGAACCAGAACTGTGCTTGGTCCTGAAAAGGGAGCACCATAACCAATCAGATATATATAAAAAATGTTGATTGATTGCATATTCTCTTCTAAGAACTCTCTGTTCAGATCCTTGGCCCATTTCTTGATTGGGTTGTTGTTGTTGTTATTATTATTATTATTATTATTATTATTATTGGCTTAGCTTTTTGAGTTCTTTATGTACTCTAGAAATTAGTGATGTGTGAGGGGTAAAAAAATTCCTCCTAAAATGTAGGCTCTGTCTTCACCATACAGATTGTCTCTTTTGCTGAAAATAAACTTTTTAGTTTGATTCTATCCCATTTATTCATTTTTTTGTTTTAATTCTTGTGCAGTCAGTGTCTTATTAAAGAAATTGGGGCCTAATCCCACATGATGAAGATAAGAGCCTGTGTTTTATTTTACTAGACATGGAGTCTCTGGTTTAATTCCTAAGCTCTTGATAAACTTGTAGTTGAGTTTTGTGCATGGTGAGAGGTTGTGGTTTGTTGAAGAAGCTATCTTTTCTCCACTGTATGTTTTTGACACCTTTGTCTAATATATGATAATTGTAATTTTGTGGGTTAGTTTCTGTTACCTCTATTCTGTAACATTCTTCAGCAGTCTTTTTTTGTTGTTGTTGTCGTTGTTGTTATTTTCAAATGCAATGCTGTTTTTGTTACCATTGCTCTGTGGTATAATTTAAGGTCTGGTATATTGATGTCACCTGCTTCATTTCTCCTGCTAAGGATTGCTTAATTATTTTTGTTCTCTTATTTTTTCCAGATAAATTTCATGGTTTCTTTTTCTATTTCTATGAGGAATGCCATTGGGATTTTGATCAGAATTGCTGTAAATCTGTATAGTGCTTTTGGTAGCATGATCATTTTGATAATATTAATTGTGCCTATTCATGAGCAAAGTAGATATTTCCATTTTCTGAGGTCTTTTTTTGATTTTTTTCTTTAGGGTTCTGTAATTTTTCTTGTATAGATCCTTCACCTCTTTCATTAAGTTGATTCCCAAGTATCTTTTTTTTTAAGTTAGTGTAAATGGGGTAGTTTTTTGTCATTTCTTTCTCAGAAGATTTTTCACTGATATACAGAAATGCCTTTAATTTATGGGTGTTGATTTTATATCCTGCTACTTTGCTAAATTTATTTATTAATCATATCTGGCATTTGCAGGTAAATGGATAGCATTGGAGAAGATAATGCTAAGTGATGTTAGCCAATTCCAAAAAAAAAAAAAAACCAAATGTTTTCTCTGATATATGGAGGCTGACCCATAATGGGGTAGGGAGGGGAAGCATGAAAGAAATAGATGGATTCTCAATAAAGAAGAGGGATGGGAGGAAAAGAAATGGGGAAGTGGATTAGCAAGAATGGTGATATAGACAATCATCAAAAGAACATGTATAAAGACACAAATTTGTATCACCATACTTTATTTACAACCAGAGATATTAAAAATCGTGTTCTATACATAGAATAAGAATTATAATGCTTCTGTTGTCATTTATTTAAAAAAATCAATAAATATATGAAAAAAGTTCATAAATTATATACCTTATATGTGTGCATGTTATACACACACACACACACACACACACACACACACATATGTTTATATATATATATCTAGGGAAAGGCAAGTTCCTTTCCTAAATTTCTAAAAATCAATTAATTTATTAATTTGTTCTAACTTGCTAATAAAGCAGAATGCATTTCACTTCATATTACACAAATAGAGCACAACATTTTATTTCTCTTTTTTACAGAAAGTATAGTTAAAAAACCCATGTAACTCTACTTTGTGTGCAACAAGATTTTCATCTCATTCCGCCATCTTACCTACCTCTATACCGTCTCCCATCACCTTCCTGATCTTTTTCTTATTCAAAGTTTCTTCATTTCTTCCATGCTACCTCCTACTTTATTCATTGTGGATCACCATCCACTGAGCATTGAAAACATTAGGTCTTAGGTTTAGGGGGACTGGCTTACTTGCCTTAATATAATATTCTCCAACTCCATCCATTTACTTCCCAATTTCATAATTTTATTCCCTTTAATGCTCAGCAATATTTCACCGTGTATATAGACCATATTTTTTTTATTCATTCATCTATTGAAGAGTATATAGATTGGTTCTTAGTTTACCTATTGTGAATTGTTTTGCTATGAACATTGATGTGGATATGCCACTGTATTATGCTGTTTTTAGCTGTTGTTGGTCTAAACTGAGGAGTGGGATAGCTGGGTCAATTTTGGTTTCATTCCAAGTTTTCTAAGGAATCTCCTTATTCTTTTCCAGATTGGTATCACCAATTTAGAGTCCTACCGGCAGTGTAACAGTGGGCCTTTTTCCCCACATCCTCACCAACACATATTTTTGCTTGTATTTTTAATAACTGCCATTCTGATTGGAGTAAGATTAAATTTTGGAGTAGTTTTGATTTCCAATTCTTTAATCGTTAGAGATGTTGAACATTTTTTAATTGATTTATTGTTTATCTTCTAAGAAGTGTGTCTCTTCAGTTCCTCAGTCCATTTCATTTACTGTTTAGAAAATTTGTTCTTTGGCATTAAGTTTTTAAAGTTCTTTGTATATCCTGGAAATTAGGTTTCTATCTGATGTGCATGTGGTAAAAATTTGCTCCTATTCTCTGGTATCATTTTCTGCCTCACTGATTGTTTCTTTTGCTGAGAGGAATCTTTTCAGATCGAATTCATCCCACCTAGTGACTCTTGTTTCTATTTTTTGTTCTTCAGTAGTATTCTTAAAGAACCAAAATTTCAAATCCTCTACCTGGAATTACAGGTGTGTGACATCAAAATAGCAACAATTCATCTTCATTTCAAGCCCACTTTCTTAGGGCGCTTTCATCCTAGGAAGGAAAAGAAAATGTTATAGACAGGCCATTGGGTCTAAGGACATATCATAAAATAAGGAATATACCATTAATTAATTTAAATGATAGAATCAAATCTTTGGATCTGCAGAAACACGCACACACACAAACACACACACACACACACACACCATATACTTTCTGGTTAAATCTCCCTGCCCTCACTCAGAGCTGTTTCTCTCTAGTTTTTTATATCTCTTAGAAATATTGGTATAAAAATGTATCTTTTACCTGTAGCATAAAAAGAAGTGATCATGTCCTTCATCTTCCTTAACTCAGGACAAGCATAACTCTCAAATATGGTTCTATGAACTGAGATTTTCTGGAGTCTTGAAATAGTTTTGAGGGTGCTGTTCCAAAAATACATATATTTCATTAGTAATATTTTAGTAACATAATGGTAATTTTCACATAGTGGAAATTTTGGGTTATACTATAAAATTCAATTTTTACTATTTTTATATTAATTCTAAAAAAATTATCTTTCCACCTCATATAATTTTAATGTTCAAGCTGTTTCCATACAAGAGAAGTCAACTGAAATTTTATGGGATTGTCTCTGTATTATTTCCATCCATAAATATTATATTTACATATATAATCTACAAATTCAAAAGGCCTCATATGCAAATTTAAATGCAAATGCTTTTCTGGGTTGGCTGGATTTTACTTCTCCAAGGACACCTTGCTTTAAATTAGCTGCAGCCTGAGGATCTGGATTTCAATTCAAAGTGCCTCAAACGAATAAATAAATAAATAAATAAATGTACAGATAAGACCTTACTATTGTAACATCATTTATTTCTGGATTTGAGGTTGTCTCCTGTCATTCAAAAATTAACTAGGCTCAGATATAGTATATGAAGACATAAGCTGGGTCCAATCAGGAGCCCTTATGTAAGCATTGTCCAATCTACACATATTCAGTAAAGAGAAGCACGTTTGAACCATCTGGTGTGAAGTCTGCCAGTGTGGGTATCCATTTCTAGGCTCCCTCACTTATGTTCAGTGAACCTGATTTTTTTCTCCTGTATAGGTACTTTGTGATTTATAGAGAGGACATTTGGTTCCTAAAATTACACTAAATGATGAGCCTGCAGTGAAATCCTGAGACTGGATGGTGAGTCTGGTTGAAACTGGCTGCACTGACTATGGTGGGAACTAGCAATGGTTGGCTAGAATCCCTGGTGTAATCTTTGGTTTCTGCAGTCCTGTGCCTCTTCTGATAAAGGTCAGCCATGAGTCTCCACTGGCCAGAAAACTGGAGCATATATTAACAAGTCCTATAGTATCCTATAGAATATCTTAAGCCCCTACCTTAAGTTCTATCTGAGAACATTTGTGGCAACATTTCAGAATCTTCTCAGATTTTGTTGTGGATTCTGAAGTGGGGAGATCATCACAATCACAACATATATTTTTTTTTCCTCCAGGAATTGGGTGAGATACTCTATAGGTATCTCAGTTTTTTTTTCCTCCTGAATTCATTCTCCTTCTTTTTGGAGATTGTGGTATTGTGGATTGAGCAAGAGATACTGTACCACTTAGCTACATACCTGGTAGTTATTTTATTTTATTTATTTTCAGATAGTTGTTGAGTGTGATTTTAAATTTGTGCCCCAGTATTTTGAGTTGTATTTATATATAAAATTTTAGTTTCTTGTTCAATGAAAACTTCTCCCTTTTCCAGTTTTATCAGTTATGTTTTTGTAGCATTATCAGTTACTTTACCCATATTGTATTTCAAATGAACATAGTATTTTCAATTGTTATACCCAAAACTGGATGAGACTTTAAAGTATTCTTTTCTCTCTGGGTGCAATGATACATGCGTATTAATTCCAGAGACTCAAGTGCCTAAGTCAGTAAGATTGCAATTTCAAGGTAAACATCAAGAACTTAGGTAGACCAATTAGTTAGAAATACCTGTCTCAAAATTTTAAAACATGGCCGGGTATGTAGCCCAGAATTAACATGCTCCTGTTTCAAATCCCCAGCACCATAGAAAAAAAAATCAAAAGCAAATTTTTTGTTGTTGTTGTTTATGAGCATTTTACATGATTGAAAAGTAAAGAAGAATCACTTGATTTGGGGAAAATCATGTGATTCTATTCTTTGTTTGGGTCTCCAAGGGCAGACAACCTGTCAGTATCTTTATGCTCAGACTTCCTTTTGTGGAATATTTAGGAGAGCATTCTCATTCCCTACTCTGGTATTTTCCTGGAACTGTGTTTCAGAACTATGTAAAATGAGGATCCCACAGCTGGCAAATATAATGCCTCTCATAAGTCCAGACTTGTATTTGGGGCTTTTCTTGTTCAAGAGCAGTATAAATGGAGAGTTTAGTTTCTCAAAAAAGTAACTTAGAGAACTCTCAACTTCCATTTTTTAAATGTCTTCACTAATTTTATTGTCTAGCACAGTGTTTTTTCTTCCATATTCATATAATTGGAGTACTACTTACTTTTCCACCATTTTTCCACTTTTTGAGAGTAGCCATTCTAACAGCTGTGCTCATGAAGAAGATATTATAGTTGGCTGGTGCACTAAAATTCTGATGCAAGCTATTTAAATTACAGGGGGTGCCTTATGTTCACTCAAAAAAAAAAAAACGACATACACCTATTTTAGAAACAAAAAGGGAACTGTGATCTTAACCATTTTTCTTCACTAATATTTTATATTTTAGCCCATTAAAATGTTTATACACCAATGTGAAACCACTCCTTTTTGATCTAGGGAGATTTTCACCTGCACAGTTACCAGTGCTTTTAATGCTTTGAGTTTTCAGAAGTAGTCTATTGAATGGAAAAAGTTAATATGGGGACAAATTACTTACGGAAAGAATTGGTTAGGTCTGGCGTTATTAGTAAATTGAGCTGGGTGAGAGAGTTCAGGAAGTGCTAAACTGCCACTTTGGCTTTCAGTGTTGGTCTGTATTTCCCTGTTAATTTTTTTGGTACTATCTAGATAAAAGTTCAACTGTCAGCAACAGGTATTTGCATTTTTAAAGAATGTTGGCAAATCCCTCTAAGGGATTAAGGGGTTCCCTTAAGATTTAACACCTCTTCCACTCTGGTCTAATGGAATAAAGCCCATGCATCTTGCATGGCCATAGAAAACCATTCATTCCCCCCCTCCAGAGTTGATACTCATGTATATCTTATTCCTTCCTCTGTGTGTACAGATAAATTAGCATTTAAACTATAGCTAATTTAGATTTAAATAATATATTTCAAACCCAAATCAATCTTCCTTTATTCATATTAATACTGGATTTGGGCATTTTGTTCCAGTAATTTGGCATATAGCTCAAATAAGGAAAATCCTTATGTGCATTCTACTTAACTCTTGGTAAATTTTTTTTTTAGTTTTCCAATGTGTGTGCCACTAATTCCTTTACATTTTTAAGAAGGATTCAAGTAGGAGTATATATTTATTTGGTGTATCCAGAAATAGAGGGAGGCTTATATTCTGCTTTTATTTTTATTTTTTTAAATGATCTCTTTATATCTGCTGTTTGGTGGTTGCTTTTGTATAATTCCAGTGTCACACCAATTCTGCACATAGGTCCCTTCTTGTGATCTGTGCCTCTTTTTCTCACATCTACCTAGAGGTTGGATTGTAGCATTCACTCATATTAAATATTTTATTGATAGTTTTGATTTATATACTATAATAATTAACAATAAAAAAATTTGCATACATATGAATTGCCCTATATAGTTTTCTGTATTGTGATTTATTTATCTTAAAATTAAAACACCTTTGTAATATTATAACATGCATTATTGTCAGGTAATAATCACTAGTACGTTTTCTCTTATATATGAAAGAGTTCTTGCCTAATTTTATATACATTTAACATTCCAGGAAAATTTTAGAATATTTTGCTTTGTTTTCTTCTTTAACGAAAAGTAAAGCATGATAAAATTTTTACCAGTTACTATTAAATTGTAACCTGGGAAAAATGGTCATTTTAATAATAGTTTTATCCTTTGTAAATATGTTGAATATTTGAGTCTTTTATTTGCTTTTGGGTATTTTTATTTTCTCAAATACTGCATATTTCTTTTGTAAATATACTTACATATGAAATGCAACATTAATGTGACATTGGCATAACACATGCATGGTATTTTATAGTATTTGTCAAAATGGATATAATTCATCAACAAAAATTCTAGCTCCTATAATTTACTTTTTACACAATTTAATAATTATTTCTTCCTTTAACCATGCCCCTTTTTTTTCACTCTGGAAGAATATGGCTGTATTCTTATGTACAGTTTCTATAATTTTAGTCTCAGTTTCCTGTGTGGGTGTATCATATACATTTTATTACAAAACAGTTTCTACAAATTGATAATAAAAGCATAAATTATTATTTTCCTCTTTTGTGAATGCATTTATTCCAGATATTAATCAATATTATTTAACTCATCTATATGATGTGATTTTATTCAATGTTACCTAATTTCTAAAGATTTTGAGTTTTAATGATTATTGAACACTTAACTATATCCTTTTTAAAGTGGCTCTTCAAGAATTTATTCTGTTTTTCTTTTGCTATCTGTTTCTTCTTATAAGCATTTGATTATATGTGAGGAAATTAGTTTTTTTTACCTTGTCAGTTTTGCACCTTTTAATATAATCATTTGATCAGTAGACTTTTTGTATTAATATTTTGTAATTCATAAGTTTAAGCCTATTATATTGTATAATTTTGAAAACAAAAAAACTATTTTTTTTTTCTTTTGTGATATTAGGGATTCAACCAAAGTATCTTATTGCTGAGCCTATTCTCAGCTCTGTTTAAAATTTTATTTCCAGATAGGGTTTTCTCAATTTCTTCAGTTTGCCATAATTTTGAACTTCATGCCTTAGACTCCAGAATAGTAGATATTTCAGGTGTGCAACACCATATACACCCTATCTTTTGTATGTAAACTTTTGAGCTTTGTACTTTCATATATATTTCAGTATTATGTATTAATAACTTATATTCAGAATTTGATGTATCAAAATATGTTGTTAAGTTTTATGATTTAAAGTATAAAATAGCATTTTATTATCATACTGTTTTCCCAATATCCTAGCATATTTTAGGAGTTTTGTTGTTGTTGTTTTCTGTAATTCCACCATTTATTTTATTATGAGTTTTACCCTGATTGATTTATCTTCATAACATCAATCATGTGGCATCATGGTATATTGTCAGCAGTAGACTTTATGTACAACCATGGATCTAGCATTTGGTAGCTTTGTACTAGTCTATACCATCAAGATTCTTGTCATTGCACTCAGAGAATTGGAAAATTGCAGAAGATTTTTAGGATAAATTTTCCAGAGTGTATTTTCTTTAAGTGAGAAATCATTATATATGCAAATATTTGCAATTATATACTGTATAATTGACATAATTTTTATTTGTTGAATTTTGAAATTTGATAGTGCTATTTTAATTGTATCTACTTTTTTTTATTTGTACTGAAGATTGAACCCAGGGGTGCTTAACAATGAAGCCACTTCCTCAGTTCTTTTTTTATATTTAAATTATAGACAGAGTATTGCTGAGTTGCTAAGTGCCTCACTAAGTTTCTCAATAATATATATATATATATATATATATATATATATATATATATATATATATATGACAATATTATATATAATATTCTCTTAAAATTTATGATCCTTTTTTCTTATCCTCCTCAGTCTCTGGAACTATAGTTGTCCATAACTAGACCTGTCTCATTTGCTTTTTAAAAACACCAACATTAATATTGGTAACTCTGTGTTATGTTTATCTTTAATAGCTTCTAACTTTCTCTTTTGCATATGACTTTCTTTACTTTTAGTTTTTAAAATTTACTTTTCATTGGGATGGATGATTTGATAATAAATTCTAGTCATTTTATGGCTTACTAATTTTTTCTGTATGTTTTATTTTCATGTTAGGTTTAGATGAATTGAAATTTTTGTAGCTGCATGGAGGTCTAAGTGAAACATAATAACCTGTATGGATATGTTAAACAAAAGGAACCACAATTTTTCCCAGTTATTCGACTGCAATGTATATACCCAAAGGATATAAAATCAGCATACTACATTGACACAGCCACATTAATGTTTATAGCAGCATAATTCACAATAGCTAAGGTATAAAACCAACCATTCAATGATGAATGGGTCCATTCAATGATAACAGGATAAAAAAAATGTTGCTTATTTACACAATAAACAATGAATCAGCCATAAAGAAGAATGACTTTATGACATTTGCCAAGAAATGGTTGAATCTGGAGATTTTATGCTAAGTAAAACAAAACATTTCTTTGAAACCAAAGTTTTGAAAGTTTTTGCTGATATGAGAAGTCTAAAGCTCATAAAGTGGGGAAGGGTAAGAAAAGAAGTTCAGTAGATTGCACAATGGTAAATAAATAAATAAATAAATAAATAGGAAGGAAATAGAAATATTAAAGACATATCTATATCTATATTTATATCTATATCTATATGTCTATATAATATTTCTATCCCATAATATATACTTAGGTATGTAAGTATATATTAGAACAGGATTTTAATTTGGATAAGATATATCCCATGCTTGCATAATTCCTTAAAAATTGATTTTACTATCAGGTAGAAATAGAAAGAACCAATGAAATAAAAAATAAATTACATTTTTTGACAAGCTATATGTATATTCTATTATAAACATCATACAATATATGCATCAATCAAATATATATATATGTATATTTTTGTGATAAAAATTGTTAAAATTATAAAACGGAAAATGCAAACAGGATTGTTTTTGATATTCTTTTATATTAATAGCATACATAAATACCATAAAATGTTTGAACTTAAATTCACTATTAAATATTTCCATTAAGTGGTCTTTCTACCTTTTTACATTTCAAAATTTCTCTTATACCATTGCTTTTGGGATTACTAGAGATTTTACTACATATTCAGAAAAGCCAGCTTTATCAGAGAAATAGCAAATAAGATTCTACACTTTAGTAAATATCTGATTATTTGTTGTACAATTAAAATTTGAGAAATCCCCCTTTTAATTACCATAATTTTTTCATCTGAACAATATACATAATTTTCATCATGATACAAAAATTAAAATATATATATTTTTGTGGTAACGCCTGAGTTTTATAATGTGTTTCACAATTGTGGAATATATATACATTTTTGAACTTAAATCACTTTTTCTGCAGAAGTAGATCATAGTATCATTGTGTTCCAAAACACCACCTACATGATAGTCCACTAACTGTCATTTTAATTTCAATTAACTTACAGACTGTGCAAATGTTCATGTGGTCAATCTGTTATTTATTTATCTATTCTTTTTACAGTTACTGTTATCACTCAGGGATATAGCCATTGATTTTACTGAAGAGGAGTGGAAATGCCTTCAGCCTGCTCAGAAAAACTTATATAAAGAAGTGATGTCAGAGAACTATAGAAACTTTGCCTTCCTGGGTAAGTTTAATTTCCCTTTAAAATTTTTAATTAATAGTTATAATTTAATTTACTTTTGTTATATTTTCTGGGAACTTCTCTGTAAGAATAAGTTTCAGATTTTTGTTTCAAAGAAAAAGGGCATTTTTAGTAAAAAATATTTACTCTTTAATATATTTTATGTTGCTCTTTAATCTCTCTGTTTCTTGGTATGTTATACATTCTCCACTTTAGATAAGTAGTTTCTAACATACTTTAATGATGTTAACTCTTGTAGACTACACAGAGCTGGGGACACAGCGAGACGTTCAAATGAAAAAAACAAAACTAAAAAATGTTGGCAGAGTAGTTATTTAGCAGAAAAAACATTTCAGAAGCTTAGGTTTATTTCTTTTGATTGTAATCATTGAACACATACTGCCCTACATTTAACACATTTTCAAATTTTTTATGATCCTCCATTTTCTTCTTTAGTGATGTCCCAGTTTATTCAGATTAACTACCAAAACTTACATTTTATTGTGAGTGCCAGCATGATGTTTTACAAATCTTCTTGTGAAGAAACCTGTAAAGAGGCAAACAGAAGAGAGAGACTCAGATTCAGTGAAAGGGAAAAAAACTGGCTACTCCTCTTCATGAGTGTACATAGTATACCCCAAAATTACATAGCTTCTTTTACAATGACTACATTCTAACCTAGTGGTATTTTAATCCCAAGTGCTAGCTAACCAAGATAAGGTACAATTAACACAAACATAGAGCTTCTTCTCCCAAAGGACATTACCACAGAAACTAGATAGTGCACCTGTATAGTTGTCTTAATAGCTTCAGAGAGAAACTGCTGGGAATTACAATTGTGGGACTCAGGGTTCCAGTTTCCATCATCCCCACACTTCTTATCTTCAAGGTCAGAATATGTAATGCCCCCCCTCTTTTATTAAGGCCTTTTGAATAAATAATATTACTTATCTCCTAATCTGCTACACTTTTTATGTACTTATTTTACCTTTATTTTATGTTATGTGTGCTAAATATAATTATCCTAGTCTATAAGGCATTTTTAAATTTTTTGTTTATTTCAGCCATGACTCCACAGGATACCCAAGAGTATTCACCAGAAAAGGGCATAAAACATATATTTCACAAAGTGATAAGTGGGAAATATAAAAGTTGTGATCTTGACTGTTTACAACAAAAGAAAATACAGAAAACTACAAGTGAGAATGAACACCAGGAATCATATAAAAAATCAGACCTTGTTCACCATCAGATAATTTATACAGGAGAGAAGCCCTACAAATGTAAAAAATGTGGCAAAACTTTTAGTAAAATAAATGATCTTATTAACCACAGAGTAACCCACAACAGACAGATGCTCTACCAATGGGCAGAATGTGATAAAATTTTTAAAGAAAAATCAATCTTTATTAAGCACAGCAGTATTCACACTGAAGAGAAGCCCTACAAATGTGAAGAATATAGTAAAGTTTTTATTAAAAACTTAAACCTTATTTACCAAAGAAGAATTAACACTGGAGAGAAGCCCTACAAATGTAAAGAATGTGGCAAAGCTTCCAGTAAAAAATCACACCTTATTTGCCACAGAAAAACTCATACTGGAGAGAAGTTTCACAAATGCAATGTATGTGGAAAAGTTTTTACTCAAATATCAACAGTTATTTGCCATAGAAGAATTCACACTGGAGAGAAGCCCTATAAATGTAAAGAATGTGGCAAAGCCTTTAGTCAAAAAGTTGGCCTTATTTATCACAGCAGAACTCATACTGGAGAGAAGCCCTACTACAAATGTAAAGAATGTGGCATAGCTTTAAGTCAAGAAGCAGACATTATTTGCCACAGTAGAACTCACACTGAAGAGAAGCCCTACAAATGTAAAAAGTGTAGCAAAACTTTCAGTCGAAAATCACACCTTTTTTGCCACAAAAGAACACACATTGGAGAGAAGCCCTACAAATGTAAAGAATGTGACAAAGCTTTCAGTCGAAAATCACACCTTATTTGCCACAATAGAACTCACACTGGAGAGAAGCCCTACAAATGTAAAGAATGTGGCAAAGCTTTTAGTCAAAAATCACACCTTATTCGCCACAGCAGAACTCACACTGGAGAGAAGCCCTACAAATGTAAAGAATGTGGCAAAGCTTTCAGTCGAAAATCACACCTTATTTGCCACAGCAGAACTCACACTGGAGAGAAGCCCTACAAATGTAAAGAATGTGGCAAAGCTTTCAGTCACAAATCCAACCTTATTAGCCACAGCAGAACTCACACTGGAGAGAAGCCCTACAAATGTAAAGAATGTGACAAAGCTTTCAGTCAAAAATCAGACCTTATTCACCATAGGAGAACTCACACTGGAGAGAAGCCCTACAAATGTAAAGAATGTGGCAAAGGTTTCAGTCAAAAATCACAGCTTATTTGCCACAGTAGAATTCACACTGGAGAGAAGCCCTACAAATGTAAAGAATGTGGCAAAGCTTTCAGTCGAACATCAGACCTTATTTGCCACAGCAGAACTCACACTGGAGAGAAGCCCTACAAATGTAAAGAATGTGGCAAAGCTTTCAGTCGAACATCAGACCTTATTTGCCACAGGAGAACTCACACTGGAGAGAAGCCCTACAAATGTAAAGAATGTGGCAAAGCTTTCAGTCAAAAATCACACCTTATTTGCCACAGAATAACTCACACTGGAGAGAAGCCCTACAAATGTAAAGAATGTGGCAAAGCTTTCAGTCGAAAATCACAGCTTATTTGCCACAGTAGAACTCACACTGGAGAGAAGCCCTACAAATGTAAAGAATGTGGCAAAGCTTTCAGTCAAAAATCACAGCTTATTTGCCACAGTAGAATTCACACTGGAGAGAAGCCCTACAAATGTAAAGAATGTGGCAAAGCTTTCAGTCAAAAATCACACCTTATTTGCCACAGTATAACTCACACTGGAGAGAAGCCCTACAAATGTAAAGAATGTGGCAAAGAATTCAGTCAAAATTCAGACCTTATTCACCACAGTAGAACTCACACTGGAGAGAAGCCCTACAAATGTAAAGAATGTGGCAAAGCTTTCAGTCGAAAATCACACCTTATTTGCCACAGCAGAACTCATACTGGAGAGAAGCCCTACAAATGTAAAGAATGTGGCAAAGCTTTTAGTGAAAAATCCAACCTTATTAGCCACAGAAGAACTCACACTGGAGAGAAGCCCTACAAATGTAAAGAATGTGGCAAAGCTTTCAGTCAAAAATCACACCTTATTTGTCACAGCAAAACTCACACTGGAGAGAAACCCTACAAATATAAAGACTGTGGCTAAGCTTTCTGTCAAAAATCACACTTTATTTGCCATAGAAGAACTCACACTGGAGAGAAGCCTAGCAAATGCAAAGTATGTGAAAATGCTTTACTCAAATATCAACCCTTGTTTGCCACAGTAGAATTCACACTCAAGAGAAGCCCTACAAATGTAAGGAAAGTGACAAAGCTTTTAGCAATAAAATAGGCCTTATCCACCACAGCAGATATCACACTGGAGAATAGTACTACAAATGTGAATAATGTGGCAAAACTTTTAATGAATTTAAAATAAAATACACACTGATGGATGTGAAATGTGAATAAAGTGATAATACTTTTAAAGAGAAACTAAACCTTATTAACAACACAATTTATACAGAAAAGAACCCATACACATGGAAACAATGCAGCAAAGCTTTTAATAAAAAATCAATTATTTTTCACCACCATTCTATTTATTCTGTAAAGAAGATATATAAATATAGAGAATGTAGAAACATTTTAAATTCTATATTATACATTACCAGACATCATCAATAAGACACTGGAGAGAAGCTTTATAAATGAGATCATTGAACAATTCCTCTAAGAAAGGGTCAAAATTTAATCCTCACCACAATAACCATAGCAAAGAGAAAGTTTTGAAATATGAAAATTGACTATGTGACAATGTTTTCAAAATTTATTCACCAATACTCAGCACCTGTTAATACATTCTTGTTAGAGAACACAAATGGAAAAAAAATAACATTTCAAAGGCACATGTTTCTTAAACATTAGTGATTATTGGAGAATTCATTGTGCCCAGAAACCCTAAAAAGTTAAACAATATTTCCAAAACTTCTCCAAATTTTAAATTCATTGAACATCTGAAAACTCATATCTGTAGTGAACATTTAACAGATTTTGTCTGAAATGTATGCCTTATATAACAATGAAACATTTATAATAAACACCTTGACAAATGTGAGAGTATAGTGAAGTCATTATCTATACATTACACCTTGATGTATATGAGGATCAGTAAAAGACACAAATCATTTAAATATAGAATATAAGTACTTGTTTTTAACTTTTGATTAAATTTATTAAGCATTATCAAGTTATTTGATATAAATATCAGTCATAAATAGCATACATGCTTAGTGCAGAAACCTCAACTTTGAAAGCATATATATTTTTTTTCTAAATCAAATATTAATATTTCCACTTTTGAATACCAGAGAAAACAATTATAAGAAATCTATTTTTTGGTGTGTAACACTGAATTGTAATATTTTAATCTTTAGTTTTTTGTATTGCAGTTTAAATTTAGGGATTTTTAAACACTATGCCACATTCCTATGTTCTCTCTCCACTTTTTCAAATTGTGATACTGGTCTTGCCATGTTGTATGAAACCACAATAAGTTGCTGAGGTAGAACTTATACTTCTGAAACTACTCTGCTTCCTAGTTTGTTTGGATCTTTGGACCATCATGCCCAGTTTGCAGTGCATTTTTTACCTATTTATGTATGGAATATGTCTTTATAACTCAATATTTCTGTATATGTTAACACTCATGTATAGCATCATGTCATTAAATGACAGATATTACAGTGTTCCACTTGACTGAATGATTTATGCAAGAGTAAAACCTACTATTGAGTAAATAATACTCTAGCATTTTTTAATACTTTTACACATTTTAATCAAGCTTAATGTGGAATATAATTTGCATAATCAGATCATTATAATTTATATTCTTTTTCTTTTCATGGTGAAATTATGAGTTATTGGTAGGACATTGATATAGGAAAATAAGCCCCAGATTTTCATATCTTGATTTACAAATTTTAACATTTTCACTTTTTAACATTTTAACATTTCATAATGATTTTAATAGACTGAATTTCCACAAACTTAAAGATAGCTCTTGCAGGAGAGAAGAGCTTTATCTTTCTTGTGTTTTCATAATGGCCTTCTAGACTTCAGCCTCATTGGAAATATTTTATTTTTATGTGAATGAGGTAAATGGTCAGTGTTTTCATATCCATTAGTTAAATCTGATATTGCTTTTATTTTATAGGCAGTGTTATTTTAGGGCAGGAATCAAAGAAATGGATCTGTAGTCAAGGTTGAGTGAGGCCTTATACTTTTGAAAAAATAATCAATGAGCTATGTTTCATAGTCTTATTTTCTGTGAACCAAGTGGTAAGAGGTAAACTGAGATGGTTGTATGTAAACATTAAGTTTCTTATCATAAAATGTTGGCTTACAGGCTACAATAGGGCAAAGTCTTCTTATACATGGAGTCCATACGAAAATGATTAAATATCATTCACAATATTATTAATATTACATATAATTCATGAAGAACTGAGTTTAAAACAATATATGGCTAAGAACAAGGCCTGGGGACATTATACACTCTCCAATATAGACATATTTATACCAATTTAATTATTCATCAAACTACACTAAAAAAAGAAAAATCAATTGGATCAAAGCACAACAATATACACATAGAAACTTGTAAAGACTTAAGCAAGAGACCCATAGTGGATGAAATGTGGCTTCTAAATGCTATAGGGAAAATGGACATATAATCAGATGTATTTGAAGAAAGATAAGTTACCCACTTTGAGCTAGAACAGCATTTGAAAGAAAAAGAATCACAATGTTAGCAAAGATTATTCACTTCCACTTGTATGCTTTGTAATATATTCCAAAAGATTTCTGCATGTTTTATTTCAGTCAAATTGAGAAACAATCTAGAAAGTTAAAAAATGAAAGTATTGCTCCTCTGGTTTTAAAAGCAAGTAAAAAATAGATATTTGTTGAGCTAGAAAAACTAACTATTTAGAGGTAAAAAAGAGAACTGAGAATTCCAGAGTCTCTGTATAATGTATTTCAGCCATCTCTGGCTGCACAGGGAATTTTTGCATAACAAAGAATTTCTTCACTTATGTAAAGCTTAAAGAACATTGCTGTTTTTCGCCAATCTTTTATATTAATAACAACGAAGTACCTTTCAACAGTTTCAGCCAGAAAAATACACAATTTCAAAAATCTTCTGGTTTATCCTCCATATATTCTGCCATAATATTCACCAGGAATAGATAATATAATCCTTTTGGCAGCCCCATCAAATCATTCACTTCTATTAATTTTAAGGCCAAACATATACTGCAGAGAAAAGTATGATACATGGAACAACATAGTTTTACTTAGTAAAAACATTTTTTCAATGAAAAATATATCCCAACTGCTTTGTCTTGGGATTGCATTAGAAAAATATGAGGTAATTATACTGTGTATTATGACCTCAGGCTCTGAACCTTAAAATACAAAAGAATATTTTACGTTTATTTTTAAATATAGTTTTTTTTGTATTTCAAACATTCAAATGAAATTCCACAGCAATGAATGATAAAAAAAATGAGAAAAACAACTGCAGTTTGGTGTCTCATCATGACCTTTCAATACCTGCTATAGATTGCCTGTGGGTTCCATTTTTAATTTAAAAGATAATAATTTTTCCATACAATTTGGGTGAAGTGCAGGACAAAATCTCCTGCATTGTTTTCCTGGGCAAGCCGTCATACTTGAAACAACTGAACACCAAATCAAAATATCTTTACTTTACTTTGTAATTCTATCAGTTCTAAACTGATCTATCATAAAACAAATCTACTTTCTTCTTGTTGAATATCTTGAGCCCAAAGATATGTATCCTGAATGCTAAAAGAAGTAGGATATGAAAGCAGAGGTCTTTTTCTCATAAGGCAAATTGCCATTTTTAAATTTGATTTTTCTGCTTTTGAAGATGTACACTTTTCTACCTACAATGGTATTACACTTTTCTACCTACAATGGTATTATGATTGATGGTGACTTCTGTGAATACAGGAGGCTTAAAATGCAGTTACATGATTTTTAGTTCTTTCACTGGTAAAAAATACTATAATTTGTACTCTAATAGGAGACTCAAAATGGTGCTAGACAAACCTATTTTTTTTAATCTGCCTCTTTATTCATGGTATTCTAATGATTTTGATCTAGTCAGTTCAGATAATTTCTGATTAATGGGTATCATCAAGAAGTAGGCATATATTCAACTTCCCTCTATGATCAGTAGCAATTCTTCCCATTAAAAATCAAAACATTTTCATAGAGTCATTGCTATATTTTAAGTAGCAATCTCGCTTTTGCTTTACTAAACAGAATCATTTCCACATAGTTGAGTTTCAAAGTAAATGGCAATACATTAACCTAAGCACCGTTAGGAATATAAGAAATACAAGATATCACCATTGAAATATATAAAAAATAAGAATCATAAATGCTAAGCCATTACCATCTAAAGTATACCAGGGCTTTTAAAATGTAATCTTATATGTTCTACTCATTCTCATAGTAAGAGGCCATAGACTCAAAGTAATTTTATCTTGTTGTTTTAGTCTGTTTTATAATGCTATAGGAAAATACCAGAACCAGGCTAATGTATAAAAAGACTTAAATGCATAAAAATGTTTTCTGAGATGCTGGGGTTTTGGCTCCATGGTAGAGTGCTCACCTAGTACATGCAAAGAACTGGGTTCAATCATCAGTGCCACATGAAAATATATAAGTAAAATAAAGATATTGTGTCCAACTACAACAGATAGATAGATAAATAAATAAATAAATAAATAAATAATATTTTTTGAGTACATAGTTCTGAAAATTTAAGTGCATTGTACCAGAATCTTCTCAGCTCCTGTGACAGCCCCTTCTACTGCATTACACATGAGATGTCATTATGGTGAGGGCTCATTTCAGAGGTAGAGAGAACATAAAAAGACAAGACAGGAAGTCAGAGAAATCCAGTAAGAAGACTTGCTCTTTTTGTAACAATCTGCTTTAATAGGAACTATCTTGTGTCCCATGAAAATTTCATTAACTCATTCCAAGGGCATCTCCTCCAGTGATCTAACCACAGTCTACTAGATCTCACTTCTTAAACATTCTAACATTTTCCAACTCTCTCCCTTTGGAAACTAAGTTCCCAACACATGAGCATTTGGGGGACACACTCAATTCATAATGAAAGTACTATGAGAAAGACAATGGTAAAAATGAGTCATAGAATGTCATTTCTTAGTACTTATAAAGATTGTAGATACTACAATAAAATGTTTTAGAATATAGAAATTATTTTAGATGGAGATTTTATTTTAAAGACAATAGGGAATTCAATTAAACTACTTCTTGAAGAATGAATAAATTTGAATGTGACAAAACTAATGGGCTAGGTATATTAAAAGAAGGGAAAAGTCTGTTGAAAACTCAATGAATGTATAGTAAACCATGCCTAGGTTTATAAAAAGAATGGTGGGCTTTGTGAATATGCTATATCAAGCCAAAAATGTACTGGCTAAAATGTGGTGGTCCTCAAAACCAGAGCAAATATTCATATGAAAGATGCAGTGGACATCAGTCTCAAGAGCTTCCTACTTAAAATATCTGCTTCCAAAGACTACATGCTTCTTAGTAATTCTCAGGAATATTATCTTTCTTTCAATTTCAATTTTTAGCTTTCTATATAGTTGCTGAACCATCTCTTGACCAGATCAATATTTTCTTGAACTTCTTCATATATTAATCTATACACTCTCTCACATGTTTGTTTCTATATTGTCATGAATCCCTCCTAGTTAATTCTGAGATGTGTGAGAGGTTTAACAAGCATAGAAATTTGCTTATAAAAATAAGCCATGTTGTAGGTGACAAGTAAAAGGAGAAAAGATGCAAAAGTCCTCATCTAAAGTTGTATATGCTGATACTACACAAGGTTATTCCATTGATTTCTGGATTGGGTTACGGAAGCAACTTTTATTATACAATATGACACAAATTTTATTAAATATGGTTGTTATAAACTTTTTGAGAACACCCAAATTTATCTTAGTAATTTCTACATTGAAAAACTACTGTTACTTTTAAACAAAAGTATTCATTGCAATAAATCTGAAATAATTCTTTAATATTGCAGAACAGAAAATTGGTGGCATTATTCACTGAATGCCAATATTTTCCAATAACACCTATAGGGGTACTTACAAAAATGACTAGATAGTTAAAGAAAAGAGTGAAATGAGACCCAGAAACAACTAAATATAGTAAAAATTATTATTACCTTATTTCAATACTAGTGCACTCTTTTTCTTTTTTTCCAAAAGTTAATTTTTTAACCTTTTGGTATGATATTTCACTTCATTTATATAACATGTTAAATACTATGGTTTTTGAATTTGCACTCTCTGATGCATCCAAAATATATTTGCATACCCCAAGACTTTATATATTATTCACTATAGAAAGAGTAGTTACTTCAAAAATCTATATAACCTTTTTCAAATGAAGTCTTGCATTTTTTAAAAATATCTGAAATAATTAGGATGAACTTAGTTCTAATTAGCATATAGTAAATTCCTGATAAATATTTGTGAAAAAGATGAATAAATAATAAGAGAATTTATATAATCTGTACAATATGGTATGTGGTATTTCATGTTTTTAGCTACAACTTATTGAATATTATAACAATCTTACTATGTGGGTAAGATGTGGGTATGATGAAACAATCATAAATAAAAATTTTATGTCTAATTGTTAATAATTCACCAAACAATTTTTTCAAAAACAAACACTCTAATGTGTGGGTTTTTTTAACAACTGTTGTATTATGAATGAATGAAGTTATGTAAATGAATAATTGGAACTACATACTTGCTTAGGGTGCCTATAATTTATTGTTAAAAATTCTTTAGCCATTTAAAATTTTAATACTGTATCTCACATTGTGACTTAATGGAATTTAGATAAAATGTGCATTAATAATGCTAAAGTCTTTAATTGAATCTTATATCAGTTTATGAAATAAGCATGCTCTATGTGATTTCCTCAACTCTAAGTGTCTTATGTTTTAAGAAACTGTATGGACAATTCAAATTAATGTGAACATACTAATATCAATAGAAGAAGCACCATAGGAAAAATGAAAACAAAGAATTGGGAGATGTCACCATTATAGATGTAATTTTCTCAACATCTTTTCAATGTACCTAACCCAGTATTGATACCAAAATTAATGAGCAAACTCTTCTCGTGCTGAGTGTGCATGATGCTATTATATAAAATGTAAACAATTGTAAATGTCTCAGAGATGCATTTTACAATAGTATTTCACTGTGTTTGACCACAGCACATACCTTCTCGGTATTCAAATGGGTAAAAATAAAAAAAAAAAAAATTCAAGTAAAGTCCATGTTAAACAATACCAACTATTTTTTCATAAGGAAACTGTCAGTGTTTTTTTTGAAACAACATGACAATAAACTGTACCCTATCACATAAAGAAAAGCAACAATTATTTTATTTGAATATGCCAGGTATTCTTTGGCAAAATGCCACATATATTGTTTTAATTTTACAGGTGTGAATTATATTTGATTTTTTCTAAATTGCTACTTATTTAATATAAATTTGTTGAGAAATTATTTCTGCACATGCTGATTAGTGAAATATAGTGAGGAATGGAAGTCATTTAAAGCTCTATAAATTGCAATCTCAGAATGGTAGGAGGAAGTTATATATAATCATGAGAAACATATTGAGTAATATTGTTTTTTTCTAGATATTTATTTCCCTTAGTATCCACGTTTCACATAAACTACTGCTTTTAAATTGAGCTGACTATTAAATATTATAGGAAAGGCCATCAGAACAATTAGAATAAGAAATTTAAAAGAGAAACAATAAAATCATAAAAATCTAGTTGACAAAAGTAGTCAACTGTTGGATTTTAGCTTTTGACTTTACTAAATTTCCTCCTATATTTTGTTTTTTAATGATGACTAAGAGGAAGGTACTTCTATAAAGAGCATGACCAGAACAATTTATGGCAATTCGTTTTTCTGAAACATATATAAATTTGACTTGCTAACTAAGAATTTAATCTATTGAGTATATCTTTTTATGGTCAAAAAAATGTATAACTACACAACATGAAGATTGGCCTTTTGAAAAAAGGAATGTGATGGTGAAAACCAATTTGGAAAGGTAGTATTGAATATTTTATAACAAAGAAAAAGCAGGAATATTTAAAACAGTTTTGATTATTAGATTCATGTAAAATAATAAAAGGTAGTGCTCAGGCTTGATGTGATGGCACATACCTGTAATCTCAAAAATCATAGAGTCTGAAGCAGAAGGATCACAACATAAGGTCCAGCCTTAGTGATTGAGACCCAGTCTCAAAATAAAATATTGAAGAATTGTGAATATATGAGTAAAAAAGTACCCCTGGGTTCAATCCCCAGGACTATATAAAACAGTAGTTTCCAAAATTTACACCCAAATCAGCAGACTCCACTCCACCTGCAACTATGTAAAGTTCTAAAAGGAAATTAAATTTAGGCATATCTACTACTAGTTGTCTGATATTGACCATAATTTTGAAATATATACATAGAAGACCCTTCACAAAGTATTAGGTGTTCCCATTACTTTTTCCAATTGCAATGAGAGAGGGAGGAAAACCAATTTAGCTTATGAGGCCACTTCTTCCTCTTAAGGCCAATGAGTCAAATATTAAAAGCCTTTAGTGTTTAATTGATTATCATTTATGTAATCATAATGATATGTGCTCTGTGATTTCCTGCTTCATCTACATTGGACACTTTATTATTTCTGAATATCAGCATCTGTACAGAGCAGCACACCCCACTCTATTATTTAATAGTTACAAGTCCCTGTGTTCATGCTTCATCAGTTAGTTATTCTCTTTTAAAAATAATTATGTGTTTAATTCTTTGTCTACAGAAAATTTATGAAGGTTAAAATCCAGTAAGCATTTTCAGAAATTTTACTTTAAAACACACACCAGAAGTAAGAATGATCTATTTCTCTAATTTATTAGCCTTTCTGACATCCAATATCAGGACATGAGACTCTAAGTCTCTTAACCAATCATTAACCTAAAGTACATGTGTACTTTATTTCTAATCTAAAATTCCCATCTGAAAAAGTCCCTTTAAATCTTATATTTAAAATATCCTAAAGTTTATGAATCATTCTTAAAACATATCAGAAACCTATACAACTAAAGACTTAAGAATTTCTAAACTTAAGAATCTAAATAAAATAATATTTCTAACATTCTAAAACTGTGTCTTATAAAGCTATTTTAATTAATTCCTAAATTTATTCTCATAAAACTGGTTGAGCTGCTTTCTCAAAGAGTTTCTTTGTTTCTCAGTCAAGGTGCACTAGTTCTCATATCTTTATAATCTTATCTTTATAATCTTTCTCAATAGAAAATAAATTCTAAAAATCAATCCACTTTCAACCAATATTAAATATGCTCATAATATATCCCTATGTAAAGTAAGAAAGAGTTTATAAAAAGAGAAGAATATATCTTTATACATTTTAACTTTCCTAAATGTAAAAATGAGACTACATGTAGACTACATTTATTTTGTAAAATAAGCATACTGATTAGGTTTTCTAGGAGGCCGGTAATATGGGCTTGGGTTCTAGTTGATATAATCAATGTGGTGCCTAAAATTCTCATGACCGTTCAGAGGATGATTGTTGTCCATTATCAGGTTTGTCCACAATGTACTGAGATAGAAGAACAGCCTTCTACTTTGTCCTTGATATGCTGAGGGGTAGTAGAACAGCCTCCAAGGCATGAACTACCTGTTATGTTCTAGCCATCTGAAATTTAATTTGTTTGGCATTTAACATACTCATGCCTCCTGTAAGAAACATAAGCATGAAAATGCAAAGTCCCGATTACATAAAAAAGGATCTCATGGTTTCAGTTACCCACCAACCAGCGTGGCTTTACCAGCATTCATCCTCACTGTGACCCTGTCAAGACAGTGGGAGAGCAGCTTTGCCAACACTTTTTCTCACTGTGACCCTGTCAAAACAGTGAGTGGGGAATTGCCTTCACCAAGGGAATGTGCTGTCTCCTTTGCACTTTTATATTTTCTTACATTTTCAACAAGGTATATGCCTGAAATCTCCATCTTCACCCCTCTACCTCTGTGTGCAGGGCCCACAAGATAATATCCTTGAACTGGTTGTGTCAGTGTTCAGATTATGTATGTAATGTTCTGTATGTGTGTGTGTGTGTGTGTGAGAGAGAGAGAGAGAGAGAGAGAGAGACAGAGACAGAGACAGAGACAGAGAGACAGAGAGAGAGAGACAGAGAGAGAGAACACAAAAACTTGTCCCTCTAGCATCAGGACTTTGTGCTCTCATGTGTTTCATGTGTATAGGTATGGAAAGGATATGAAACAAGACACCATAAATTATCTTGTGTGGGACTGTTTGATTGTCGTGTGTAAATATTTTAGGGACATAATCTTTGGTGTTCAGAGATTTGGAGAGAATGGAATCATGGGGTATGTTGAGGTGTTTGGAATTATGTATATGTGGCACATAGATGTGTATAGATTCTGTTGATAATGCCTCAAGTGGACTGCTGTGTATTTTCTTGTTTAGGGATCTGAGGTGATCATGTTATTCTTGGGAATGGAGGGGTATCCTTTGTGAGTATGTAGGAGGAGTTAGCAGTGTCTGTACATCTGAGATTTGTTGTTGAAATTCATATACTGAGGCATTCTGTGTATGTGCATGCTTGCAACATAGAGGTGATTGTATATGTTTTCAATTGAGAATACAAATTGTTGTCATGTTAATAGGTAATTTGTTTGCTCCATTCAGTTACGGAGGGAGTGTTTTTGTGATTGCTTTCTGGGTGATACTGATTGGTGTGTGGTCTGAAGATATGTGTATCTGAAGCACACCAGATACTCTCAACCAAAAGACCCTTGCCATAATTAAGCTTCTTCTCTTGTCAGATCAGCAGCAAGTATGCAAAGGTTACTGTGGTTTGTAGCTTTCTCTTTCTTGTAAATGCCAGATAGTTTTTTTCTTTTCTTTTTCTTTCTTTCTTTCTTTCTTTCTTTTTTTTTGGTAAATACGTGTGAAACCTCTGTCTGGCCTAGAGAATGGAATGAAAAACACTTGTCAAGTAAATCTTCAAGCCCTTTTCCCCCATGGGATATAATGGCAAAATATTTTGAAATTATCTGTCCATAGAATGTTTCAGGCATGAGCCACACTCTGGACCAGTTGGCAACAGCCAATAAAGCTGCTTTCTGAAAATTCCTCTGGTATCCAGCCTCTTTGGTCCTGCTTCATATCTATTTTAAGTGTTTCTTGGAGGTGACTGGAATATGTATGAGACTTTGTAAGGAAGGTTATTGATTGGAATTGTTTGGATTTTGCTGTGTATTTGTTTTAATTTGGGCATGAGGAACTCTGGGTTTACAGTCAGGCATCTGGAAGATAGGAAGTTTATGCTATTGAGAATTTTCAAAGCTCCACAGTGTTGTGTGCTGTTGACTGAGTATATCAGAAAGTATGAGCAGTTTTGTACATTAATAGTGAGTTCTGTGTTCTTTAATAGTGAGAGAGTGGCTGCATGTACTTTGGGTCTGTGGGAGTACTGTGGATTTTTAGATTCAGACGGACATGTGTGTTCCCAGACTTGTATAATCTAGGACTGTGAATGTATTTAGGAAGTATGATGGCTGAGTATTCATTCTCAAACAGTAGATGAGTAGTGTGTGTTTCCACTGAGAGAATATAGGAGTTATATTTATATGGGAATACAAGTTAGGAGGATTGGGTACTGACAGTATATATGGGTTATTATGATATGGTGGGACTTGTGAATAATTATTAAGAAGAGTGTTTGAATGGAGTATTTGGGTGAATATTTTTTGATATTCACAAAAATATTGATTTTCTAATTTAATTTTATTTTTTGTTTATGGAAGGGTGTGATATTAGTGTGGAGGGTAAAATATATATGTATTAAGGCCACACATGTGTTATGTATGTATTTGGGAAATGACAATGAGTAGATTGTAGGTGACATCATTGTTTTGTACATTTGGAGAGGGTTGGGAAACTATGTGTTTTGGGCAGTTGGTGTTTGCATATCAAGTGATTCTGGGAATATGGACTCATATTTAGTGTGTATGTTGGTGCTTGTACCTGTGCCATTTAGGGTTAAAGATGTTACATTTTTTGTAATCAGGGTATTTCTGGTTGCACTCAATCTTGAGGAAGTTCAAAGAGATTTTTGTGTATATTGTATTTCTGATGAAAGGAACAAGTCTGTGAGATTTTCTAGAGTACTTAGGGTTTTTTTATGTGACTTCTGGTAACAAATAGGGTTTATTTTGTGTGTGTGTGTGTGTGTGTGTGTGTCTGTGTGTGTGTGTATGGGGGTTGTATGTTGTATTTCTGTGTGCATGCATACTCAGTGTTTGGTTATATCATGTGCATGCCTTCAGGAAGTGTAGAGTATATAGGAATGTATAAGCCTGCATTTGGAAAAGTATACATTATAATTGCATGTCCATCAGTACCTGGGTGATAACAGGCATGTGTATTTGTGGGTATGTATAGAGTATATTTTTTAGAAAGGAAGTGGTGGTGTGTGTATTCAGGGAAAGCAGGGATAAAGGTGATTTATACATCTGTGTTTTTGGTGGGATGGCAGTGAGTTGTGGGTCATGCACCTGTTTCTAAATGTGAGGTGTTTTAATGATATCTGTGGTGGAAGGGGTTATAATGAGTGTGAATCTTTACATGTATGTGCCTCAGCAAGAGGTGTTCACAGGTCTCTGTGGCTGGGTGGAATGTGTGCATCTGTGGCTGTAAGGGATGGCAGGAACACATTGGTGATGGTAAGCCTTTCCCAAGTGCACTCACGCTTGTTCCTGTTGATCTGGAGCTCCAACAATGATTTCTGCTTTCTCATTTTTATCTAACATCTGCCTATATTAGTTGTGGTGTTGGGTGGATGTGCCTCTTGGATCCTGGGCTGGTGGATGGGAGCTGATCAGGGATAGTCCCTCAGAAATGGTGGGGGGAGCTTTTGCTCCAAGATGTGAGGTGTGACCATTGTGATTCAAAGGGACTGACTCTGGAAGGAAACTGCCAGGAGTTTCACAGATCCAAGGACAATTGTTGAGAGAGTTGTTTGTTTGTCCAACTGTTGCATCCTCCCTTGCATTTTTCCCTCTGCCAAGACAAAGATGGAGCCCTAAGCACAAGTCTCCATAGGGCCCTCCCAGCTTGGTGGTTTCCTTGGCCCATATGTGCACATGACTGGTCTCATGGTGTGCATGCTCTGACAACATCACAAGCTCTATAATTATTACACCACTGCACCTCAGTCAGATTAAGAGAGGATTTAAGAGTTGATTGTACAATGATACTTATTTTAAATTTTCCTGAGGAGCTACCCTCATTGTATTCTTTATTTCTTAGCATGACCAAGTGAGCGATCCATCCTTTCAACCTGAATGATCCTTTCACATTTCTACTCATAGAGAATTTTCTTCTGATAAGTTTCTACTAGTGGAGAATTTACTTGGTTTTTATTTGTGTGGAAATAAGCAGAATGAGTTTAATTTTATATACATTTTCAAATATTCACAGCAAAGTTTTGCCATGTCAGCTATTTGGGAAGGCACATCAGTGGTGTTCATTACACTTATTTTTCCATTCTTTTGAAACCAGCATGCAGCCACAGAACTTTTCTCAACTTTCAAAATCAAAGCTCATTTGTTAGACAGTAATCATCAATTTCCCTCATGCTCTAAGAAGTCACCATTCTCCTTTCTGTATTATTTTAGTTACTCTGTGTACTGTGCTTCATATAAGTAGGATAGTATAGTCTATATTCTCAAGGTCCATCCCTACTCTACTATCAGCCTGGATTTTCTTTGTTTTTTTATACCAAATAATACTTCATCATGTGCTACACGTAAAAAAAAATTCTCCCTTGGGATAGGAAAAGGGCAAAACTGTAGAATGAAATTGACCATACTATCCTATATACATATATAAAGAGACCACAGTGAGTTTTATCTTTATGTATATCTGTAAAGCTTGAGTTAAGAAAACTATAAATACATGGATGGAAGACCAGTATAGAAGAAGAAATGAAACTGGGTCAGGGACGAAGGGAGAGAAAGGGCAAGTTCTTGAGACTGACTTGGAACAAACTATATTCCATGCTTATGTATAACTATAATGCACACTAAAAATAAAATATTCTTCCTCAATGTACCCTTGATTTTATTTATTATACTAAATAATTCTGTAGTAATTATAAGCATAGAAATATCTCTTCAAAAGAAGTAGAATTGAAGGGTCATTTGAATGATCCTTTTGATAATTTGAGAAACCACCAATCAGTTTCTCATAGAGCCTGCACTACTTTGCATTCTAACCCACTAGGGTTCTGGCTTCATCACATTCTCAGCAGCACTGGTGTTTTCTGTTTTAGTTGAGGTGGTGGGTGGATGTGCCTCTTTGTTCCTGGATTGGAGAATGGGAGCCAATCATGGATTTTTCTGTTTTCTGTTTCATCATATGTTTGAAGCTGAATCTCATTGTGATTTTGATTTTGATTTCTCCACTTATTATTGATATTGAACATCTTCCCATGTACTTCTTAGCCATTTGCATATTTTCTTTGGAGAAACATCCATGGAAGTCCTTTGCCTATTTTAATATTGGTTTGTTGTTTTATTATTATTGAGGTATAAGGGCTCTTTATATCATAGATCTTAAATTCTAATCAGAAATATAATTTTCAAATGCTTTCTTTAAAAAAAAGAGAGAGAAGAGAGAAAGAATTTTAATATTTATTTATTTATTTTTAGTTTTCGGCGGACACAACATCTTAGTTTGTATGTGGTGCTGAGGATTGAACCTGGGCCGCACGCATGCCAGGCGAGTGTGCTACCGCTTGAACCACATCCACAGCCCCTTCAAATGCTTTCTTGCATTTAGTGAGTCATCTTTTCACTAATGACTGTGTCCATTGATGAATCAAAGTTTTGGGGTTGATGTACTTCAGTTTGTTTCTTACTTTTGGTGCCTGTGCTTTTAGATGTGCTGTTCAAAATGTCCCTGTCAAAATCCCTTGTCATGGGCTCTTTCTCTTGTGTTTTATGAGTTTTATATTTCACATCTTACACTTAGGTTGTCTATTTATGTTGAGTTAATTTTAGTCCATGGTGTCAGATAAGGGCCCAACTTCCTTGTTTGATGTGTTGCTGTCTATTCAGTTTTCTCAACAGTATTTGTGGTAAATACTGTCCAATTCCATGAAATGCTGTTGTCAGAAATCACTTGAGAACTTTTTTTTTCATTTCTGAATTTCTTACCCTGTTTTATTAATCAACTTTTCTATCTTTTGTGTTTGTATGACTGGTAACTTTATAGCATGGAGTTTTGAAATTATGACAGGTTAGACCACCAATTTTGTTCCTATTCAAAATGTTTCTGAAGTTGGTTGTTTTCACATTCCCTATTATTTTAGGATGGAATTTTAAATTTTTGCAATGAATAATCTTTGCATCATGTACAACAAGACTGAGATCTTAATTAGAATAAGATATATTCCATGTTTTTATGAATAAATCAAAATATTCTCTACTTTCATGTAAAACGAATATGAATAAATAAAAATATGAAATAAAAAATGGTATTCATGAAAAAAAAAGTTATGAATTTTTTTAGGTATGAAACAGAAACTGTAGATTTCTTTGGATAGTGTTGATATGTTAACAAGTTTAAGTGTTCCTGCCTATTATCATTTGATATCTTTCACTTTTTGGTGTTATTCTAAGATTTATTGCTTGTTTTAAAGTCTTCACGTTTGATCTACTTGATTGGGTAATATTACATTGGGTCTACATTTATTTTACTTGTCAGATGAAATTGTTTTCTTGATTTTCTTTATATATATATAATTATTATTATTATTATTGTATAGAAACAGTTTATGTCTGTTGTGTGGGGTTTGGTATTGACACCTTTACTGAATTTATTCATTGTGGTGATTATTTCCTTGGAATCTTGAGATTCTCCAGATATAACTTTATCTCGCTTATAAACAGAGGTTATTATACTTCTACCCTTTCATTTGGCATGCCCTCTGCCTGTACTTTTTGCAGATTGATCTGGCCAGGATTTCCAATATGTTAAAAAAACGTGAAAGAATGTAAATTTGTCTTCTTTCAATTTTGGGAAGAAAATATGTTTTTTTTTTATTATTTAATGTATTAGAAGGTAATTTCTTATGTGTGATCTTTATTTTGTTGTTGTTTGCATTTTTATTTTTTTTCAGTATCAAGAATTGCATTCATGTTCTCACATATGCTAGGCATGCATTCTCCCAACCACAGAACTGAATCCTGACCCTTTTAAAAAATGTTAAGACAGAATCTGGTCAAGGGATTCAGGGTGGTTTAGAATTTATGTGTTTTCTGCCTTGGACTTTGAATAGCTGGGATTACAGATATACACCATATCATCCAGCTGTTTTTCTTTCTTCTATTTCTAGTTGTTTTCAACTTCTAATCATGAAAGGTTTTCTTGCAAGTTGGATGCAATGACAAGGTTTGTAGTTCAAGGTTCTTTTGTGAACAGATAATTTAAGGAGACACTCACTAGACAGAGCATGAAGAGTTACTGAAGTGAGAATAACTGCCTTAGACAAGGGGCAGTGGTCTCACCCATGGGAATTGGAGGCCTTGAGGCAGAGAAGGAACTGAAAAGCTGGCTTTGACAAATAAAGAGACCAGATCTGGGATGCTAAAGTTAGTGACAGGATATGACTATCACTCCATAGGATATGACTACAACTGACTTTGGCAAATAAAAATTTCTATCAACAGAGAATGTTGTAAATTTGTTTACAACATGTTGTTTAAAAATGTTGTAAAGCCTTACCAGAAAAAAGTGAGAGACTTAATCCAAAATTATTGTTCTTTTCTGTAATTTTAGTTTTGGATAGAAACATGGGATCTTTATTTAGTTTCATGAGGTGCTGAGAATCTAATCCACAGCCTCACACAGTGCCAAGAGGTTGATTCAGACACATCCCTTCACAAAGCACTTTACCAAAGAGCCGCAGGTGAGGCCCCTTCATTTCCATTTTGAAACTGTTTTCTTGAAGCTTCACAAAGGGGTAGTCTGAGGTGAAGACCTTTCTGTCATTCAGGGGAATTGAACAAAAGGTAAGAAAACAGCCCGGGGACAGACTTTTCCACAAGATGAACACTAGGGCATTGACAGCTCCTGATCATGCTACTTAGGTTGCTATCTAGCAAAGCAGGGTTTCTCCACTGAGACCCTTACCGGTCACACTGATTTCTGAGTTTTCTGAGATGCTTGGCATTTCTTTCAACAATTCAGGACATGTCCATTTCACAGAGCTTGGAGCTGGTACATATCTTGGACACAAAACCATGAGCCCCTCCTGGAGAGTGGCCAAAATTCAGGTAAAATACAGGAACTTACGAACATAGTAGGTGTTTCCCATCTGCAAAGCAAGCAGCAGTCTATTCATACATTAGCCAGGATGAGTGCTGGAAAGCTTTCCACTGATGCATTGTTTATCAATTCTTTGTTTCCAGAGACTCAGTAAAAACTAACTGAGATCAGGTTTTGAAAGGGCACAGCCAAGAGTACGAGAGATTAAACGCTCAGTCAATGTAATCTCCTCTGCCACCTACAAGGCTGTGAACTGCTGAGCATTTTCCATTCCAGTATGTATTCATAGATATTCTTCTTCTTCTCCCTCTAATTGTGTATAACTTGGGGTGATGGTAATGTCAAGGCATTATTCTGGATGACAGTGGGAAGTGATCTTGTGTAGCACATGTTCATATACACATTGGATTGATTTTAATATTTTCCCTTTGAAGTATTAAATCTCTTACCCTAACCCATACCCTACTAGACTCTGAGTACTAATCCTACCATATGCATAAAAGAAAACCTAATATAAAGAAATGCAGGCAGTTTATAGAAGGAATTGTGTATACTTTGATTTTCCTTTTGCTTTATCAAGGGTATGTGTTATAACACTAGTCACATTTTCATTCTAATACTTCTCCATGGATCGTCAAATTTAACAAATATATAACTTATTGATTTCCTTTCTCTGTAGGCTGGGTCAGAACATGTATTGTTATTTACATATATATTGCCCTTCCTGCTATCACAGGAACATTCATGTGAGTACTCTCACTTTGGCAAATACAAATTCCATGAACAGATCACTCCCCCCAAACCCCAAAGGAACTGAAAGTTCAACAAATGGTAAGCTCCATAGTTGAACAAATTTATGCATAACCCCATGTAGAGTCAAATGAATATTTTTGTGATCTTTGAATGATATATGTTATATTAATAATTTGGATTTGCATATCTATTGCTACTTTTACATGTATTAAATCTCTCTCTCTCTCTCTCTCTCTCTCTCTTTCTATCTCTCATATATACATTATTCATTGAAATGAGTTTTCTCATCCCTTAATGGTTCCTGAAAGTATCAAGACCCACAGTTCCACCTACTTCATCCTTGAATGATGTCTAGACCAATACAGTGAAATATTTGAAATTCTCATGATGAGGAAGCACTGGAGATCCATCGGATCTCCTGTTGCTCATCATGACTGAAGCAGATAGTGCTTTTTTTGACTGGAATTCATGAAAATGGTGTAGAACAGAGATGCCATTGAGTTGGAGCCTGTTGGGAACTGGGCCTAGAGCAGTGGAGTACAGGTGTATGATAAAACATTTATGGTGGAGCCATGTGCATCTGTCATTGGCTTCCAAATGACATGTGACTGACATGGGGTAGTCAGCAGACCCTTATATGTAAAGGCCTCTTGTTGTAGGGAGAGGTTTTGGGGTGATAATCATAATCAGATTGCTACTCTAAGTGGGAAAGATGTATGGGATAGCAGCCCAGTTGGTGTTTTCTCTTGCAAAACCTGACTCACCACATGTGACAGAACTCCCTCCATTGCTGTGTCCCATTTTGTTGTAGGGACAAATGAAGCAAGGCACTGAAGATAGCAGGAAACTGTTTTATTTGGCTGCAGCCAGGTTCAGAGAGCATGGCTTTTGCTGTTATCAATCAATCCCTCCAAGTTCAGGGAGTTTCTGTGTTTTATACCCAGCATGTAAGTAGAGGGGCTCAGATGTTAACAGTCTGCAGAAGTTCACATTAAAGCAGCTTTTTCTTTCACTATTCTGGCCAAGTTAACCCTTCAAGGACAACACTTGAGAAGAAAATAATTTTTTTTTCTTTCTACCTCTGCCAGCTATTACCACGGAGCCCATTTGTAACTTATCTTAAAAATGTAGACATCTCTGTGAAGCCCAGCTCAAGGCCAGAGGCCTTGTTTGCACATTTCTTCAAAATACTATACTGGATATATTTGTGAAAATAGTAAGGGGGTATCCAGCACCTGGAGTGCTTGTATCTTCCTGGCCAGTGGCCAAGTAAACAGGGCAACACAAAAATAGAAAGTTTATCTACATTGAACTCTTTTGCAGAGACTCTTTGGCTGACAGTCCCCAAATCAGCCATGGTGAAGTGAACTTTTCAGTGGAGAAAGGGGGTACCACTTCATTGGGTCCCCCTCTTCCTCCAGGGAGAAGTCTTTTCTGCTGTCCTTTAATAAAACTTCAACTTTCCACACTAAACTTGCCTTGACATGCTTCTCTGGTGGTATACTTCAGCATTGGGAAAGCAAGGCCTCATTACCAGTAAACAGCAGTAACAATAACAGTCAAAGGACAGAGATAATGCCAAAAGTAAAGTCAACATTTAGAATTGAAGATAATAATAATCTTTATTGATAAGAATTCCTTAATTTAATACTTTAAAAATAATAACAACATGTTGTCAGAGAGCAAATTTGTGACATATCCAGTCAAGGGGAGAAATAAAGAATGTCCATGCGTTTCTGCCCCTTTCAATTTTTTATTCACTCAAATTCTTAATACAACTTTACTCTATAGGTTCCTAATGAAGAAAACAACAATTCTTAATGATAGGCACCACAGTGGAGATAATCAAATAACACCAAGCAATTCTAGATTAATTAATTTCCAGAAAACAATTTTAGATTAATTCTTAACATTGCAAAACAGATTTAATCATGGCAGGCTAGTGACAGACATTTCCTCTGAATGCTAAGTTCAAAACTCTCAAGACTTAGGCTTTATGTCCTGCAAATGCACACTCACTCAGACAGCAGTGATCAGGTCCCAAACCAAAACAGGCTTTTTCTGGTGGGGAGTGGATGACCAGTTGAGGAGAGGGTCACAGGGAGAAGTTGCAGATCTCACAAAGGACCAGACAAGGTAGTAGAGTTTGAGAGCACTGAGGATCACACAGAGAATAGGAAAATGATGGCAGGTGATGGGATGTCAGTGTAGGTCCTCATCAGGCTCTCCAGCTGCAGTACATACTTGTTTAGGCTGGCTGAATCCCTGTTGATTCACTCTATTTTTTATACTATTTTTTTACCACACCTTGTAATTATTAGGTGCCACCAGATTTCTCATTTACCCTGAGGTCAGAAATATCTGGTCTGGTGGTCTCCATCCTGATATTCTCACCTTTCACTCTTATCAGGAGAGGAGAGCCTGCCAGAGCCTTTATTCAGTTTATCAGGGTGAGGGGAAGTAATTTGTCTGAGGCCATATTAGAGGGCTCTGTTGGTGTGCCTGGTGATAAATGGCCTCTAATAATGACCTCAGGTTTCAAAATGGAGTTTTTTAAAATGGAGTGAGACACTGATGTGACTCCATTTTTGAGAAACCAGCCTCTACCTAAGAGCAAAGCCTGTCCAAAGGGGGGGAGTTACTCTTGTCCATGGGAAAACTCAGAATTCTCTTAGGCATATACCCACCCTGCTGAGTTGTTTGTCTGTAAATAACTGGATAGATCTTCCATGCCAAGTGATCCTGACTCAGTTACACTAGATTAGGACCCATAGCAACCCCCTAGCTACCACAAAAAGCATGAGACACAGAAAATACCTGAAACACCAGGTGACCTTCCCAGTAGTTTTGTTTATTGGTAACATGATTAGGAAAGTTTATCATATACACTCTTGCAACCTCTCAAGGCCTAAACCAATTAGTTCAAATGTATCTACAACTTGAACTAACCAATCACCCTTACACAACTTGTTCCTGCCAATGAATGTGCTAATCAAGGTTAAGAGTTGTTGTTTGACTTTTCTGTGATGTGAAATGATTGGCTGTGTGATGTTGTGATGCATACAGTATCCCCAAAAATCTATTAATCTCACTGAATTAAGGGTCAAGACTCACTCTTTGGGACCACTGTATCTGAAATGGTTGTGAGTCAAGGCTTGAGCTTATAATAAACACACTTGTGTGATTGCATCAGATTCAGCTCCTGGAGGTCTATTGGGGTCCCATGAATCTGGCATTATAGGAGTTGCTTAGGCTCAGGCCTAAGGCCATTCTCACACAACCCCTTTTACCTTGAGAGCTCTTCTGCAGATAAACAGAAGCCGTAACACATAACTCCTGTCTTCATAAACTTGATCTCTTGAGTCCAGTGTTATTTCAAGTTCTGGGTTTAAAAAGACATATTCATTTTCCTTGATGTTTTCAATAAAGCACACAGAATTATTAGAAATAGCTTGGAAGGATAACAATGCTATATTGCAAAACTTCATGAACTTTCAAATTGCTTGCTGTGTGTGACTGACCAGTATGTGAAAGGCCTTGGGGATATGTAAATATATTATGAATATAATAGAAAAAACTCTTGAGACTTTTTTTCTTACTGTACACACATCCTGAGGCCAAATGATGCTGTTTACTAAAGGTCATTTCTCAAAGAAGAGATAATGATCATAAAAGAAAAAATTAACCTATATATTATAAATAAATCTAGTATATATTTGATTAAAATTTAGGACATATATGGTCATGCTAAATAGTTTGCTGAATCATTTCAATTACAGTTATTTAGTTATTTTAATGTTTTGCTTACTATCTGCATTAGAAATATCATTGACCTGCAATTCAGGAAAACTGTTAATTCTAGCACAGAATTTATCAGGTTTTGACACTTTGATATATTACTTATTGCCATAGGATCTCTTCTTTCTCAATGTGTATATTTATAAATGTACACATTCTAGAAGGTTTTAGAAAGATAAAAGAAAATATGTATTAAAAGAGTAGTTTAAAAAGCTCTTTAATATACCATTGCTATGGTTATTAAATAGCATTTTCTTTTTAAGAATGTATTAACCTGGGGCTGGGGATGTGGCTCATGCAGTAGAACACTTGCCTGGCATGTGTGAAGCCTGGGTTCAATCCTCAGCACCACATACAAACAAAGATGTTGTGTTCGCCAAAAACTAAAAAATAAATATTAAAATTCTCTCTCTCTCTCTCTCTCTCTCTCTCTCTCTTTAAAAAAGAAGAATGTATTAACCAGCAATATGTATATAACAATAACATAATAAATAAATACGGTACAAACAAATAAACATAAAGTAATAAATGTAATATGATTTATTTTATAATAATATTGGTAAAATATACCCAGAGGTGAAAATAAACATTTAAATAATGATACATGTACATGTACATTTTTATTAAGGTATAGTAAAATACATCTATTTTTGTAATATACTTTTGTTCATGAAAACACCATAAATATTATTATCAAATATTATTGAAGCTGCACAAAATTAAAAATTCAATTGTACATATAGCAGTAAATAAATGGATTTTAGTGAATGAAATTTCTGAGTCTGTTATTGTGAAACACAAATATTCAGTAAAATATGCTCTGAAGAAAACCTCAATTTGAAAATGTAAAAACATAGAAAGAAGCATTTAGAGTTGTTTTACAATGAGATTAATTTAAAATATTTTTGATACCTGAACAAATACTCTGAAGTTTTTACTCTTAAGAAATACATATGAAAGAGTACAACAATTCTGTCTCTGAGTAATGCAAGCATAAGAGAAAGATTAAAAGAATATTAAGTAAGCCTCAAAAATCTGAGGATCATGAAATAAATAAATTCTTGGCAAGAAAATATCAGAATCAATTTTGATTAAAGTCAAAACTAATAAGCATTCTAATTTACCAAATCTTAATGATTTAATATATTACAGAAAATGAGTCAGAATTCTAAGCAAATACTTGAGAAATGGGTGTACACAACAAGGTTTAACCTCAGAAAATTTTATACATCCCCTGTATCTGTCCATGTGTCTCTCTCACATCTTTCCACTGTGACATCAAAAAAAAAATGAAGAACAAGTTTTTGAGTAATTATATTTAGGTCTTAAAACAGTTGCAGAACATAATTAGCTTTCTTTATCTATTTTTAGAAGTAATTTGCCTTAGTATTTCTTCAATAATTAATGATTACCCTGTGCTTGTTGCTCATAATACAGAATGTGTAGAACCACGCAGAATGAGAGCACTATTTAAATAATGTCAGAACAAAAAGTGCTACAGAACAGTAGGAACTGGAAAACAAGGCCAAACCAGTGCAGGACCACACAGCATTTAGGGCTATATCAAAGAAGAATGAAGTTGGTCTTAAGAGGTCTGACTTCCCTTAGCCAAGATAAAGGACTAGTACATACTGTCTTAAAAATATTTTTTTTCAAATCTTATATTTTAATGGATACATGGTAAGAATCCAGAAGTTAAATATAAACTAGCAAATTTATATTCATTTCTGGGACACTTTTACTTCTAGTTCTCTAGATTAATTAATTTTAATACCTTTCACCATGTCCTAATTGATATTCTAGCTATGGTATATAACTTTTTCTTATTCAACATTTATCAGGTAATTTACAAAGGACTCCATTACAGAATACAGTCATTTTTTAAAAATCCATAAAGCAACAGAGGAAATTGATTAAAACACAGACATAGTAATATCACAGGATATAATGTCTGTGTAGACACCATGGTCTTTATGTTTAGCTCCTAGTTTAAAAAAAGGTTGACTGGCTTGGATGTTTAGTTTTAAACCTTATCTCAAAAAACTTGAAAGAACTTCTTCTGGGTCTTTAGACAGGGAGACTGGTGGTAACTCAGGGACAACTGTGGGTTTGGCACCTTTATTCATGATCACTTTTTACTCTGTGAAAAGACTTTAAACTCTTCAAAGATTCACATTCCCATTCAGCAGTAGGAAATTTTATTTTTTCATGTTTTATCTCCCCTTTTCCATATCTCATTTCTCTCATTTTAGAATCATATTAGGAAAATTTATTCTCCTTGTCCAATCTTCTGTTTTCATTCTGAAGAATCTTTTCAACATTATCTTTTAGGTTTTATAATTTTTAAAAAATTTTAATCTTATTCTTAATATACAAATTCTCTGCCTTCATTTTTGAGTTTTGCACCTGGTGAGGTGTGATTTATTGAGTTCAGGTTTGAAAAAAAATAATCTTTAAGTTATAAAGTTTCAATCATATATATTAAGATAAAGAAACAGTTTTAAAGTTACCGTATTTGCTATAATATTTTAAGTACCATAATTTTAAATTACAAATATTTAAAATACATTAATTTTCTTTCTCATTTGGCAATCATAATGAAGGCATAATGGCTCATTATATTTTATAATTTTATCCTATTAAATATGCCTTTTCATTTATTATTCATGTAAAATTATTAATAGAAATTCATCACTGATTAAGAGTCATCAGACAGCCAAGAGGCAAGTTAAATAAAAATTCAAGTTTTTCTCCATACACAAAATAACTGTCTAAGCATACTTTATGCTGGAAAAATCCTTCAAGATGGCAAGTAGCACAAACAAGTGTTCTGAAGGCTGAAACTGATTCGGAAACTAATGCCTCTCCCACAGCACACCATCACAAAGTGAAGATTTCTAAAGTCTGAGAGACTAAGGTGGATATTTTTGAGGGAAACAAGTACTCTTGTGATACTAACAAATTGTAGAGGGAAAATGATTCATAAAACCAATGAAATGCAGGAACCCCAGTTCTTAGAACTATCTCAGATGTAAGCCACCCAGTAGACCTGCCTGACCATTAGATTTTGTTCACTTTAGACCTTTTAGAGTGGGAAATAAACATTGATAAAATGGATCACTGTGATGTGGGGTTCTAAACAACATTTATTTTCTCAATTATACAGTCTAAAACATTACTCCTAATGGATTAAAACCCAAGTTTCTGGGACATATTTTTCAAGGCTTTTTAATTTTATTAGAATATACATTTAATGTGCCACATCCTTTTCCAAATTTCTTATGCAACAATATCAAAGATTTGACATTATGCTTGATCATACTTAGGGAGTCACTTCAAGAATTGTAGAGTCATTCCATGCCAAGATGATATCATATTTACATAAAGAGTGAGTTTTTAGGTTATTTGTGGTATAAGGTACAGATTCTATTCAAAACATTAGCAAAAGAAAATACAATCATTGTCAGATGAGGTCCTGATATATAAAAATAAAATAACTTAAAAAAATTCAAAGCTGGGCATGGTGGAAAATGCCTGTAATTTTGGTTGGCTCTAGAGACTAAGGCATGAGAATTGCAAGCTCAAACCAGTCTCAGAAATTCTGCAAGATTCAGTCTTAAAAAAAAAAGAAAAAGAAAAGAAAGAGCTGGGGTTTGGCTCAGTAGTTAAGCACCTGTGGGTTCAATTCCTGATTTAAATAATAATACTAATAACAATTCTAAATGACATCATGATAAACACAATAAAAATTTGTAGCTGAACTTTTTTTTGGTGGTACTGGGGATTAAACCCAGGGCCTTGTGCATGTGAGGCCAGCACTCTACCAACTGAGTTATATCCCCAACCCTATAACTGAACATCTTACTAGACTCTAGCTTTCTTCTATGACTTTTGTGGTTTTGCTATTCCTTCTCTTATTCTATACTTTCTGCCAAAATTTTCTTCAGAAATGAGAAACTCACTCCTTCCACAAATTATCTCCATAAAGGAAAATTTCTGGACATCTTCACCCCTTTGGTAAGGATTGTCAAGTCTTCTATTATGAGTTAAAAACTCTATCCTGTTCTTTAATTTGGTACTTATGCCTGTTTTTCTGTCCTTTTGTTTAAAATTGTGATTTATAACTGCATAGTTACAAATATGGTTTACATTGCTCCTTGCCTTAGAACAATTAAGCCTTTTGCACACTTATCTCTAAACCCCAATACTCATGCTTTGATTTTTCTTTGTGTTCAGCTACATCACCAAGGTGGTTACAGGTCTTAATGCAAGCAGTTTCTGTTTGATCTGGTCCTGGCATCCTCCCTCCTATGTATGGTGTTCAAAATTTTTTGTGCTTGGTGAGACTTTTAGTGAGGTTACATGTCATATACTAGTTTTGATGTAATGAGATGTCTTTTTGCAAATGTGGTGGATGTGATAAGTGGATGTGATATTGGGACTTTATGGAGATAAGTTACTGCAGTGTCTACCTGTCCTGCTATGAGGTCTTCTTCATGGTATAAGAATACTGTCTTATCCCTTGTTTACAAAACTTGAATTGATGGAGTAATGGAGTATACAAACCAAGCTTCATGTAGTTCTGATCTCAAAAGTTATGACCACTACATGTCTACATTGTATAGAGCACTTACTTTTTTTCAGGGCTACTTTACTTTAGAGAACTCTGAAAAATTCTTTTATAACATATAAGTAAAGAAAACAGGGCTGGGATGTGGCTCAAGCAGTAGTGTTCTCACCTACTGTGCTCACCTGGGGAGGAAGGGGAAGAAAGGGAGCATGGGGATAGAAAAGTTATGGAATGAGATGGATGTCATTATCCTAAGTACATGTATGAAGACATGAATGGTGTGACTCTCTTGTGTACAAGAGATATGAAAAATTGTACTCTATTTGTGTAATATGAATTACAATGCATTCTACTGTCTTTTGTAACAAATTAGAATAAAATCTAAAAATTATGTTATAAAAGATTGTGAGCTAATTCAGAGGAAATAAAATATTGAAATACAAAAATAAAAAAAAGCATGTTCATATATGTTGAAATGTTTTATATATTCCATTGTGCAGTTTGTAATACTCAAGAATAACTGTAGGGGCTGGGGATGTGGCTCAAGCGGTAGTGTGCTCGCCTAGCGTGCGTGAGGCCTAGGTTCGATCCTCAGCACCACATACAAACGAAGATGTTGTGTCCGCCGAGAACTAAGAAAAAATAAATAAATGTTAAAATTCTCTCTCTCTCTGTCCCCCCTCTCTCTCACTCTCTCTTAAAAAAAAAAGAATAACTGTAACATATTATGGAAAAAAATACTTTTGAAGCAACTAAAATATATTAATTTATTTAAAAAATAATATATTGTCTCATTTAAATCTATTCTTTGAGTGAGATAAAAACAGAATACAAAGAGTGATTAAGAAAGTAAAACAAAATAGGTAGAGGTGGAAAACTAAATATACAAATAAAGAAAGAAGTCTTAAAGTACAAGAGAATCCATGCTAAAAATAAGAAAAGTAGTGAATGCATGATAAGACTGTGAGGAATGACAGATTATTTATCCTCTGATAAATCTCTGAAAACTTACTTTCTTGGGATAAAGATAACATATAAAACTATTTCTCACAAGTTTAGACATGATTTTATAATTACTTATTCATGAAATTTTGTTAAATAATATCAATACTAAATACTTCCTGGAATTTTTCTCCAAGTCGATGAAATCTTTTATATATTTTAGAATATGTATGTGCATGTGCACTCTAGAACACTATGTATAAATTTATATATGTTTTATCTAAGGTTAACTTTTATATGTATGTGAAATAATTTGATTCTTTTATGTTTTTCTAAATATAATTATAAATAAAATATTTTTGTAGAAAATATAATGTGAGTGATCTGTTTACTTTATTTTAAAGTGTCTTAATTTTTGTTTTACTTAACTGGCTTTGTAAAGCCAGTCATTTCTATATTTTAAATAAAAGGTGTGTTTGAGGGGGCTGGGGATGTGGCTCAAGCAGTAGCATGCTTGCCTTGCATGCGCAGGGCCCTGGGTTCGATCCTCAGCACCAAGTACAAATAAAGATGTTGTATCTGCCAAAACCTATAAAAAAATTAAATCTCTCTCTCTCTCTCTCTCTCTCTCTCTCTCTCTCTCTCTCTCTCTCTCTCTCTCTGATGTGTTTGAATAAAAGCATTTTAAGAGAAAGCCTCCACTCAATGATGAATAAAATTCCCTATTAAAGAATATTGGTCATTTTTTTTAGTAGAAAATGTTTCCCATAAAAAGAAATAATGGATGTTAGTCCACCACAGTATGCTAAATCACCTTTAATATAAACCTATGGCAGGGATGCTAAGAATATTATATTTCAAAGCACAATGGATCTCAAACATCAAATAAAACTCTAGGCTTCATGAAACTAAAAGAAAAGATTTTACCAGCATTTTCTATTTACCACAGAGCCTTCTCTCAGAGAAGTAGGCCGCCCTATGCTAAGTATTTGATAGCATACGCTTGGTGTCAACATTTTCAATTCTTCTATAACAATCACTGGAGGTCCAGATTTCCCCTCACAGTCAGAATTCTATTTTCTTCTATAGGATATGCTCACAAAGCAAAACAAATAGGAGTTCATGGAAAATGACTTTTTCACTCATATTTTTCTTACTGTCTTTTTTCTGGAAACAAACAGAAGGCATCTGTCTTCAAAATTTTTTTCCCCATAGTTTACTCCAACTTTCTAATCCCAATATTGGACTGCAGGAATCTCTTTTGGGGGAGCCAGTGTTGAGGGTCTTCTGCTTCCAAACAGAGGCCTCACAAGCCATGCGAAATGTGGATGATCCATGTCATGTCTTGTGAGCTGCATGGTTTACACATTTGCTTTCCAAAGGAGTCAACCTGATGTGATCTAAAAGGTCCTGTATTATATAAATTCTGATTTTTCTTGAAATGGGCCATCTTTATTCAGCTCAGCTACTGTGCTGCTCCTAATTGTCTCTGCATTAATATTAGTGAAACACAAAAGAGCAGTGGGCCTCAACCATTATTTTTCACCTGTTTCAATCCAAATATTCTTCAGGACTACTTCAGGATTTTTGTATAAAAAGCCCACCCATCTTAAATAGGTTAATATACCAGTGGATTAAAAGGCCCTATTCTTATAGCTTTATGACTCTAATTAGCTTGAATGCTTAAAATTGATTTAAGTTATAAACCATCCTGTTTTGTTGCAGTAAATGGTATTGTGTACGTGCATCAAATCACTGTATCAGTGTGCAGCAAATGTATGGATACTTAGATCAAGACAGCAGAGGCACGGGTGAGAAATTCTACACATCAAGAAAGAGCTGAAAGACCTGTGTTTGTGCCTGGAGCTGGGATTGTGACTCAATGGTAGAACACTTGCTTAGCATGTTTGAGGCACAGGGTTTCATCTAAACACTGCATATAAACAAAATAAACAAAATAACTACCCATCAACATCCAAAAATGTATATAAATAAAGTGCTTAAGTACTTTTTCAGAATTAGTCTATGCTATTTTAAGAAAATAAGAACAAAATGAAACGTTTCACCCCTTATAGAAAAGCTATTACCTTCAATAAAGTGCTGATTATAAATTTATTTCTTCTTTGTTTTCCTGTAAGGAAATTACAACATGTTAAAAATTCAGTTGTATGTTATCACCCAAAAGAATTATTGAATATCAGAGTTTTTCTTCCTATGCAAAATTCACCACCCTTACTCTTATTGTAGGAGAAATTAATAAACACAGAAAGCTTGGCTATTCTCACAAAGTTTATGTAAACATGTTACTCTAAATTAAATTTATATAATCAATTATGATTTGCTACCAATGCAGATGTCTTGTTACTATTTGGAACACATGAATAGATGATGAATTGATCGCAATTTCAGTTTCAAGAGAAACATTACCTATAAGGGTGTCTGTATTTTGTCAAGAAGATAAAACAAGAACAGTAAGGACTTACTGATTCCTGATCCATGCAAAAATAACTGAGAAAGAAGGGTGATATCACTTAGAAAATGTACACAAGTTTATAAACCACTTTTTAAAAATCAAATTAAAAATACATACAAAGAACTACAGATCCAGTTAAGAAAAAATCAGCTACTCCAGGCAATAAAACTACAGGAGATATCACAATATCAATACTTGAGAAATAGTGCCACTTGCTATCTGATCATATCACTCATTGAAACATTACCCAGGAGAGTCAGAGCCAGTATAGACACTCCAAGAACCACTTAGAGCACACTATTCTTTAAGACCTCAGAAGTAAATGTAGCTAGAAACTACTGACATACTAAAATTGTTTATTATCACAAAGGTGAACCAATATATTCTGCTTTACAACTCTCCTGGCAGGCCAGAGAACAGGGTAAATTTATTATCTACAGCACCATAATGCTCACAAAGAACTCTGTATTATTCATAAGACTGCATATAAATTATAAAAAAACATATTTTTCCAGTTTATAACATTGTTTTATACATATCAATACATTATGTTGTGGCCAGAAAAGTACATATTATTACTAACAGTTGTTGACATTATTCAATAAAGCCCCAAGGGGTTTCACTGATAATCCTAAATCACAACTACTTTTCCAAATAAAAAGCCACTTCTATCTCTCACAATATTTAGAGGAGGTTTGCAGAAATGTCAGTGGTTCATAAGGAAGAAACTTGGGCAGAAGCTCCAAGAAACCAGTGTAATTGTCTAAGTTTGTGGGGAGGAGAGGGGGTCTTGTATATTAAAAAAAATAAGCCCTCTGTAGAAAATGGAGTCTCTCATGTGAAGATTAATAAGTCTAATTTTGGAAAGAGAGTTTCTGTCAGACTTTGCTAGTATTTTATTTGGTTTCTTATATTTCTCTTCCTGTGTCAGATGGTGAAGTGTCTAATTTTAAACCACATTTTGAGATGAATGTCCTTAAAAAAGTTTAGAGATTTTTTTATTGACTTAGAATTCCTCTGCAGCTTTCAATTTTGCAAGTCATATTAAAATAGGCAAACTGCATAACCAAATGTTATTCGGATGTCTTCAAATAAATTTAATAATTTATTTTTTATTCCATGTACAAAGGAATAATTTAATTACAATGAATAAAAGATAAGTTGAGAGTAGTTGGTTCTTTTCATAAAGCAAAAATTTTTAGACATCAAGAACTCCATGAATACAATTTTGAGCTGAAATATGGGTGGACTCCTCCTGCCCCAGCTGGCCCCAGCGCACCTCTGGCACACATGCCCACCCAGAAAGTTAAGTCACGGGGGAGCCAGCTCGGCTCCTCTGATGCCCTGGCTCTGGCTCCCCGCCCCCAGCTCTGGCTCCCTGCCCCAGGCTCCCGCCCCCATCGCCGCTGGCCTGTCTCCCATCCCATCCGCGTACTGGCCTGCTCTGCAAGAGCCTCCGCTTCCCTGCCCGCAGCAGCTCCTTCCAGTCAGGCCCTGTTGTGCGGCGCACCTTGTCCCTGCCCCTGGCGATGACAAGGGCACCCGCCTGCAGGGGCGGGTCTCCCCTCCTCCTCCTTCTCCTCCTAGAGGATCAGCCTGTGGTTGCCTCTGACACTCCACTTCACCTTCACACACCCCAGCACTTCCCGTGTCCTGCCTCCCCTCGCTGCCCTCTGGAGAGCTGGAGCCTAGGCTGTCTCCAACAACGCACCAGTCTGGGCAGCAGGCGCTCGCTTCTCCAGTGAGGCCGCCACCCCCCATCCCCCCCCCCCCGCCCCCGCCTGGGCGCTCACCTCTGGCCTGCACCCAGGGCTTCAGCCTCCCCACCCCCCCCAGCCCCGCAATCTGGGACTTGTCTCCCAAGGCGCTGGAGCACCTCCTTTCTCTCCCAGGACTCTGCTTCTCCCCCGCCCCCCCCACGCCAAACCTCAACTCCCCAGCTCCAAGGCGCCTCCAGGATGCAACTCCCCTTTTCCACACAGAAACAGTCCTCTTGGGGGCGCTAGGCTCCTCAGTGCTCCGTGTGGGCACTCACAGCCTGGGGTGGGGACCCGGAGACCCCGCCTACCTCCCACCCGCCCTCGCAGCCCCTGGGGAAGGCGAGGTGACTGGCTCCTGTCATTGGTCCCTCAGGTGCCGGCTGCCCAGGGCGCTGACCTTCGCTACCAAAGCTGTAGCTGAGGCTGCCTCCACCAAGTTCCCATGTTATAACTCCTCCTGTTAGCAACTCCTCCTGCTCCACTCCTCCCCCTCGTCCTCCTCCTCCACTCCTCTTCCTCCTTCTCCTCCTCCTTCCCTCCTCCTCTTCCTCCTCTTCCTGCTCCACCCTCCCCCTCCTCCTCCTCATCTCAACATTTGCTGAGAGATTGACGGCACCAGCTCTGGAGCAGAGGAGGGGGCTCAGGAGCAAGGCTGTCCCTCCCTCCTCCTCCCCAGCAGTGGCCACTGCCAAGTCCTGTCACTGGGGAAAGGACTGGGCGGAGGAGGGGGCAAAGGTGGGCTGAGGGAAAAAAAAGAAATATGGGTGGAGGGCATAGGAGGTGGACAGGTGGGGCAATTCTCCCTGGACCATGGTAGTTTTTCAGTATCTCTCTATCAAATTAAAAGTAATAAAAATTAAAAAAAAAACTCATAAGGAGAAAAAGAACTTCTGAAGTCATCAACATTTTTCTTTTTCTTTAGTCTCCACCTTAGAACCTAAAATATTTTATGCTGCTATCATCATCCAATAATGGTTCTGCAGGCTTATGGGGGAAAGGCATTTTCAAATTTTTAAAAATCTTTCTGGATGATTTGCACTTATTCTTTTATTAATTATGATTTCTTTCTATTCTATCCTAAACATGATTTTAATATTGTCAATTTTCCTTATGTGTCTCAAGAAATTATTTTTTCCTCCATTAAAATCATTACTATTCATTCATTCTTTTTTGTTATTTAAAAAAAATATATTTCCCATGAACTGAAAGCGTCTCCTGTTAATACTCTAACCTTGTGAACATAGTGACCTAAGAAAAGAAAAAAAAAGACTTTTGTAAAGAAACTCAAATAAAAACTATTTAATTCAATAATAGTTTGCATCTACCTATGCTTGGAAACTAATCTTTAACTAAGAATTCAAGATGAGAAACTTTGTATTAAGGACTATCTAATTTAAGATCTTGGATCTGCTGACAATGGTGTCAAAATGTGAAAAGAAGCACACCTAAAACTGCTGAGTCCAGCAATTAAAAATATTAGAAAATAGCAGGCCCTCAATGTCAAAGAAAATAGGGGTCAGAATCTTCTGGTAGAATGTTTTTCTAGTATGTGTGAGGTACTGGGTTGAACACTCAGCACCACATTGAAAAAAAAAAAAACAAAGAAACAAACTAATAATGATATTATATCCATCTACAGCAACAAATATAAATTAAAGAAAAAAATGACTGTGTATTAGACTTGTGTACCCTCACTACTTGTTTGTGGTGTGTGTGTGTGTGTGTGTGTGTGTGTGTGTGTGTGTGTATATATATATATATATATATATATATATATATATATATAGAGAGAGAGAGAGAGAGAGAGAGAGAGAGAGAGAGAGAGATAGAGAGAGAGAGAGTATAATTTTCTCCTGTGATGCCTTTTCAAGTAACTTATATTACAGGTGTGCATCACAATTCTAGAATCCCCCTACCCTTTTTCTTCTTATTATTATTTTGAGTGGCTGTAAATTGCATTAAATTCCTTGGGTTGATTTACTTTGAGGGAGAATTTCCTTCCAATAGTAGGACCTAACCCAGACAAAAGTGCATTGACACTTATCACTGTATATAAGATTAAAGCAATTTGTGAATAAATATGCATATATTTTTATTTATGGAAATGATATCACAGTTAGTTTAAATTTTTATTTAACTTTTCTGTTCACTGATCTTATGAAAAACAGCTTGAGGTTTAAACTCATTAGCAATTTCCTTTAGATATCAATGTCCCCATATCTCTCACTACTAAAAAGAGACTCAAAAGTATAATTTTAAAGTTTTTTCTATTTAAATTAAAAATAAAAAACAAAAGTTAGGCACACTGACATACACCTGTAATCCAAGTAGCTCAGGAGGTGGTTGCAGGAGAACTGTGAGTTCAATGCTACCTTCAGCAAAAAGTAAGGCACTAAGAAACTCAGTAAGACCCTGTCCTTAAATGAAAAAGAAGAAGGAGAAGGAGGAGGAGGAGAAAATAAGAGCTTAAACAAATTGTCACTAAAAACTCTATATTCAATATATTATCATTGCTTGACACTATGAATTTATTAATACATACATGCACTTTTGAATAACCATCTTAATATTCACTATTTACCTGAAGTCTCAGGCATATCTCAGTTTATTGTATCAAAATTTCACATTGAGAGCTATGGATTCGTTGACATCAGCAAGATGAAAGGCCTGAAGAACTCATTTTTTATGTCCTAGGTGATGGAATACACTTCCTGGACATATTCTCAACAGGGCCAAAGAAAAGGAGAGACAGTGCACATTGAGACAGCTGGCAGCTCCAACCCAGAACTGTATAAATGTGGGCATTATTTCTCACTCAATTCTAAGAACAGGTTCATTCTCATTTCAGATCCCACATAGTAAATATAAAGAATTGGTGTCACAGGAGGTAGATGGTGCCAGGTCTTCAGATTTTTCAGTAGCCCAGACTCTACAATATAAATACATTAAAGGAAAACTTACTTGCAATTTTACCTTAACCCTACAGGCAGGATTGAGATATTTGGCTTTTATAATTGTGCTAATATTCATACCAAATTAATAAGGTAGTGGGAGAATATTTTCACAATTAAAGGCATATATGTCTATAAATATTTTTCTATAGTTCAATACAGTTTATTAAGAGAGTCAACAAAATTTTAATGAATAAAAAATAAATCACTGTCTATAAGATGACTGCTGTTTTTCATACAACCTCTGCATATCATGTGATTAAAACCTGGCATCCAGCCTATAGTGAATAAATTAACTAATTATCTGTCACTAATTAACTCATTCTAAAACTTATTAGCTCATATTTGGGATGGTCGTCAATTTAGGCTCAGTTCACGTGGAATATTTGCTGCATATGATTAGCTGATGGTTGGTAAATACACTGAACTTTAGAGTATAATCTGGCTGCCAATAAAACACCCTGATGTTTTTTCCCAAAATAACTCATGATTAAAAAAGTATTGTGGGCTCGTTCTCATGGAGGTAACAGTGTTCTGAAAGCAAAAATGAAAACATTCAAATGTTTTTTGTCCAGATACCTGACTAATACTCTTTCATAGTAAACAGCATTACATAATTCATAAAAAATAATAAGAGACCATATTCAAAGTTTTGGAAACATATTCTACATTTTTCTAGAGTAGGAGTAAAAACATATCATCTACTTTCTGTATATAAATAAAGCTGAAGAATTGTTACATGTTGGCATTTATGATTATTGTGCCTTTTATAATAGATGAGGTTCACATAGGTGTTCAGTGTGAAAGAATATTTTCTAAGTCTCACAAGAATATTTGCTAAGTAACTTTACTGGAATTCAGGTTAAACTTTACCTAATCTCAAAGCCAAAACTCACCTTCTCTAAGTTACATGAGTTATCAATATTTTCATATTCTCTTAGATGTTAGATAGTGACACTTATTCAAAAAAACAAAATTTTTGTTTCTTTTGTACCAGAGATCTTACCCAGAGGCATTTAAGCACAAAGACACATCTTCAGCCCCATTTTATTTTATTTTATTTTTTGTACCAGGGAATGAAGCCAGGGGCACTAAACCCTGGGCCACATCCCCAGCCCTATTTTGTATTATACTTAGAGACAGAGTCTCACTGAGTTGTCTAGGGTCTCACTTTGGCTGAGGGTGACTTTGAATTTATCATCTTCTTGCCTCATTTTTCCTTCCTTCTGAGATTGTGGTTGTGTGAACATTGCCCAACACAGTCGTGGTTTTGTTTTTTTGTTTGCTTTAGTATTTACTCAGTTGCTGAAGCTGTCCTTGAATGTGATATCTCCCTACCTAAATCTCCTGAGTCACTGAAATTACAGAAACACATCACCATACCGGTTCTTTTCAGTTCATACAAAGGCAGAATTGGGATGTCAAACAGAAAGAAAGCTGTTAAAATCACCCCATCTTAAATGGTGTCTTATTTCCTAATATTTAAACATTGGACTTGTTTTGACACATAATGAGGAAATATTATTTTAATTGGGAGTCTATTGATTCTCATTTTATCTATACAATTTGTTACAGTTCAAAACTTGATTTAATTTGAAAATATAATTCATCCTGTAAAATTTCTTGCTTTCTCTGCTTTCTGTTAGAACACTGGTTTTAATGCCTGTGCAAAATTATGATGAACTTACAGCTAGAAAGAAGACCATATAATAAAATATTTATAGTATTAATTTTAACCATATTTTTGTTTCATATTTCTAACTTAGTTTTAAAGTTGAAATGAAAGCCATACTAATATTATTTTAATCATATAAAATACATATGCAACTAAATCTGTTACATACTCATCGTTGTGCTGCTGTTAACAAACAAAATGTCATGTGATTATGCAACACAATATTATATATCTGATATTTTTTTCATTCATTAGAAATAGTTCCTTCAGTCTATGACTTAAGGGTTGTGTTGTATGCTCTCTCAAAAAAATTATCTGCATCTTGGTCACCATGGATGAATTTTTTTTATTTTTATTTTTATTTTTTTTATTGGTTGTTCACAACATTACAAAACTCTTGACATATCATATTTCATACATTAGATTGAAGTGGGTTATGAACTCCCAATTTTACCCCAAATGCAGATTGCAGAATCACGTCGGTTATACATCCACAGCCATGGATGAATTTTAAAAAAGAAAAAAAAGTACCTCATCCTTGGGAGTAACTAGAGTTACAGGAATGCACCATTAGGTGAGTTTGTATACTCAGCTTTAAGAATGTTACAAAATAGCCATGTACACAGTCATGCACTTCAATACTGATGATACAGGTTTCTGATGCTTAAGGATCAAAAGTTTTATATTAGCCATGACAACTGAGAAAAACCCTGTCATAAAACAAAGAAGAAAAAGATCTGGGAGTATAACTCACTGATAGAGGAGTTATGAGTTCAATTCTTCATATGCTTTCTGAAGTTGCAGCAACAAAGCAACTGACCAATGATCATTTGCATAAATGATAAACTTGTCTGGGTACCATCCAGAGGTGGCTTTTAGTAGGTCTTGGTTGTTAAAAATTTATTTCTACAGTAGTCTTATAATAATCTAGATGCTGAAAAACTTCTTATCCTTTAACATTGCTTGGCTTAAATTTATGCACTGCTCTTAGAAAGGAAACCCAAAAGCCTTTTTAATGACAGATGTACTATGGAAAATTTTCCCCACAAAGTTCAGATGCTGTGTAATATCAACTCCCTGAAATCAAAGAAAGGAAATGACTTACATTCTTGGAAAGTGAAGCCACTAGCAGCTTTCTCTGACAAACTACACCCTGTGGCAACTGGGAGTATTTCATACAAAAACTACATTTAAATATATGCTTCTGAAACCAATAAACAAATATCATCGGGTCCTTGAGAATAAGGGAAGGAATCACACATGGACAATACAGCAATAAATAATTTTCCTCTACATTTAGAAGTGCTAGATCCCAGACTTGAAGTCAAAATCAACCTGAGAATTGTAAGTTTGTCTTCCCTGCTGTGGGTAATGCTCAGCTCCTGAGGAAAATGCTGGCAAAACCGATTCTTTGCTAAAATAAAATAAAAACAAAAACTAAAAAAGTAGAAGAGAGTCAATGACCTAATATTTCTTTAGCCACAAGTTACACAAAAATATGGTCTCAAAATTTTGCAATCTTTCATTTCAACTTTAACACATACTAGTTTTGACCATTTTTCATCTCTTCATCTTTTAGAAAATGCCCCTCTGTTAGGCTCTGCCATCCTGGGACTGGAGGTGTTGTTTTCATCCTTTTGATCTCCCACAGGTGGCCCCAGGTAGTCCAGAGAGTAAAATGTGTGGCTTCTTTGCTGTTGCCTGGTCTAAGGTCTGCCAATTCCTCCAAAGACCCATATTCTGAAGGCCATGCCCCAACTCACATGTCCCCTGAGATCCCTTCAAGACCAGGAGCTCCATACTGGAGTCGGTTTACCCAATGAGGCACTTTCAGGGTCATGGAGCAGATGATGTACTTTGGTCCTTTCCAAAATCTGGGGAGCCTGGCCTCCAGGGCACACAGCAAGCGGCACCAACAGCCTCAGGAAAGCGGGCTCCAATGGTGGTCCCTTCACAGTGATGGAGAGCGACAAGTAAGAGCCCTAGAACAGAGTGTCAGAGACACCACCAA